>NW_026919155.1:265000-840000 GCF_032062105.1 Saccostrea cuccullata | reverse complement strand
ATTTTCCGATATCATAAAACACCAATAACATGTACCCCCTCATCAGGTTAGTCAACAGACACCATTACTTAACCTACTTTTATATCCTCTAGATCTACATGTCTTAACATAACAACACATTGCCATGAAATACACTAATATACAAGTCTTGATTTATAAGTTTATAGAATGATATATATATATATATATATATATTTACCCAGTACATTTAAACATGATAATTTGCTTGAACGGTGTAACTTTATTTTGATGCAGATTATAATTACTGTAAATTCCTTATTTTTAGCAAGTTCTTATTATTGCGAATAATTTTCAATGTCAGATCGCGAGAATAATAATTCATGAATGGATGGCTGATGAAGAGATTTAACATACTAGTAGAGTAAAATAAAGGCCAGAAATTTTATTTTGTGTGGTGTTTCTCGTGAAATTACCTGATAAATATTTCCATGTGTATATTTAGGAATCTATAGTATTCAATTGTGAGAAAATGATGAATTGAACCAGGGCAGACTTGTCTACTTTTACTTGGTTATTAATTCGTAGAATGACTACACACTACAATCAACCTATCATAAAAAAAATCTTTCTGAAGCAACAACTTTTAAGCTGGTTTCTGCACAGGGATTTTGTAGTGCTGGGTGTATTTTAATACTTTAATAATGGAGCTGAAAACAAACAAAATGGCTAGGAAAATTTCTGAATGCCTATACATCTCAGAATATCAGGTGCATTACTTTTCAAGTGGAATGCACAGGGCTGTAAATCATACCTAATGTAGAAAGTTAGACAAATTCAGTAACCCCTCTGATTTTCATGCCATGGTATACAGAATGTAAAAATATTCCAATGATCTGCATAATCATGCAAACAAACCTTCAAAAATATCAATGACACATAGCTATTTTTCAGCATGTATTAACATTTTCTGTACTACATTCAATAAATGATTAAGCAAGCTTTGTATTCATTTATAATAAAAAAGCAACATAAATAACGAACTTAATTAGTACATTTACAAACATAATTACAGAAAATATAGAGTTATATTGTTTATAAAGGTATTTTTCACAGTATAAATCATATCTCCGTTAAACTAGATAAAATAATAAATTTTTAAAACATCTGAGTACAGAATTTGCATTTAAGTTTCCATCAAAAATAATTTTTCTCAAGTAATTTAAAAATTCCTAAGTAAAAATCAAGCAAACTAAATAAATCAAGCCACTAAAGATAACAGATTCTCACTACAATTTTTTTTAAATTTTGAAATCCCTGCCCAATATCATAACACAAATGGAGCACTGTTAGCTGCAATAATGTAGCCCTCTCTGATTTTTTTTCTTTAATCTGATGTTTTCTTAAAAAAAAAAAAAAAGGGAGAGGGCTACAATATTGTAGCTAGAGCACTGTCCTCTGTCTCCAAAGAGAATGTTGAATTCTTATGCTATAAAGTTTTCAAAAATTGATATTAGATGGGTTTTTTTTTTAATTTTCCTTCCTGTTTCATATACATGTACATGTATAATCTTACTGCAACAAATAGGTATGAAATTAAATTTGATTTAGAAGCAGTAAGCCATAGACCATAAATCATTAACTTGCATTCAATTCAAATGGTAGTGTATCAAATACCTTAAATAATTCTGAAAGTATAACAGTGAAATTACCAAACAGTCACCAAGAAATATTGAAATTGAACAACTTTCATACAAACATGAGGTAAAATGGATAGAATGGAATTCATAGCTATAACTTGGATGCCACCATGTGTAAATAAAGTGCCACGCCACAGCATGATACGCCCGTCAAAATATTACATAATTATCTTTAACAGTTTAGACTGCAAGAAAATCACTTCAACCTTGATTGTATGATTTCCATGATTTTTCCATTTTTAAAAAAAATATTTCTTTATCCATCCCCTGTGCTGTAGGCATAATTATAACAAATATTATATAACTGACAGATTTCTATACAACTGTTTGTGTTAGACTTTGTCAAATGCCGGCCATCATAATAAACAATATCAAATTAGTCTTAACAACTTAATCTATGCCAAATTAATTTTGAAAAGAAAGGCTGGCCATCAAATGACATATTCTATAGACTGACCAGCAGTTCTTCTGTCTAATCCCCAAAGGATACAGATAAGGCAGCGCTTGATCAGATAGCCTTCGTACATTGAACTCATTAATTAATCTTTGACTGGATGCTTGTCTACTCATTACTCCCTAAATATTAATGGATCTGCACTTTTTATCCTAAAACACTTTTAAAACATATAAAATACTCCATGATTTCTTTTTAGATTTAATGCCAGACAGGTTTTATATTTAATTCATATGGTCAAGTAGGCATGCTGATTCAACCCCACCCCATAAAATTAGTTTTTAATTAATTAATATTATATAATATCAGATTATTAGTTTATTATGCAATATCAAATAAGTTTTAATTACTATTCATCAAATTCATTTTAAAACTTAGCTAGCCAACAAGAGCTATTTTTAATCTAACAGCTAGGCTGGCTGTCCATTTGCCCAATACCCAAGGGATAACACCAATGCTCTACTAGTTACCTCCTCACACTAAACTCATTAATTTCTCCCTAATTTGACATGCAACTTTCTGCTATCAAAATTCTTCCTGACCAGTGCTTGATAATTATGCCCATGGGACAAACTGAATTCCTCTCATTAACATTGAAATTTGTTTAAGATTGCTGTAAAGTATATGATGAAAAAATAAGTTTTTACTTGATTTAATACTTTTTAATAAGGATACAACTCTATTTTTTACATTTTTAGGATTATGAAATTTAAAATTTAAAAAACTTAGTTTTTTAAAAATTTTCACTAAAATTAAAGGTCACAGTGACCTTGAAATAGGTCGCGACACACCTTCTACCTAAGATGTATACTTTTGCCAAGTTTGATAGCTCTAGGTCTAATAGTTTTCTAGATATGAGCCGGACAGGATTTTTCCATATTTGGCCATAGCATCTTTATTAAAGGTCAGAGCGACCTACTTTTGGTGCGCGACACACCGTCTACCCAAGAAGTATCAGTTGACAAAGTTTGATAATCCTAGGCCTAATAGTATTGAAGTTATGAGCCGGACACGAATGGACAGACGGACAGACGGACGGACGGACGGACATGAAGCCTATAACATAATACGTCCCGTCTTAAGACGGGCGTATAATAATAAAAGTAAGTAAAATCTGACATTTACAAAACAAAAACACACAGAAAAAAAGTCTCTGAGCAGACCATACAACTCTACTGGTTTGAATTTCACTGTTACAAGGTGTCTTTGATCATAACACCTTTAAATAATCAAAATTATTTCATTTTTAGTAACCATGTCAACACCTTTTATCTGTAGCAGGAAGTTGAAATTGTGCCTTACATTTGCATTTTACCTCATTTTTCATAACCATTGGAACAGTATTAATTGAAATTCAAATAGATACAAGAAATTACAATGTGCATGGCCAAAAAACATAAATCAAACACTATGGAAAAATTTTTACAGACAAACAGATGGACGACTGACACACTTTACAAGCTCCTCTCATCCTCCAACAGAAGGTTAATAGAGTGTACCATCAGTCTTATCTACAACTAATCATCAACTCATGTAAAGGGAAATAACTGACACTTGTTTTTTCTTTTTTCATGCAATGAAGTAATATAAAAATATATGCGTTGATATGAGTGTATCACAAAGCACTGCGTAGAATATCTTGAATCTGCGAATTTTATATCTACATGCAAATATCACATCTAAAAATATCAAAGTTTCTTTAAAAAGCAAAATGAAAATCCTTTTATCAATCACTTTCTAAATATCAAATTAAAATAGGTATATGTACATCTAATTGTTTAAATCAAAGTTGATTTGATAATATCTCTTCAATAAGTACATACTTAATATGTATATAAATGTACACGTTTATGAAGTGTTGCATGGACAACTTGTTCATTAGAGTTTTATTAAGATTCTGTACAAATTTTTACCTATAACATTTATTTGATGTAATAAGGGGACTAGATTGTACCAGCTTTAGAGCTTTGTTCATGCAATAAATTATAATTATCTGATAAAATAATGCTAATAATGCTGATATGTAGAGAGAAAAAAATGATTTTAAAGTTCTGCAAATGTAGAGACAAAAATTATTACCATACTCTAATGCCTTTATAAATAAGATTAAAAAAATGGATAAAAAATCTAACTGAATGACAATAAACTACACAAAAAGCCCTTTGATATATTTGTATATCACCATACAGCAAAAGAAATATAAACTGATAATAAAAACAGTAAATGTAAATTTATACAAGTGTTACACAGGGTTCATATAAATATCCAACAACTAATAATCAGAAAATTCAATATCATTTGGGGGTCAGTTTTTTTTTTTCAGATAAAAACATCTCTGTTTACCAATGTTTACCAATGTAAACACAAATTTGCTACTTTAAATAAGAGAATAAGTACAAAGTGAAAATAAATATACCAATAACTTATTTATATAAGCAACAAATAACAAAACATCCTATAAATAAAAGACAGCAGTTCAATATTTCAATCATACTTAAACACACCAGTGAAAGTATTCCAACATAATACAGTCAGAATGAAATTGTACCTATAAAAAGAATGACTCCCTCCCTCCAAGTGTTTTATTGCATAGAACAGTTATTGAATATTCATCTTATTTTTATCCCCCCCCCAAAAAAAAAAGAACATATAGTGTATAACAAATATTTCAACACAACATAAAAGATCCAGCTGTATGCCCTGTAACTGATTGCAGCTCATAACTCTGTGGCCATTTTGGAAGACATTGCTTGGATTTGCTTGGCATTGCAGTTCTTACATAAAATATGTTCGTCCAGCGGATAGCACCCTCGACCTTCAGCCTCGGAGGACAGTAATAGTCCGCAATCCTGAAATCATTATCAAATTTTATTGATACTTAATTAATTTGAAAATAAAAGATTTACAGTATACAGGGAAAATTTCGCCTCCGTTTTACTTTTGCCTCTTTCACCCTTATCACAAGTGGGCAAATTTTAAACGGGGCAAATTCAAAGAACTCAGTACAAATTCTTAGACAGAACTGTGACTGGGCAAATTTAAAATAGGCCAAAATTGTTAGCAAATGTAAAAGGGCGAAAATAACCCTGTATACAGTATTTTTATCATATATTACAAGTAAAACAAATATTAAAAGAATGTTAAATATCCTGATAAAAACATGTCAATCCTTAAAAAGTTCATGTACATGTAAATGAGCTGCAATTTTTGAATGGATGAAGATCCAGATAGCTGTAATTGTGACTACAATTTTATATGACTTACTTCACATCGGTAGCACTGAACGTGAAAACTTTTATCCATGGCAACGACTCGAACTGTCTCCTCCTGCCCTGACTCTGGCATGATGGGATTTTGGCAAACACAACATCGGGGTGCAAATTTTCTACAATGTTAAACATAGGTAATCAGAGATTACAGAGCTCACCTCAACGAATGTTGTCTTTAAATAAGGCAAAGTCACACAATTAACCAACAAAAAATGTACATTCCAAAAATGAAAATATCTAAGCAATTTTGATCTGATACTTTGAAGTAGACCAACATAAAAAATTTAAAGTAGTTCTTCATGAAAATGTAATTCAGCATCTAAAGCAAATTTGAGTTTTCATCTCTTGGTGCAACATTTGTGCAAGTTTGGTTTATACAATGTTATAAAAGCCTTAAAGTTTTTTGGTAATAGACCTGCAACCATAACTTTAACCTGGTCTATTATCTGAAAAATAAATATGTCGAATTCAGCATCCGAAGCAAGTCCATTAGTGTGCATCCTAAGATGTATCGTCCATGCAAGTTTGCACATTATAAGGCTCATAGTTAATTGGAAATGAAACATACATCAAAAACTAACATTTTCACTCATCCACAAAATGTAGGTCAGATTCAGCATCCGAAGCAAGCCTGGTAGTATGCATCCTAAGATGTATCATCCATGCAAGATTGGTCATTAAAGAACTCATAGTTACTTGGAAATGAAACCTGCACCAAAAACTTTTACTTGTTCACTCAACCGGAAAATGTAGGTCAGATTCAGCATCCGAAGCCCGGTAGTGTGCATCCTTAGATTTATCATCCATGCAAGTTTGGTCAACATAGGGCTTAAAGTTACTTGCAAATGAAACCTGCTCCAAACACTTTAACCTGTTCACTCAACTGGAAAATGTAGGTCAGATTCAGCATCCGAAGCAAGCCCGGTAGTATCCATCCTTAGATGTATCATCCATGCAAGTTTGGTCAACATAGGGCTTATAGTTACTTGGAAATGAAACCTGCACCAAAAACTTTAACCTGTTCACTCAACTGGAAAATGTAGGTCAGATTCAGCATCCGAAGCAAGCCTGGTAGTATCCAGCCTTAGATGTATCATCCATGCAAGTTTGGTCAACATAGGACTTACAGATACTTGGAAATGAAACCTGCACCAAAAACTTTAACCTGTTCACTCAACCGGAAAATGTAGGTCAGATTCAGCATCCGAAGCAAGCCTGGTTGTATCCATCCTTAGATGTATCATCCATGCAAGTTTGGTCAACATAGGACTTACATATACTTGGAAATGAAACCTGCACCAAAAAACTTTAACCTGTTCACTCAACCGGAAAAAGTAGGTCAGATTCAGCATCCGAAGCAAGCTCGGTAGTATGCATCCTTAGATGTATCATCCATGCAAGTTTGGTTAACATAGGGCTTATAGCTACTTGGAAATGAAACCTACACCAAAAACTGCACCAAAAATGTTAACCTGCTCCAAAAACATTAACCTGGTCATTCCTTTGCTAAAATTGCAGCATCTGAAACTTTGACTGGTACAATGAAACACACTAGAACCATCTTCCATGCATGTCTAATCAATATAGGACATAGAAGTACTTAAAAAGAAAACTGCTCCAAAAAACTTAACCTTAACCCGGGACGCCGACGCCGACACCGACACCGACGCCGACGCCAAGGGTATTACATAAGCTCCCCCAACTTCGTTGAGGTGAGCTAAAAATTGTCAGAAAAAGTTGAACTGATATTTTTCAAATTTATGTGCTAATTTGAGGGGAATCATTTTGTTTAACCATGATAATAGGTAAACAAATACAGCATTTAAAGCTTCACTCTTATTATTGCTTGATAGTTCATTTAAATATGCAAATAAAATAAATATAATTTTAATAGGTTTAATTTTATTTTGTTACGAACATATTCTATTGACAATTGATCAAAGGGATTGAACACAAGGTTTTAGAAAAGTTTTCTCCAATTCATACAATTTTAATAGCCATACATCATCTACAGAGATCTTTATTCTTAAAAATAATCAATCCTATATAATTCTTTGAAGACAAATCACATAAGTTAAATATTATAATAATTTTGAAGGAGCGGATGGGAAGATAGCTAGGGTTCAAGGCTTACTTGTGAAAATCCTCGATGCAGTGAATTTGGTTCGTAGCATCCACTGTGAAGGGTATTCCATCCAGACTCTTACCACACACTACACACGTAAAACAGGCTGGGTGATAGGGCTTGCCTGTGGCCCTCAGCAACTGCAACAAAAGAATAAATATATCATAATTGTGCTAAACAAAGAAACCATTGCCTACTTAATATGGATGTCAAACTCCCATTATCAATTGACTAATTGGGGGCTTAGGTTATTTGAAACTTAACTAAAGCAAATCCATTGAAGAAATATACTACATTTGTAAAGTACATGTACAAATTATGTCTTCTATATATTCAGTAAGGTGAGGATTTTTAAATTCTAATGCATGTCCCACGGGTCAAATTACTCAACTGTGCACTTCGTTCGGCTAAGTTCAACTGTCCCCCTAAGGGGCAGGGGACTGGGCATGTTTTGAAAAAACTTGAAGCTACATTTGAGCTATGCCAAGGGGCATCTGATTTCTACAGCATCTGAGAATGTTTCCACATTTCTATGACTTAACATGGCTTTGATTTTTATAGGGTCTCCCATGTATTCCTATAAAAAAGACTTGGATCGCCCATTGTGGACCCATCCTCCCCTGAGGTTATGATTTGAATAAACTTGAAGCTCAACTATCAGAGAATGCCTCCATAACAATATAATTAATAATGGCTTTGCTATCCTTGACAAAAAGATTTAATACTAAAGACTATACCAAACTTGATGATAGTCTAGTCTACCTGAGGATGCTTCCATTTAAATAACCATGGCTTTGCTGTTCTTGAGAAGATTTCGAAAGAATTTTCCTATGTTATTCTATGAAAAACTTCATTTGGCCCATATAGCACACAGATGAAGTCAGTCAATACAAATTCATATAAAATTACTTGCATTCCCTTCATTTAAAAAAAAATTTAAAACAATATTCATTTGGTGTTAAGTGCACCACACTTAGAGACGATGATTGCCCTAGTACATACTGGAATTTGAGGTCAATATTGTATAACTTGAGATCACATTTTATCTGTGGTGAGTAACAGCCTTATATAGGAGAGCCTATCCAGAACTGCTTCCTTAAAGGAAACACTCCATACATAACACTTCCTGCCAGCACTTGTGATGAGTGCAGGTGCTTAGCATCCAAGTCTGACATTATAAAGATACAAGGACAGCATAGAAAACTTTATTATGTAATTAATAGGTATATAAATAAGTCTTATAAAACCTACCCGATCTGTTATTGGTTTGGAACACACGGAACACTTCTCTAAACTATTCTGAAACAGAAGAGGATTACAAAATTACACTCGGTCACAGAATTTTTCTCTCTCAAAATTTATTGTACTCATAATATATAATAACTTTTTGGCTAGAGCAGTTAACTTACGACGTAGCACTGTTCACAGTAAGGTTTGTTGTCCATGGAATAAAATGATTTTCCTCTCAACAGAGTCCCTAAAAAATAAAAATAGCATGCCCCTTTAAAAATTTTAAAAAGTGAGCATTATTTTCATTTTGCTCTAAATCAGTGCTCATGCCGACCATTACACACTGACTGGGACTAAGTCTCTATAACGATGCCGACCATTACACACTGACTGGGACTACCTCTCTCTAACCTACCACAGTTGATACAGATGAAACATGAGATGTGGTACACCTGGTCGTTAGCCGTACAGCCATTGTTCTCTCCTACTACTTTCTTCTGACATTTCACACAAATACCTTTAAAAAAAAGAATAATACTTTATTAAAACAAATGATGCACATGCAAATATATAATACAAAACAAAAACATTAGACAGAGCTGAACTCTGGAGACTTAATTACCGGTATTTTAATTATCCATAAAATATCATAGATTATAGTGAATGGGAACAAAAAGTTTCATTCTTTCTTCACCATGGCAAATCATGATAAATTATCTACTTTATTATCTATCAAGTTAAACTAAATTGACCTTTTTACTTAGATAATTTTGAAGGGGGGGGGGTTAAAGTTTGATAAACAGAATATAAAAAATCAATTCTCAAAAATTGAAAAACTTAGTAGTAAGTAAACAGGTAAACATGATAAACAATATTGGCAAAGTCCTCTCTCAACAACTGTCAAAGTTTTATTTTCTTTTGATTAAACTTTAATTCTAGGATCAGATTACGTGTGTTCTTCTGTGTACAATACAAAGGGTGGTTGTATTTAATAAAAATATATCGCTTCAACTAACAAAAGATTTCTAGTCACAGTAATCAATAATCTTTGATTTGATAAAAACATAACATGTGGATGTTAGTTCTTGTTTTAATTGTGTTATTCACATGTTTTCATCATGGCGAGTGAAAAATTTGTTAATGGCGACCAGAAATTCTGAAATGGCGACCAAAAAAATTTTAGGTCGCCATTTAGCGACCTAAAAGTAAGTGAGACTTGGAGCACTGGCTAAATTAACTTGAGCACACTTTAATGGTAAATAAATGACCACAAAGATCTCTGATAATAATTTTTCTCCTTCTAAATAACCCTGGAGACATAGGAGTCTAAATGTGTAAGCTGAAGAATACAAAACCACAATGTTTGATTACTAGTATACTATTCATACCAAAGAAGTCTGTTTCACTAGAAGAATCCATGTTTTGTATCAAAAGATTGGTCAGGGCATCAACTTCAGCTTCTTGTGTAGATTTGTCCCCACCGCATGGTGATTCTGGACCCACGGGTACCACCTGTGGCCCAGGAACAGGGCGTTCATTTCTGTAGTCATCCTACAAAATACAAAACCTTGGAATTCAACCAATTTACCTGGTATGTACATGTCTTTTGATTTGATGAACATATTCTACACAAAAAAAAATCCCCTTTAAAGTGATCCATAATGCTACAATTAAGATTCAAGCTTTGTTTTCTCCTGCTGTTATAATTTTTATGCTATATCACAATACAAGTAACATAATGCTGTAATGTATGAGAAACAGTATTTCATAAGAGTCTAGGCAATCTTTACAAAGCTACAAAATATTTTTACCTGATATTTTGGAACAAATCCCCCTGAGCTGGTGCTGAGATTTCTATCATAGTTATAGTCGGGCCCTCCTTGGTTATTAAAAATGTGGTGCTCACTGATGTTCTGTCTTACGTAGCCAGCTGGTGGTGCCCCATGGTCCCGTGGAGGATTGTAACTGTCAGGTGGCTCCCGGATCACTTTAACGGGGCGGGCGTAAATCGTGTTGTCTGACTGAGGGGAGGGACCAGAGGAGGAGTAGGCGGGCTGAGATGGCTGCAGGTTGGCGTAGTTACTGGGGGGTTTATAGGGGGACCCTGTGGGGGACGTGGAATGCCCTCCTGTGTAAGTTGGTTTCTGGTTGTCCATTTGGTAGTGGGTGGTGCTGGTGTGATATGACTCAAAAGATCTAAAAATGTCAATTATTAATTTGTAAATCAAGAAAATTCATACATGTATACTCGTGGAATCACACAAGAATGGAATATTTCTTAGAGTCTCTTAGACGCTTAAACCTACATTGCTGCAAATTTGATAATTTATTATTCTACAAATAAAAAGAGAAATGCTCCACAAAGATTTGTTGACCAGTTTACTAAACAAACACAACACACATCCATAAAAGTTTCAAGTCATTTTCTTTATATTTTCTTTAAACAAATAGAAAGTACCTTATTAATTTTTATTAATAAATGTACCTGTTTGGAGGAGATTCCCCATAGGAAGAGGAGTAAATCTGATTGTGTACTCCGTATCTTGTGTTGTCCAGAGGTTGTGTGTTGTAGTTGGAGGTGGGTGAGGGAGGGGGAGGGAAATCCTCCTGGGGGTCATTGTAGCCATAACCACGGGACTGATCTACAGGTGGGGGAGGGTAGGGCATGTCCTCTATGTAGGTCGTTTGCGGTGGAGGGGGAGGGAATTCCTCATCTCCCTGATCTGATCGGAACTGGCGATACGTTCCCCCTCCTACAAATAAAGAACTTAGTGTTAGTATATATGTAACGGAATGTTGAAGTGTGATGAAAGAAACTTCCTCAAAATGACAAATAATACTGCTGAAGGTGAAAAGGATGCACATTACAGTAAAAGAAAACTGGTTAATCAACTCAGAGATCAACGCTACTTCCTGCAAAGTAACTGTATTGATCATATAAGAGTTATCATATTTTTCACTTCCGTGGTTAATATACATGTATTATCATAAAATGTAAGATTTACTGAAAGTATACATCATGTACCTGAACAGTAAATTTGAATCATTAGGAAAAATACTTGCATAAAAAAGCTTATTTAAAAAAAATTATTTGCCAATAAGCATTTCAGGAAATTAAATCAATTGCAAAAGTATGTTTTTTTCTATTTAAACCCCCATATTTCCCATATACAGGTATAATATAGATTAAGAGGTCTCTACTTAGATGTTGACAATTTCAGAATTGCAAAATGTACATGTATTTTCCACACACTATTTCTTAGGATAATTTTTGTTGTTCATTTGGGACTAGATAGAATGTTCTATCGTTAAAATGATATTGTCCTACGGACCCGGTTTAACGATAGAATTCGTTCCGTGTATTCGTAATGTAGCAGATCATGCGATAACTCGCATAGTGCATTTAATAGGAACACAGAGAGTTCCGAATGTAAACATGGCAGGTAATTTGAATAGCGAGAAAAACGTTGAGAAAATTAATTGGATTTTCGTATTTATATGGATTATTTTTTGGGATAAAAGGCATAAGCAATCTCAAGAAGGTTTGTTTTGATTATTTTGGTAGATATTCCCAGTGCAAGTCATTTTATATTCTTCAAAATCTTTTTACAAGTATATGGGACGTATTCTAACTGTGGTGAGGGCCTGTACCGAGACACAGTTAGATTATTCTAACTAATTTGGGACATGCTTCATATTGACTTGGCTATGTGAATACAGTAACCCAGTTAAATTACTAGACAGAGTCAGAGTATCCAATACACCCCTATCATTAGGGAAAAAAACTATATGAGATAATTTAATTTACCTGTTATCATTTAAATAAAACAACTGAAAACAAAAGTAAATAATTTAAACCAAAAAATATATTTTCATATGATACAAAAATAACAATGGAAAACAAGCAATTTATGATTTGTAAAATGAAAACACATACATGTAGGTAGGAAATATAATCTTACATTTTCTTTCTATCCATTGATCAAAATTATATGCTGTGAAATTATACAGACATATACTGGTATATGTTTCAAATTTAAAATATAGACCCTCATGGGATAAACATTATGTTAGACTACACATGCATCAGTAAAATGAAATTTAAAATCAAAACTCTGAACCATTATAATCTTCTAACACAGTAAATGCTTTATGATAACATTCTATTTAGATAGTTTATACAATACAGGAGCATATATAAAAGTTGCAAAGATTGAAATTTTCATTATTCACAAAACAGTTATTAAATTATATGTTTAAACTGAAAATTAATGTTCAACATGCTTATATTGGCATACCACCGATTAGACAGAGAAAGTTTTCTTTTTAACAATCCACCTCCCAGCTCTTTCAGTATGTAGATGTATTGTAAATGGGTACTTAATTGCTATTACTTCTTTCTGAATCTGGCTATACATACATGTATCATGTATATTTCACTTAATATATTGTTATTACATTTGTGACATGACCCGGCGAGTTTTCCTTTGAAGTCAAGCATACTGTAACTGCGATACAGAACACTTTTTGTGGGCGTTTCTTATGCAAATGAGCAGAAACTGTACTGTATCTGCAAAATATCAACGATACAGTACGGTTTATTTTTAGCGATGACGGAAAGCTGTATCCGTATACAGACATACCAATCGTTCAATTCGCAATAGAACTGTTAGTATTTACTCAAAATTAAAGGTGAATTAAAAATAAAATTTTACAACATAAAGGTATTATTGCCGGATTCAAAAATTTTAGAAAGGAGGGAGTGGGGCAGTTCACAAATTATTACTTTGACCCCCCCCCCCCCAAAAAAAAAAACGGAAATCGTATTCCATGGGGGTAGATTTATAATCAACCAACACCTATGTGCGTCATTTCGTTACTTGTTGATGAATTAAAAACCGTATGTATACAAGTTTAGAAGAAAAAAATTTAAGAAAACGAAAAAGAAAAAAAAAACTCAAAGGTGGGAAGGGGGCAATAGTGAGTGCTGTATCTCCGTTTGGTTACTCTACATTTTAATGAAAATGTGAAGGTAAAATACCCCCCCCCCTTTTTCCTTTCATCTGCTTACTGAGTATTTCAATTTTGTATATGACGACCGGTGGAGGACATTGTCGGACATTTCTCTCGGAATCTACGATCTCCCAAAGCATTTTTGTTTCAAAAATATTCCCACATGATTCATACATATCAAAATGTTTGCATTAAATCGTAGCTTAAACTGAAAAAAAAAATGTCAGCAAGAGCTGCATAGAGAAAAAAAAACCCTGCACAATCAAATCTAAATAAAATTTTTGGAAAACAAATTAATTTATGCATCCCTTAAATAATTTTAAAATGAAAGATACCTGCACGTCCATCTCACTCGGCATTTCAGTTGAGAATGCTTAAAATGGGATACTAAATCAACTTTCTGCAAAATCATCTGATTGGTTGGGAGGTATACACCCAAATACGCATGTAAATTAGTGAGGTCCTTAGAAAGGTCATGTCACAAGTCATTTAGAATACTTTTCTTAATGTATCTATACAGGCTTTTCTCGAGCTATCGCTCTCGCCTCAAGCCCCGCCCTGTATCTCTGATACAGTAAGAAACTCGTACTCTAAATAATACATATATAATACCTTGGGATTATATCAATACCTGCTTTAAAGGGTTTTGGTGAGGAATTCAAGATCACTGTGAATATAATGCACAAAATACATGTACAAATCAAAATATGTTGCAATAATTTTTTTTTTGGCATTTTCAGCTTTTGAATATTAGTTCTCTTATAAATCATTTTAAGCAAAGAGAACAAAATTAGATATTAATTATTTTAATAATTAGAAGAAATTAATGCTCATACGGTAAAACGCCTATAAATACTTACAATTGTATGTGTGAAGGTGTTTACTTTAACTGAACCAAAACCTGAATTATACACGTTATTAGTCTGACATATAGGCCTAGTTTAAATTCAGACCAATTCTATCTCACTTCTCACTCTTACTCTCGATCACTAATAAAGTCATTAACAGTATTCATGCCTTTTTTATGGGCATTCCGGTTTCTTATATATGCATTGCTTCAATCTAGTGATATTTTATGCAAAAACAAAACAAATCAAAACAAACCAAAAACATAACAAAATCTTATTCAATATTATTTTCACAATAGGCAAATACCTGCTTTGAATGGTTTTGGTGATGCGTTTATGACTTTAGATGGCTTTGGTGCCACAGCAGGTGGTATTTTTTTCTGGGTGCCAGGCGAGTCGTTTATATTTAGCCCCTTAAAACTCCTCTCTATTCCGTGTTGTGTCATCTCTTATTAAGGCCGTTTCAGAGTATCCTGAAAAACATAGATAATTATATGAGCCTACATTAAAATCTGATGACTCCTTCAACTTTGAAAAAATTTAAACTTCAAGTGTCTCTGGTAAAACGTGCTGCTGTCAGTCGGCCGGTAGCCAGATAGCTCAATTGGTAGAGCACCTGACTGGAGATTTAGGAAAGCCAGGGTTCTAATACCGGTCTGGTCCCCTGTATTTTTCTCCTCTCTCCTAACATTTGGTGCCTAATTGCCATGCCCTGGAACTGATGGGTGAGAGGCCTGCCAGGGTAATCTTAGCCAGTGGACACCAGACCAAAATTTTTAGTCCCTCTGACATCTGGCTAAGATTACTGCCAGGGATGAGCCCGGTTGAGGTTTTTGAGGGACCAAAGACATTTACGGAGGGAGGAATGTGGCAGTTAATCGGGTTCGATTCATGGTGGCCAGAAAGCTCTGTCGGTTGAACACAGTGTTTTCCCTTTATTTCAAAGTAAAGGGTTAAAGATAAGTTGTAACAGGCTAGGGGCTGAGGTTTATGAACAAAATCTCTGTGGACATAACAAAAAAATTTTATTTCAAAGCGGCATTTTTGTCAATTGAAGCGGTCAATTTAGCTGGTAGCCCGTTCTTTTGGAAAATCCTGAGAACACCTGACTAAAGATTCATAGGGCCCAGGTTCAAATCCTAGTCTGGATTTGCTGTATACATAATTGGATTAACTGTAAAACACTAAACCAGTAAATGAAATATCTCAACTTTGAAAATCTTCCAGGTTAAATGTCATGACTGGTCTGGACTTTATCCCCAGAATGTTATTTATATGTCTCTGTGCAAGAGTTCATCAAATCATTAATATAAAAGAAAATAGTAAAATTTATTTTATATGATTTTGATCTCTTAAAAACATGAAAAAGTAGATTCAATATATGACACGTACTTCAACGAGTTAAAAAACGAAATTACCATGTAAGGTTTAATCCTAATAATTCTATCTGTTTCAGGTAGAATCATCGGTGAATACAGATTTCAACAAAACTGAGTCACAAATACCGGATATGTGAAGTTAAACATAAAACATTACACTAATAATTTGACTAAATTTACCCTACCCCTAAATTTCGCGCTGTTTTACCTGTGATTGATGCTAGTTTTCTAAATTTATCAAATTGAATTTCCTTTGCTCACTTCCAAGTCGTCAAGTCAGTAGATTTCTATGTCTTGTTGACAGGTCATAAGGATATTTACCTATTAAAGCGAAGTATTAGCTCATCTGTCAATTCCCGTGCACAACCTTAAATGGAATAGCGCTTCCGTGACGCATTTCCGCTAAGAAGTCATACAAAGAACGATAACTCGCGAAAAATACTTAGTAAAATTTTTGAAGCTTCTCTTTTCCAATGAGGCCTAGCTTCTGCAACAATCATGTAAATTATCATAATGCTTCATTACATAACATGAATAATTTTGACACTGCGGTAAACCTACATTATCCGATTTTCTTAAATGAGTTTTTTCTCTCGAATTTACCTTATATTTACCTGTACGCTGTTTTGGTCTCAGCGTAAATTCCAAGAATTTCAAGAATGCGTCATTTGGGATTGTGTTACAAATGCACAGCGAATGCGTGATGACCCTGTCGCATTCTTTCTTTCCTTTTTTTGTATTCTAAAAATATATAAATGAGTCATACAGAGAATAAACACCCTATTTATAAACACAGTATTTGGAATTTACAAATTAAAAGCATAGTAAGCATATTAGTTAATAATGTACATGCATGTTTGAAAACGAAAGTTAAACCAACAGCTGTCATTTGAAGGAGAGGGAAGAAGTTGATCAGTGGAACAAAAGAATCTCTCTCTCTCTCTCTCTCTGTACAATATATTTACTTTCATGTATGCAAGCATTTAATTTTTTTTCCACAAAATATATCGACAGCGAGGACACCCCCAATGTTTGGAAAAAGATCTATTTTCCTCCTGACAAAGACATTTTTTAATCCTCAGTCAATAAAAACTTGACTTCGAAATATAGAGAGATAAATAACAGTATTCACGCTCAATAGCGATAAAATCCGATAATATTCATGCAGTGTGTAAATAATGGCCTTACAATTAGTACTGTATGAAAAAAGTCAGCATTTGGCTTCATGATAGATTTTGATTGTATTTGCTGAAAAGGCCATTGCATGTATCGACCATACGCATGTATCGACCATACAACCATTGGATTTACGAAATAATGACCTCAAACGAGACTGCTGATCAATATTCTTGTTTCATCAACTTGTTTGTCACTTACCTCGTTTTAGAAATTGCTTATATTGCGTATCGAATCAACTGAGAGATGTAAATCCCGTGTGAAGGTGATAAAGGTATATTACTGCATAAGTAAGGGAAGTTGAAGATTGAAAGGTTTAAATCATTATATTCATATACTGCGATAGTTTCCATAAAGACTTCAGGTTTGATTTTTAAAGTTATTTTGTTGACATATTATAAATTGCAAGATAACTGTAGTACTTAAAGTTTCCATTGAAAAAGCATGAAAGGTCAAAACTAATAAAATTAGAAATTCATACCATGTACACATTCACTAGTTATTGAAACACACGGATCGATATTGTAAACAAGTTATCCCTAAGGAAAAACGTATATTTATGCTTTGTTTGTAAATTATTTTTACATTTTATACTTTACTGTCTTGTGTATAACAAACTTTGATTTCTCTTATGATAAATTATTTTAAGGTACCGATTCGATCGAATTCCATTGAAGAAATTGTTAACCCATACGATTAAAATATACGATCACTAGATTAAAAGTTTTTTATGAATTTCTTAAAAGTGCGGGAAGGGACACTATAACTCCATCCTCCATCACTTCAAAAAAATCATAGAAGTAAAGAAACAAACAACGACATCTAAAACATCAGTGGTGGGATCAGGTGCCTTGGAGGAGTGAGTATCTCCTGCCAACTGGTGCCGTGTGCTCCTTGCCATGATTGGGAAATAACGGGAAAATCCGTCGAAAACTCAGTGTGTAAATAATGGCCTAACAATTAGGAAAAACTTCAGTCAGCATTGGACTTAAAACTTACGAAATGATGGCTTTAAACGATACTGCTAATATTGTCAATAACTTACCTCGTTTAACATGCTTTTGCGTATCGAATCAACTGCTCTACGTATTAACAATGTCTAAAACGAGGTAGATTATTGAAAGGTAAGTTGATGAAACAAATATATCAGCAGTCTCGTTTGAAGGCATCGTTTCGTAAATTGAATGGTCGATACAATGACATTATCAGCAATTTTACGTGTATTAATAACACTGAAAGAAAAACCTAGTGAATTTA
The DNA here is from genome assembly GCF_032062105.1 of Saccostrea cuccullata. Classification (NCBI taxonomy): domain Eukaryota; kingdom Metazoa; phylum Mollusca; class Bivalvia; order Ostreida; family Ostreidae; genus Saccostrea; species Saccostrea cuccullata. Next base: position 821,591 of record NW_026919155.1, on the reverse strand, counting down.
ACTAGTGTGCCTCGTAAACCGTTGGTCGTGATTAGTAAACTTTCAGTTTACTGGTTAAGATAGTGAGTTGTGGAGCGGGGGTCGTATAGATACTTAGATACCTAGTGAAAGTTACTTATATCAATTCTAAATTTACTAATCTTATCTAGTAAATATACCAATATCTGGTAAAACTACTTTTAAGGTAGTGATTGTATGGACAGTAAATTTACTAGTTTTCTTCGTGACTTTAACTAGTTATTTTTTTTACAGTGAAGTCAAATGTTGACTGATGTTTCTCATTCTAACTGTGAATTAAGCCATTTTTACAAACTTTCACCTGTCGACAGGGGATGCTCACTCCTCCATCTCACCTGATTCCCTGTATGATTTTTGGGGGTCCGTGATTGGTCTGCTCCAAATTTGTATTGTTAAATGGACTTTTGAGCATGAATTCTGTTCGTTATCTTCATACTAGTATATTGTATACAAAAAAGAGCAATATAAATACATATAAAGACGTAATATAAATCTATGAAATGGAATGGAACCCATAAAGAAGGACATGAAATAAAAGAGCATACTATGTAGGAAAGGGCATAGCAACCCTTCAGCAAGTGAAGATATTGTATTAAAAGGATTCTAAAAAGTTAGGAGAACCTAATAGAAAATGTGAAATAAGAGAAGAAAAAGAAAGGGAGATATAGGGCCATGTAAATCTCACGGAAGGGTGTGAAATCAAGAGAAGGGATAAATCGTAGAATAGGACATGAAATTCCCCAACAGAAATGCATGAAATTAAGAGAAGACTTTAATTCACTGAGATATCGGGGTTTAAGATCCTTTGATATAGTTCTATAACAACATTATTTTTCTAGGTATGATCACGACATTGACACATCTTTAGCAGTTCGAGTTGCACGGGAGGTTCAGTTTCGTAAGGTTCATCTCATATCCTCAGCAGGACATAAAATCAAGAGAAGAAGTGAGGAGAAGGACATAAAAATTTTCATTAAAAGACATGAAATTAAGAGAAGTGGAAGAAAAAGGGCATGGAAGACAAATTAAGGTAATTAAAATGTTAAGAAATTCATAGAAATAAAGAAAAACATAAGAATCTGTAGAAAAGCCGCGGCTTAAAATTCCAAAGAAGGGAAGAGAATGCAGAGAAATGTACATACAGTAATTAAATTAAGTTCAAAATTGCATGCTAGTCAAAGGTTAAATGTAATTTACAGAAAAGAATTGAAATCTAGAGTAATATAGAGAAAACTAGAATTTCTCCAACTGAAATCAACGTTTCAGCAAGAGAAACAACCTTTCAGGGTTGTTGCTTTGCCAAAGGGCTTTCTTTGGAATTCTGTGGGGTAGGTGATGAACATGCGAACATCATAAGCGTTATACAGATTTACACCTTATTTCTTTCAGTGACAGAGATTATATGTTCTTAATGGTAACAACATAAAACACAACTTAGGAATCAAAATATTTTCTTTAAATCTGTGTCATAGAGTCATCAGTGATGATGGTTTGTATTGGACTTATTTGTTCATATAGTTCGGTTAAACCACATATTCGATCTGTAGAGCAATGAATTTTCACAGAATTCTAAGGAAAATCATATTTAAATTAACTCTCCTTCAACCACCAATTAGATATATGTACCAGCTGCCTCTCTTCAAAAGGCAAGGCAGGGTTGTAAACCTTAATAAAAGATACATTTAGAAGTCTTTTACGATTTTTTTTCTTAAACATTTACGGCATGGAATTTGCATGCACAAACATGTATATTTTTGCATACATTTTGTTCGTTTACTAAATAAATACCTTGTTGAAAACATTTTATAAGGCAGGAAGTTTGTAAAATTATAATCTCACTTTGTTTACTTTCTGTGATAAAGCATGATAATTTTCTATTCATTAACCCTTTCTACCACAAAAAAAGGCTTTCGTAAGTCTTTCTGATAGGATTGTATTTTATCTACTACTGCCAGAGATTTATTTAATGATAGAAAGGCATATTGCGGCGATAGGTAACTCGTTTGTGGCTATATACTCCAGAAACACGGTAAGCTATTGCCTATAAGAATGTAACTTTTTATTTGGAATATTTTATGATCATCTTTTTCTTCTAATTCCAGATCATGGAATTTATGTCCAGGGGTTTATTTGTGTGCCTATTCTGTGCAATTCTATCAGGTATGTATGAGTGGAGGTAGTGCAGGTATATGAAACATGAAAATCCAAAGCATGAACTTCCAACATATGTAAAATTTAGTCGTAGTATGGATGTCTTAAAAAGCTGCTAAAACACACTTTTTAAAGACTGCTTGTCCTTAGTTTTAAACCCTTTGCTTTTTATTTTTTTTAAACGTGTCTCAAATGTTGTTTTTTTTAAATCAGTTTCATGATGCTATCTCGTTTATATCTTTTTTCCTCTTAAGTGTTATTAATACTTAAGAAATTTGTAGTGTACGAGTAAATATTTGATTTGATTAATTTTTTTCTTATTTAACTTTGCTTTTCTTTTTATGAAATACTACTATATGGAGATAACGAACAGTATTCAATCTCAAAAGTCCATAAAACAAAAATAGGTGCAGAGCAAACACGGACCTGCAAAACATCAGAGGTGCATAGGATTAGGTGCACTGGAGGAGTGGGCGTCCCCTACCAACCGGTCACACCCGCCGTCTACACCTTGTCATGATCGGGAAATGACGGAAAAATCGTCAATTCAGTTTGTAAATAATGGGATGATAATTAGTATGAAAAATTTGTCATTATCAGCATTTGTCTCAAGGATAAATTGTATATGCTGACAAGGTCATTGTATCGACCATAGAGCTTACGAAATGATGACTTTACCCGAGACTGCTGATTTTCTTGTTTCTTCAAATTATTTGTCAATAATTTACCTCGTTGTAGAAATTGTTCATACGTAGAGCATGCTCTCGCGTATCGAATCAACTGAGAGATATAAACTCCGTATGCAGATGATGATGAAGGTATATTGCTGCATAAGCAAGGGAAGTTGACGATAGAAAAGCTAAAGTCATGACTTTTATCATAGAGCTTGCTTGTTAGATTACCATTAACGTTTTTTCAAGTAAAATATCCAAGTATGAAACAGATGTGTCAGACTCTGTAGTATCTTTTATCTCCAGCTCACCAGGATATATCGTATCGACATAGGAATAAGTAAGTTCCATTTTTATTGAAAAAGCAGCTGTCAATGATATAAAAAAAAGCCTGACCTTAAATCTATCGTGGAGAATGGTTGTGTATAAAGTTGAAAAGTCGTAAGTTTTAAGCTGTTGATTTTGGTAAAATCTTGCGATTTCAAATTGTCCAAAAGTTCTTTGGAATTTTTGTGTAAGCAAGGGAAGTTGACGATAGAAAAGCTAAAGTCATGACTTTTATCATAGAGCTTGCTTGTTAGATTACCATTAACGTTTTTTCAAGTAAAATATCCAAGTATGAAACAGATGTGTCAGACTCTGTGGTATCTTTTATCTCCAGCTCACCAGGATATATCGTATCGACATAGGAATAAGTAAGTTCCATTTTTATTGAAAAAGCAGCTGTCAATGATATAAAAAAAAGCCTGACCTTAAATCTATCGTGGAGAATGGTTGTGTATAAAGTTGAAAAGTCGTAAGTTTTAAGCTGTTGATTTTGGTAAAATCTTGCGATTTCAAATTGTCCAAAAGTTCTTTGGAATTTTTGTGTATCCAAATCTGATTCACACCACTCCTTGAATATATTGTTGCACAGTAGTCTTGAAGTTTTCCCTTCACTACTGTCAATATCTTAGTGAGGAGTAAAGAAAGAGGCTTGGTTGAACATTTACTGGAACCCACTATGTATCTTTGTTTGTAAGGATTCTTATGAAGTTTCGGAATCCAATATATATGGTAGTTCATATCCATTTTGGTTCTTCGGGATATTAAACATATTCAAAACTGACATATGATTTTGAAGAATTTCTTCCTTAGAAAGGGAACTATGAGTATAAGTTGGATTACCACTTGGAGAATTAAATCTCTTCTAAAATACAATTTATATAATGAGCCTTACAAACAAAGACGATGTTGTTACCTGCTTTGTCAGCAGGGACCAGTACGTACTGATCATATAATCTAATTATTTTTTCACTTCTGGATTATTGAATACAGAAGTATAGATGATAGATCGAAGATCCTAGATTTATGGTCTGCACAGGAATTTGTGATGGACATCGGAAACCATTTCAAAAGCATGTTTCCTTGGGATATGTTAGACATCAGTGGATTCCTTGGCTCTCAAAACTGCAATTTCATTTATCTAAATTAAAGTAAAATTATTACTTCACATTGATAGACAATATTTAAGTGGTTTTTTGGAGATTGGGTCGTCCAACTATCTATTGGAATTTCCCTGGGTACCAACTGCGCCAATTACCAAAAATTTCAGCAGACCTATTTTTTATATACGAAGCAGAATTTATTCAAAATCTAATACGTGAAAAGAAAACATTTGCCTTTAACTCGACATTTAGATATATCGACAACGTCAGTTTACAATTATTATTTCCATTCTTATTTCGATGCGATATATCCCGGTGAACTTGAAATAAAATATATATCACAGAGTCAGACACTTCTGTTTCATATTTGGATATTTTACATGAAAAAGACGTTAATGGTAATCTGACAACCAAGATATCAAATAAACATGATTTCTCAATCGTCAACTTCCCTTACTTGTGCATCAATCTTCACCTGCAAACAGGGTTTATATCTCTCAGTTGATTCGATAGGCAATAACATGCTCTACGTATGAATGATTTCTCAAACAAGGTAAGTTATTGACAAACAAGTTGATGAAACAAGAATTTTAACAGTCTCGTTTAAAGTCATCATTTGGTAAGGACTATTATTGATACAATGATCTTGTAAGCAAATACAAACTATCATTAATTTAAAACGATCTCTGAGAAGAAGATTTCTTTGACACAAGAACAGATGCCCGTCGCCGATAATTGTCATTATCCCGATAAGAGATGTGTAATTAATCAGTCTGTCCCCAAAATCTGCGCAACTAACATAGAATATACAAATTAATGTATACAAGATATATCAAGTAAACACGTAGCTCCTCGATACAACCGTTACAGGTGAACTGGGTGTTCAATTTCGATTTCCACATATTGATTGATTTAAATTTGCATCATTTATATGAAGAAGATGTAGCGTAATGGATAAGGTGACAGACTAGGGTTTGCTTCTGGCTCGGTGCGATTTCTTTTCTTGCATTTTTTTTTTCACTTTTTTTAAAATTTGAAAATAGATAAATTTAATGCTATTATAAGTGGAAAAAGTAAAATAATTTTACTAAGTTAAAAGATAAGGCTATTATTCAATAAAAATAACTGGAAGATAACTGAAAGGCCACTGAAGTGTATTTGCCATTCAGTTGACTGAATGGTAACTGAAAGCTCACGGAAAAGTCATGGGAAAGGATCTTTTCAGTGACCATTCAGTGGGTATTCAGTTACCATTCTGTCGACTGAATGATGTAAATTCATCCTGTGAATTATAAGAGATTGATATTCATTCATCAAACTCAACATTGTTGATTTCAAAGGTGTAAAATTCTGCTATCCAGTCAATAAAATCATCCGCCGTCCTTCCCATCACCTTTCCCTCTATGGTCATACGCATGTAAAGAAATACAAGGGACTCTTGAAAGGACAATGGACTTTCAAGTTTGATCCTGAACGTTATTTTCATATTTCATACATTGTATATATATGGTTAAATAGTGCATCCTTTGTTTCATTAAACATTAATTATAAGTTGTATATTTCCAGCTGTGACTGATGGAGCTACCACTCCTAGCACCACTACAACAAGCACTACCACGACTAGAGCACCAGCAACGACACCACATATAACAGCTGCACCATCAGTTACTCCTCGTCCAGGACCTACTCCAAGTAGTTCAGGAGGAGGAGGTGGAGTAGGAGTAGGAGGAGGAAGGGGAGGTTCCGGGAACAGCGTGATCTCAAACTGTGGCATGGGTTGTATAAACAGAGCGCCAATAAGTGCTAATTCTCTAGGAATGGGATACGCTGGGTCGTCTGCCGTCACCAGTCTTGGACTCTGGAGTATCATGACCATTGTTGCTACCATAACATATGTGTAGACGAAATAGTGGGGTTGGAGTTGTCGCCCTTTGTCCGGATTCAGTGTTTTAATTAAATCTCAAATATATCACCGTTTTAAATTTTAAACGAATTTTCATTCACTGTGAGGTTTTTAGTAGATGAGAAGAAATTTTATTTTTTCTTCTTTCATGCTGTTATAAAAAAATGTTTGTTAATTATAATTTTCTCCGCATGTCAATAAAATACACGTCCATGCGTGTTCAAATATACATGATGTAGTATTGCATTCAGAAATTGCCAAATTATATACTAGTATATTATTCAAAAATGTTGCTTTCTGGGTTTTTTTTATTGCTTATTTGAACTTGTCTGTGTTATCGTTTGAAACCCCACTATGAAAAATATAGATTCCTAGATGTGATGAATCGAAATACTATAGTAAATTCTCAAGGACATTTGATTTTTTTTTCAAGCCTGGAATGGACTGATGATAGATTTATTATCAGAATCGATTTTGACTTGCATAAAGGTTGACCGTCTTTTGATTCATATGTATTTCACCATCCAAAGTTCAAATGTTCTATTCATGGAGACCGGTAGGACTTTGACACGAATGAATATAATTCAAGCAATTAGTAAACTTTCATCCGTTTTATAAAATACTTAAAGATAAACCAATAAAGATCAACTTTAATTTTTTTTATTCATTAAGCTATACGGATTTTAACGGATTCATCAACTATAGAAAGAAACACATAGCATGATTAAACAAGAAAGAAACACATAGCCTGCTTGAACAGGCTTACACTTTAACAATGTTGCAACAATTTTAAACGTACACCACAAGAAATTAAGCACCTTTATCATTTACATGATATGTTTTGTAAAATAATTTTCATATTCAATTAATTAAACTTATATCACAATATTGGTTCATCAATTAATTTATAGTCGGTCATGTTTAAAATATATATATATAAATACATGTACATTAAACATTTCAGTGTTAATTAAATCGAAACAAATATTTTCATTTTTAACGGGTTTTGGGTAAAGTGGATGAGGAAAAACAAGTTCTATTTTAAAAAATAAATAAGGTTCGTTTTATGAAATTGTCTTGTTTCGAATTTTCAATCTTCTTATCAGCTAAGAAGAGATTCAAAAGCCTTCAGAGGAATTTACGTCAATAGAAAGGTGATGTGTCATGGGCTGTTTTATTTTATAAGACCACTAGTTTGATTTCTTTTTAAAAATCGATAAAAAAAATAGACATCCCGGTAAAAACTCAAACGTGACCTATTATGCTTGGAAAAAAAAGTATGAAAGACCATAAAGGATAGATTTTGATTGATGGGTTTTTTATCGGTTTGTTTCTTTGTTTTTTCTTCAAAATTTTCAATTATATGTAATATATAATACCCTTTTCTTTTAATTTTTTTTTTCAAACAGCTCATTTTCATTATTTTTATTCCTCCTTTAAATATCTAGCTTTAGAAGTACGTTAGTTTGTTTTTTTTTCTGTGCCTCCACGAACGAACAAATACCTATAAAATTTTCAACTAAAGTTACCAGTCAAAGTTAATAAATTAAAAAAAAATTAATATGAAATGTTTTACATTTCCTCGTAAAAGTAAGGAGAACATACCATTTTCACAGGAACATTTATCACTATATACGTGAATTTTAGAATTATCAATCAACAATGCAATAATTTTTCTTTCATTTACATGTGGATTCGACGTACATGTATATACATGTATTCCATTGAAACTGAAAATCTGTCCAAAATCTATCCAACTTGATATTAAAGAAGTCTACACTGGTCAACAAAAGTCTGCCAGATTTGCTTCAAAGACAATAATGGTAAATAACTAAAGTAATCAATTTTTATCTCTACTGGTCAGAGATCAGAAGAGCTTATGAGACAGTAATGAGACCGTCGTTCGTCTGTCTGAAAACAATTTTTCAAAATGCTACACCTCCTACAGTTTGGATCTGATTTCAATATAACTTGGCATACAAGTAGACTACACTAAGATATATAATTCTGTATATCGGTTTTTGATTTCGATTATCAGTGTTGCAGTGGTTACTAAAAATAGAAATTTCTGTGAAATACTTTAAAAATGCTACTCCTACAGTTTTAGTCTGATTTCAGTATAACTTGGCACACAAGTAGACTACACTTAGATAAATAATTCTGTATATCGGTGTTTTTTGTTTTCGATGAACGGTGTTGCTGTGGTTGCTAAAAAGAGAAATTTCTGTGAAATACTTTAAAAATGCTACTTCTACGGTTTTAGTCTGATTTCATAATAACTTGACATAGAAGTAGCCTACATTAAGATACATAATTCTCCTTATCAATATTTGGTTTCGATAGAAATTTCTGTGAAATACTATTAAAATGCTACTCTTTATACTGTTTTGGTCTGATTTTAATATAATGCGACATACAAGTAGACTTCAATGAGATGCATAATTGTCTGGATCATATCGTTTTTTGATTTCAATGAACGGTGTTGCTATGGTTACTAAAAAAAGAAATTTCTGTGAAATACACTCAAAATGCTACTCCTCCTACAGTTCTGATCTGATTTCAAATTTGCAAGATAACTTGGCACACAAGCAGACTATACTAAGATACATAATTCTGTATATCTGTTTTTGTTTTCGATGAACGGTGTTGCCATGGTTACTAAAAATTGAAAATTCTGTAAAATCTTATAAAAAGCTGCTCCTACAGTTGTAGTCTTATTGCAATCTTGCCACAAAAGGAGACTTAATCAAGGATCATTATTCTATTTATTGCTGTTGTAAAGTTTCAAGTCCCAACTGCTTCCTTTGTTTTAAGTACAAACCAGTAGAGCTACATCCTCGACAGAGACTTCTGGTTAAAGGAAAGCACAGGAGTCTGAAGTTTTTATCGTCAAAAAAAAAAAAAATCCGGAAAAAAAATTTCCTACCCTTAGCTGAAAAAACACCAGGATGGCAACGTGTTTTGGGGGGACCCATCTAAACAAATAGATCTGGGCTTGGCCAAAAAAAATATCGCGATTAATTCAGTATCCGAGCGTTTGTGTTATTTATTCAAGTTAAAAAACCCAATCTGCTTGACGACTACGGGCCGTTCCTAGCCCTTTTTCTACTTTGACAGCTCATCCTGGACTCCATGCCACTAAACCGGAAGAGAATCTCGCAGTGTATATTTGACGTCTGTAAAAACTTGTTCAAATGAAATAAAATAAATAATTATTCAACGTAATTTGATTCAGTTATTTTAAATATATTTAAAAGAACTTTAAAAAGTTATCAATTCTTTTTCTTACTTGTATGACGATATGTACCAGGGACAGATAATTCAGTTTTTACAAGGCGCCAAATTTAAATCAGTGAAAAGCCAAGTCGACAAAGAGCCAAACAGTTAGACTTAGAGACCTTACAAGGCATTATTTTGTTTGAAAAAATATATTTTTATTGATCACCTATGGTAACATAATATTGTACATGAAGTTTTACATGCAATTTTTTTTGTTTCTTTTCTTCAATTACGTCATATATTCACTTCGGAGTTCACTTCCGGGTTAGTGGCATGGAGTCCAGGATGAGCTGTCAAACTGGAAAAAGGGCCATGAATAGCCCGTAGTCGTCAAGCATATTGGATTTCTTAACTTGAATAAATAGCACAAACACTCCGGATACTGAATTAGTTGCGAGATTTTTCTGACCAAGCCCAGATCTATTTGTTTAGGTGGGTCCCCCAAAAACACGTTGCCATCCTGGGGTTTTTTTTAGTTAAGGGTAGGAAAAATTTTTTCCGGATTTTTTTTTTTTTTTTTTGACGACAAAAAACTTCAGACTCCTGTGAAGGAAAGCTACCGACAAATAAGTTTTTCGATAAAATTTTTCAGAATCCCGTTAAAATCAGCTTTTCGAATTTTTCTACGGTTGTCAGAATAACCTTATCTGTAGATACAACCTATCGCGGAGTCGTATTCTCTGAATAATAGTATATGCTATCTTGTAAAGTTATTTTTATTTATTCTGACTACAGTGTTTTTACCATATAATGATATACGATGGGAATGACTGGTCAGAAGGGGATGTTTACTTTTCCTAGGCACCTGGTCCTATTCTGGTCATATCGCTGTCCGTTTTTTATATGCATTGTTCACAGTTTGTGTCCATGCTACACCTTACCAAAGAGATTTTAATGTTTTATTTGAGCACTTGATGAGACTGATTTAGAATTAGTACCAATGCTGTTACTAAAGACAACAAAACAATTATTTCAAAAAGTCTTTTATATATAATGCATTCCAGAATAAAAAAGAAAATTCCAATGTGTCCCTTTTCTAAGATTTTATTTCAAAATACTCAAAGAATGACAGTTCTTTATAGCCACTATACTCATGTTAAGTCCAATGATACTTGGGTATTAATCTCCCATCTTTAAGTCATTCACATTCAAGTATGTATTTACACAAAGAAATAAAACTGGGGTATTAATCCCCCATCTTTAAAAAATTCACATTTGACTATGTATTTGCACAAAGAAATACACTTGGAGTATTATCCCCCATCTTTAAATGATGCTTTTTTTAAATATGTAAACTAACAAATCATTACACTTGGGGTAATAATCCCCCATCTCTAAATAAATCTACATTTGAGTATGAATTTGAACTAAGCAATACACTTGAAGTATTAATCTCCAATCTTTAAATAATGCACATTTGAGTATGAATTTTAACAAAACAATATACTTGGTAATTAAACCCCCATCATTCAGTCATGTACATTTGACTCTGAGTTTGAACAAAGAAAAACACTCATTAATCTTCCATCTCTAAGTAATGTACATTTGAGTATAAATTTGTACAAAGCAATACACTTAGGGTAATAATCCTCCATCCCTAAGTAATGTACATTTGACTATGAATTTGTACAAAGCAATAAAACTTGGGGTATTAATCCCCCATCTCTAAGTAATGTACATTTGAGTATGAATTTGTACAAAGCAATACACTTGGGGTATTAATCCTCCAACTCTAAGAATGTACATTTGAGTTTGAATTTGTACAAAGCAATACACTTGGGGTATTAATCCTCCAACTCTAAGAATGTACATTTGAGTTTGAATTTGTACAAAGCAATACACTTGGGGTATTAATCCTCCAACTCTAAGAATGTACATTTGAGTTTGAATTTGTACAAAGCAATACACTTGGGGTATTAATCCTCCAACTCTAAGAATGTACATTTGAGTTTGAATTTGTACAAAGCAATACACTTGGGGTATTAATCCTCCAACTCTAAGAATGTACATTTGAGTTTGAATTTGTACAAAGCAATACACTTGGGGTATTAATCCTCCAACTCTAAGAATGTACATTTGAGTTTGAATTTGTACAAAGCAATACACTTGGGGTATTAATCCCCCATCTTTAGGTTATGCACAATTGACTGTGTACATGTATTTGTACAAAACAATACAATTATTAATCTTTACGTCATGCACATTTGATTATGAATTTGAACAAAGCAAAACGCTTGGGGTATAAATCCCCATCTTGAAGCCATCCACATTTGACTATGTATTTGAAAAATGGTGATCAAATTTTTCTACATACTGTTTTAAGAGACAATGGGGATTAATCCTCTATCTTTTAAACAGATAGAAGATAAAAGTTTTTAACATAATATGATAAAAAAGAGAAACAATTACATTTTCACTGTGAACAAAAGATCATATCTCCCAATTTAACACCTACATGTATGGCTAATACACTCGAATTTGAAATGAATTATAAATTTTCTTCTATAGTCTTGGTTAAGGTTCTCTACTTTCTAAATATTTGACTTACCGGTACATTTAATTAATATACTTATGAATGGCCTTGATTTGATTTTCAATGCTAATTGATAACTGGTCAGCTTTTATACACTTCCCAACAAGACTTCCTTTCATTAAACAGATTATGTATTTCTCATCAAAACTTTGTCTATCCTTTTCATTCACTGTGAATGAAAGTTTCTGTGGGGCGTGTGTGAAGTGTCCATCCCGTATCACCCCGACTGGTCGTTGGCAATACGTTAGGAAATCCCCATCCTTAATGGCAAAGTAAATTTTGCCCTTGGTATACTCTACCAGTACTAGATCTTTTTCTTCTGTTATGATAACCTGCAGAAAAAATTACAAAAACAAAATGACTAGAAAAGTGATATAAATTGAAAGTTTATGAAAAAAGTTTTATGTATTAATATGTAACGTACAGAGGATCCACTTGGTTGGTTGTCTTGTACACTTTCTTGTCTTTTCATTTTCTTTTGTACTATGTCTTCAGTCTATTTAAAATTTAAATAACAATCTAAGCAATATACAAGTACATATGCAGATACATGTACACTATAATGACTAATAAGTAAATAATTATTTATCCAAGTTATCTTACTATAGTGAATTGGCCAATTGATGTATTTTGAAGTAAATGTAAAATTATTTTTGCAAGATAACATCTTTAATATAATTTTTAATGATGTTTCCAAAAGGTTTTGATTTTGGGCATGTTTGTGTTTTAGGTTATCGTGTCAAAGGGGAAAAAAGAGGACAAGAAAAAAAAGATTGCGAGGAAAGGAAGATCTGACAGGAAAGATAAAGACAGTTCTTGAATAACATAGCTGTATCAGTGAAGCTTAACAATTGAGTATCGAGAGCTTTTGCCAATGACCTTGGACTTATATAAAATCATTCTTCGTCCGCAAAACCATTTTGTATGCATATAAAGATGGAAGATTGATACCCCAAGTGTATTGCTTTGTAAAAATTCATACTCAAATGTACATTACTTCGAGTTGGAGGATTAATACCCCAAGTGTATTGCTTTGTAAAAATTCATACTCAAATGTACATTACTTAGAGATGGAGGATTATTACCCCAAGTGTATTGCTTTGTACAAATTCATACTCAAATGTACATTACTTAGAGTTGGAGGATTAATACCCCAAGTGTATTGCTTTGTACAAATTCATACTCAAATGTACATTACTTAGAGATGGAGGATTAATACCCCAAGTGTACTGCTTTGTACAAATTCATACTCAAATGTACATTCCTTAAAGATAGAGGATTAATACCCCGAGAGTATTGCTTTTTACAAATACATACTGAATTGTACATTACTTAGAGTTGGAGGATTAATACCCCAAGTGTAATGCTTTGTACAAATTCATACTCAAATGTACATTACTTATAGATGGAGGATTAATACTCCAAGTGTTTAGCTTTGTACGAATACATACTCAAATCTGCATTACTAAACAATGGGGGATTTTAAAATACCTCAAGTGTATTGCTTTGTACAAAATTATAGACAAATGTACGTCATCTAAAGATGGGAGATTATTACCTAACGTATTAATTCATACTCAAATGTGCATTATTTAAAGATGGGAGATTAATACCCCAAATGTATTGCTTTGTTCAAACACATACTCAAATGTGCATTATTTAAAGATGGGGGATTAATACCCCAAGTGTATAGCTTTGTTCAAACACATACTCAAATGTGCATTATTTAAAGATGGGGGATTAATACCCCAAGTGTATAGCTTTGTTCAAACACATACTCAAATGTGCATTATTTAAAGATGGGGGATTAATACCCAAAGTACATTGCTTTGTTCAAAACACATACTCAAATGTGCATTATTTAAAGATGGGGGATTAATACCCGAAGTGTATTGCTTTGTTCAAACACATACTCAAATGTGCATTATTCAAAGATGGGGGATTAATACCCCAAGTGTATTGCTTTGTTCAAACAAATACTCAAATGTGCATTATTTAAAGATGGGGGATTAATACCCCAAGTACATTGCTTTGTTCAAAACACATACTCAAATGTGCATTATTCAAAGATGGGGGATTAATACCCCAAGTGTATTGCTTTGTTCAAACACATACTCAAATGTGCATTATTCAAAGATGGGGGATTAATACCCCAAGTGTATTGCATTAATTGTTCAAACAAATACTCAAATGTGCATTATTCAAAGATGGAGGATTAATACCCCAAGTGTATAGCTTACTCTAATGTACTTTATTTAAAGATGGGAGATTAATACCCCAAGTACATTGCTTAGTTCTAATACATACTCTAATGTTCATTATTTAAAGATAGGAGATTAATACCCCAAGTGTATTGCTTTGTTCAAATACATAGACACTTGTGCGTGACATAAAGATGGGGGATTAATACCCCAAGTGTATTTCTCTGTGTAAATACATACTTAAATGTGAATGACTTAAAGGTGGGGGATTAATACCCCAAGTATCATTGGACTTAACATGAGTATAGTGCCTATAAAGAACTGTCATTCTTTGAGTATTTTGAAATAAAAACCTAGAAAAGGGACACATTGGAATTTCCTTTTTTATTCTGGAATGCATTATATGATATTCGTATACACAGTGAAGTAACAAAATCTTTTAACGAATCAATCTATTTAATGTTTTAAAAAATGGACCGATATTATACATTTTAATGATATTACAAATGTACAATGCACCAGATGTGACATTCTACCAAAGATTTAATAGCAGAACAATGTAGCAATGGTTTTAAACTTGTGAGTTAATTTAAAATTACGCTCGTTTATAAGTTATTGTAGTTTCACGAAAAATTAAACGTCATTTGTTATTTCTGTATTTGTTTTTACGTCTTTAGAGACAAAACTTGTCTGTTATCTGTTATTTTGACGGAACACCAAGGACACTTTTGATAAAACCTGTCTAAATATTGTAAACTGTGAAAATCCAAACCAACAACCAAACACTTCAATATTTTATTTGAATCTGTCCGATATTCAGTTGGTATGCATTCAAACACATGTCAGTGATCACCATGTGTGCACTCTTTTCTCTGTTTCCATTGATCAATAATTCAATATCATAATTTAGGACGACAAGATATTAAAAGTTCTTGCGAATATAAACTCATTATTAATTTTTTTTTACATTATGACTAACCATCTCGTGATTTTTCCTATTTTGTAAACTTACACAAAATTCCTTGTCACAATGCATTTGAATTCAAGATTCATTAATTGCCTCGCCCTTTACGAAAATATAGGAATCCCTCATAGGCGTAGTCACAGGGGGGGGGGGCAGCGGGGGCACTAGCCCCCCCCCCCCCACTTTCAGATCTGGGGGGGGGGGCAAGAGTATGTCTGTGCCCCCCCCACTTTTTAATGAAGAACAAAATCCACAACTTTTTCTTTACTATAGGAAATGTTCATTGAAGGGATAGTTGCCCCCTACCTTTTGACCCTAGTATAGTAATATGGAATAATTTTGGATTGGAATTGGAATTGAAAGTAACTTGCCATTGAAAAAGTTGGCCACTACCCCCCCCCCCCCCCCGAAATAGGATTTTCGAGTTTGGGGAACTTTCAAATTTCTTTCTTTTTTTTTGCTTGTCAAAGAATTTCTGGAGTTGAGCCCCCCCACTTTTAAGTTTGTGACTACGCCTCTGAATCCCTTGTTTTGGACAGTCATTGCTCTACAAAAGCCCAGTCTTGAAAATGTGTTCAGTGGTATGCAGTGCAAGTACATATTTGTTCAATATTTAACTTAAGCACGAAAACAGGATTTTTCTCCATGGAAGCAGAGAAATAAACACTGGTATCAGACATCGAGGTTAAATTATTAATAGCTCGGACTTTGGTTCGAGTAAAGTAACATTACTTTTGGCATGTAAAAAAGTGACAAGGTAAAATATTACAATCCGTCAACAGTCTAGAATTTTAGTAGGCATGGTTTGCGTTTTTACACCACCTAACCACAATACCGTTATAGCAAGAAGTTAAGATGCCTCACGCTTACTTTTCAACTCGATTTTAAATGTTTTTTTTTAATCGTACACAAATCATTTTCATTTGGAGTTAATCTCACCCAGTTGATTTGATACTATGAGCATATTGTGCATAATAAAAAATTTCTAAAACGAGTCAGATTATTAAAACATAAGTTGGAGATACAAGGATACTAAGAGTTTTGCTTAAAGTCAAATTTTGTATCTTTTATAACCAATTCACTGACCTTGTTACCAAATTCAATTAATTGTTAAGTTAAATATTGACTGACAATTGCCACGCAATTTGTTAAGGCATTAGTTTTACAAAAAAACTAGAGGTACTTTGAGCAATGAGCTCACTAAATGATACCCCCGCCTCCCATATGTTTCAAATGGCAAAGTTCATGTTTTACTCTGGGAGAACTGAAATAAGTGTCACGCCAAAAAGTAAAATAGAAAGTGCACAATGACCTTATGTTATAAAGAATCTGAGAAAGTATCTTTAATTTTTAATCAGTGGTACAGGAGGAGTTGCGGATAAGACTTAGTTACCTTTAATTACAGAAAGAAAGACGGTATTCATGTTTTGCTAAGAGAAACCCGATATATGTGTCCAAGCAAAAAGTAAATAAGTAAGTGCACAATGGCATTATGTAACAAAGATTGTAAAAGTCTCATAAAATTTCATTTGAACAGTGTTATAAAAGAAGTCGCGGATAAGAGATGAGTACCCCTTCTCTTACGGACGGACGTACAGACATCCCGATCACTATATACCCTCCCGCTTTTAAAGTGGTGGGTATAATAAAATGCTACAAATTTTCACGTTTGCCCGATAATTAATGCGGGTCTGTCCTGTCGACAGGGGATGCTTACTCTTCCAAGACACCCAATCACACCACTGATGTTTAGAGATTCTAGTAATATTAGTGTGGATAATGACTGTGTTTTTCCTTCTTTATTTTTTAAATGATAAAGGTCTTTAATCTTTCTTTTTAGGGCAGGATGGTATTTTTTCACGAGGACGATGCTGGAGTGTGGCAGCGATTTTCAGACTATTTTTATCTCCTTTAAAAGAAGAGCTCCATATAAAGATATAAAAAATGATCAAATTTTAAAGCTTAAATATATGAATTTTTTCTTTGTCAAATGATAGTTGACAGCTTAAGATACCATATGTAAAAAAATAAGTTAAATCTGGTGGTTAATTTATGATTAATTTGTTTACCCCCCAGCCTCCTTAATTCAATTTTGAGAGGGTTAATCATAACTTTTTTTCTATCACCGCTTCGTTTTTGGATATATTTTGCTGTTATATACTCGTAAAAATATGACATGTACATGTTATTTCCGAAAACTACTAAAGTTACATTTTTCAACGACAATCGCATTATGACCCATGACAATGGCATTATGTGACACTGTCAAAATAAACCTAATTGAAAAAAAAACTACACAAAACTATTAACAATCTTACAGTTAATCAAATTCATATTAAAGTTTATAAGGATACAACAATTGTTATTTATATAAATTAAAGTAAACAAGAACAAAATTCAAATAAGAATTCTCAACATTTGCAAAAGTCTGACAAAATTGCTGTCAACCCTCAGTTGGCAAAGAAAAAATTCATTTTAGTTTTAAAATTTGATCATTTTTGTATATCTTTTTATGGACCTTTTCTTCTAAAGGAGATCAATAAGATCTTAAAATGGTCACAAACATCCAGCCCTATGAAAAATCCAAAATTTGATCATATTCTTATAATAAAGCGTAGACGAATGCTCAATGAAAAGAATGAAGAAAAGCAGTGCCCATTTTGCGTAATATGGGTTAATATATAACTAACCTTTACATAACAATATTTACTTAAAAAAACTTTAATTTCAAAAAATAACCTTCATGTGATTTCTTTTCCAGAAATAGATGAAAAATGTAAAAATGTAAAGTAAGATTTTTAGCTCCAGGTTGTCGTATGTGGAATCAATTTTGTTTTGCTTGAAGGACATTAATATCGAACCTCGTGATAAATCAACAGTTTATCCAAAAAATATCTGGGTTACTACCACAGGATCTGGCAAGACTCAGGAGATATTGATATGTGGAAATGTGTCAAAAATCGATCGCAGAAAAAGGGAGATATCCTCGATCACTCCAAAGTTTTATCACAAATAAGATTCTCGCATCATCTAAACTTTATTCTGAAATTTATCAAAGATTATCCTAAGCAGATTTGATTGGTGAAATATTCAAAACACGTACAGAACCTATTAGCGTTATCTACCTGATTCAATAAACCCCTGTGCAGAAAAACAGTAAGAATCAATTACAAACTTCCTTCTACATTGAAAAAATGAAGTACCTTTGTAAAATGTCTTTAAAGTAATAAATAAATGGAAATGGTTATTGATGTTGCCAATTAATGGTTGTAAATTTTGATTTTAAAAAGTGAACCTGTAGTTCTCTGAAGTCCTTCCGCCGTTTACTGATAATAATACACCTTGACAAAATTATATAAAGAAGTAGGATATTGAATACAATTACCAAGAATCCAAGAATCCTACAAGCAAAGTACTGTTTAAAACCCTTTCCCTCTAAAATGGTATCTTTTAACCAAGAGTTCATGTTTTATGACATTATTACGACACACATCTTGCATTTCTAAGAGAAAATGGGAAAATGGTTCCAGTAAAGGACAAGATAGGATAAGCTTAAGACCCCTTTTTGGTCCCTGATTTTGGGTTGTCTTTCAGAATGATGCAACAGTCTAATCCATAAAAACCTGTTGTCATCCCTGCCACAAAATGAATATTGGTTCTAAGTTTTGAAATTCCCAGAGATCACAGAGAGGTCAGAAAATATATCAATCTTCGGATTTTCTCATTCTTATGCAAATTTTCATCAATTTTACAGCAGATTTTGTTTCAGGAAACATCGAGTACAAGCTTGCCTTCCTACCAAATTTACATATTTTATAAAGTATTATTAGACGCAACTTACAACTTATATGTAAAAATCTCAGACAGGCATGATTGTGCTCTATGTTTTCCGAAGAGAAAAGTATCTCAAATATGATGAAATTGTACCACAATTGAGGAAATTCGGGAAAATGACCTACTTCCGCACCCTCTAGTGGCTTCCATGAAAGTTTTGAATCCAAATTTGTGCTGGTTTTAAAGCAAGCATCATTTTCAGTTCTTAACTACAAACTATCACAATCAATTTTAACAATGTTCTGATTTTTACATAAAATAAGGGACCAGATTTGGCTGATAACCTACCTTGTCCTTTGAGTTTGTGAAAAAGTATTCCCTGTAGAATATTTGTTTAAAAAGCAATGTGTAGGGATTGTATTTATAAAGTTATCAAGATACCATTTGAAGACAGATAGAATTAAAGTACTTAATTAAGTACTGCTGATATATAAACTATTACTATAAATGTATTTTGTATGAAAATTCAACCCAGAATCCAGCTGATTATGAAGAAAAAAATATACAAGAAGATTTAAAAAAAATGTATTTGTTAATTAAAGAGGAATATAACATTGTAGAAATTGAGAATAATGAACAGTGATCACTATAAAAATGCAATAGTCAAAATGAATCGTACTCTTTTGCATATCCTATAATTTTTAAGACCCATTTACTCGTTTATTTATGAAGTTATCAATGAAACATATGGATATAACGAAGAGTATTCAAGATCAAAAGTCCATAAAACAATACAAAATAGGAGCAGAGCAAACACGGACCTCCGAAATATCAGTGTTTGGATCAGGTACCATGTAGGAGTGAGCATCCACAGCCGACCGGTCCCACCCGCCGTGTGCTCCTTGTCATGATCGGGAAATAACGGAAAAATCCGTCGTCAATTTAGTGTATAAACAATGGACTAACAATAAGTATGAAAAACGTCAGTCAGCATTTGACTCAATAAGTTGTATTTTCTGACAAGGTCATTGAATCGACCATAGAACTTACGAAATGTAGACTTTAAACGATACTGCTGATATTCTCATCTCATCAACTTGTTTGTCAATAATTTACATCTTTTTAGAAATTGTTCAGACGTAGAGCATGCTCTTGCGTATCGAATCAACATAAGTAAGGGAAGCTGACGATAGCAAAGTTAAATTCATCACGTTTATCATAGAGTTTGGTTGGATTACCATTAACTTCTTTTTCAAGTAAAATACCCAATCGTGAAACAGATGTGTAAAACTCTGTAGAAGTGATACAATGAATCATTCAGATAAGAGTGTTCTGTCTATCTTCTTTTATGGTTGATGCAATGATCTTGTTTGCAAATATAATCTGTCGATTAGTCAAACGATGACTGATATTTATCAAATCAATTGTTTGCTAATTATTTTGCCGCCGGATTATTTACAGACTTTTCCTTTTACCGATCAAGACCACGGGCATATAATGGGTATGTCTACAGGGCATGTTTACTCCTCCAAGATACCTCATCCCACCTCTGTATTCAGAAGTCTGAGTTTGCTCTGCTCACAACTTGTAATGCTTAAGTGGACTTGGAGGATGATTATTTATGGTTAACTTCACATTCCATCATTTCAAATCGATTTATCTTAATATTATCCAAGGACAACTTTGTATCAAACATTATATTTTGAATGAGATCATGAAATAAATAAATTTGACTGTAAACATACAAATTCGTGCAAGAAACATCAAAAGTGCTGCTTAAAAAGATGAAATTTTCAGACTGATATATGATATGGTATTAAAAATACAAATATGCATATTTTTCATAAGAAGAGTAGTCGAAACATTGCGCCTTTGTTTACAAGATGGGGGCTTAAGCCAGTGTTATATAAAATGTCACTTGCTATACATTGTAATGCTGTATTGAATAGAAAAGGTAAGATATTCTTAAAACATTTTAGATATATTGGATTTTGTCAAAAGATTTAAAAATTAAAATATAAATTACTTATTTTGCTACTAGTATTAACCAATTAAATATCAAAAACGAAGCTAGTCTTACAGATTTCCAGCATCAATAATTTAAGTTAAGTCGATAACAACATTTTTATCCATCCATTTAGAAGAAAATGCAAGTTCTTACTTAATATTTTATCTTAAAAGCAAAATTTCTATTTTTATGCGGATTTAAAATAAAAGATGTCAATGATTTAATTCATATAATTTAAACGACAAATCGAGATTCACATTAAGTAAACAAACAGACACGTAATACAAACAATGCAAGAAAATATCATATCAAGCAAAAATTGTACAGATTTCATTTCCAAAGAATTGTTCAGCACCAAGTTGATAAAAATAAATTTTAAATGATCATGATGATATTGAATGTATTTTTACATCGCTCAAAATTAGATTTTTATATAAATTTATTCAAATCATTTATTTATTATTATTTTTATTGATTTTGATTTTATTTAACAACGTTAAGAACACCTTTTCGTTTTGTTTTTTTTTTTTAGATGAAGAAAGTTGTGGTTGTTACGTTTGTCATGGTAGTATGTTTGACTGTCAACGAAAGTATGCTGTTTTTGATTTTTCTTTTTTTTTTTTTTTTTTTTTAGAAAGAAAATTGAATACTAGATAAAATATCGATCTCTGTATAAAATTAATTCTTTGAGATATTGAAGATATAGAAAAAAAAAAATAAAATAAAAATTTCCTTCGTATATAAATGCCTTTAATTGCCTCTGAATATAAAAAAAAGAATCTTTGTGGCTTTGAAGTGCATGCATAAAACACCATCTTTTACACAGTTATTTTAAAAAGGGATAATTTTTTGGATATTTGTGGACAGGATTTTGTGATGGCGCTGGTCTTCCCACTACAACTGAAAACCTTTCATCTCCTGGTGAGAGCATCAGTAGTGCTACTACTGCGACGGATAAAACTAGTTCAGACACCTCCCCATCAGATGGCAACGGGGCTGCAGGAGAAAGAACCGCAAGTGCCTTAGTTACACTGCTATCTTTAGGATCTTACTTTGTAATAGAGTTGAGGTAGTTGAAATACTGTTCAGAACTCTCAAAACAAATTGACGAACCATGATTCATGCATGTGATTTTATGTTATTTAATGTTCTTTTTCACAAATTCTTCAGTACTGCAGATAAAAAAAAAGAAACAGAAATACACACACACACAGAGAGAGAGAGAGAGAGAGAGAGAGAGAGAGAGAGAGAGAGAGAGAGAGAGAGAGAGAGAGAAAAGAAAAAGAAAATGCAATTGTTATTTTGCTTAATAAAACATCTTCAATATCTCAGAATATATTTCCTTATTGAAATGGGACATAGAAACTTTTCGACATTTCCCACTGGAATCGGAAAAATACCATCTGCCTAAGACGACTACAGCTTTTACATCGTCAAATTTCCTTATTCATGTAGTAATATTCCACTATCACCTGTTAATTGAGTTCATATCTCCCAACGTATTTGCAACTCAAGCGTTTGCTCTGGGTACGATGAATGTTTAAAGCGAGGTATGCTACTCACTGACAAGTTGATGTTACTATCAATTCAACAATCTCTTTAACTCGGCATTTCGTAAATTCTATGGTCTTTATAATGACCCTTTTAGCAAATGCAACTTCTTATTGGGTCTTTCTTGGCTGACTTTTTTCATACCAATTGTTAGGCATTTTTTTTCCACTAAATTTGAGTAGCAAATGTCCCGTTTAGCTGAACATTACATAGGGCTTAAAGCGGGTGTGACCAGTCAACGGGAATGCTTACTTCTGCTGATTCCAACTCTGGAATTTCAGTTCTAGAATTCTCGAATTCTAGAAATACAAGTTGAAAAGTCATACAGTTTTTTGCTACTGATACTGGTCAATATTTTGTTTTTGAAAAAGGAAAAAAAATCCTTAACATTTTTAGCAATAGCCAACCAATGCGAATAATTAAAGTCATTCAGCATTTAACTAACGATAGATTATATTTGCTGACAAGGTCATTGTATCCACCATAGAACTTGCATGACAAGTCATGACATCAAACGAGACTGTTGATATCTTTGTTTTATAAACTTCTTGCTAAGGATCTAGATCCCTTTATTGATAGATTATTAACAAAAGATCGTAACCAGGGGCCCGTGTTTTATGCCAAGTAAGACAAGCTTTAACACTTTTTTGATCTATAATCAAGCCCGAAACACATTCATTGAAATGGGATTGGAGGAATCAAATGAAGCAGGATTTGTCTAAAATCTTATACATAAATTAGGAAGAAAAACACTTGCTGTGGCTTTCAACTCCCCACGTAGATATATCAGTAAACAATGATTATTTCCATTCTTATGCCCATACGACATAATCCCAATGAGCTTGAAATAAAAGATAACACAGAGTCTGACACATCTCAGTCATATTTAGATATTTTACTTGAAAAAAACGTTAATGGTAATCTAAAACCAAGCTTTATGATAAATGTGATGACTTAAACTTTTAATCGTCAACTTCCCTTACTTATGCAGTAATATTACCTTCATCACCTGCTTACGGTGTTTTTATCTCTCAGTTGATTCGATATGCAACAGCATGCTCTACTCATGTTCAATTTCTAAAACGAGGTAAATTATTGACAAACAAGAGGCCCATGGGCCTTATAGGTCACCTGAGCATTATGCAACAACTCTCCAGTGATTGAATTTGATTCATGTTTTAAGCCAGATGCTATGGCATTCACAATTTTGAAAGAGGCCGCATTGATCATCATAACTATACACTAAGAAGTTGCTTAGTTTGGTTACTTAATACTTATAGGCAAGGTAGGGGAACAAAAAATGAATGTCAACTAATTAGTAATATTCAGAATTAATCAGTAGTGCCCCTACCACACATGAACCCCTGACCCTTAGGCCTAGATCCACACATTGCACAATTTTTTAAAAGGCATCCTTGCTTTTCAAAATATTTGATTAATACCAAGAAGCAGATTTCAAAAAAATCATTCATTTTCAGTACACACCCCCCCCTGGGGAACCCATGAACCTGGGGCCTTGAAATTCACAATTCTGGAAGATTATGGCCCTTGCTCATCATAACTATATAGGAAGTTCATCTGCTTAATACCCAGGATCAGAGAAGAAGATTTTCAAAGAATTCATGTATTTTCACTATATAATCAATAGAGCCCCGCCCTAACACAAGAACCCCTGACCCTGGGGTCATAAAATTCACAATTTTGGTAGAGGCACTCTTGCTCATCATAACTATGTACTTAGTTGGTTTATTTAATACCTAGGAGCAGAGAAGAAGATTTTCAAAGAATTCATGTATTTTCACTATATAATCAATAGAGCCCCGCCCTAACACAAGAACCCCTGACCCTGGGGCCATAAAATTCACAATTTTGGAAAAAGCATTCTAGCTCATCATAACTATGCACTTAGTTAGTTTATTTAATACCTAGGAGCAGAGAAGAAGATTTTCAAAGAATTCATGTATTTTCACTATATAATCAATAGAGCCCCGCCCTAACACAAGAACCCCTGACCCTGGGGCCATAAAATTCACAATTTTGGAAAAAGCATTCTAGCTCATCATAACTATGCACTTAGTTAGTTTATTTAATACCTAGGAGCAGAGAAGAAGATTTTCAAAGAATTCATGTATTTTCACTATATAATCAATAGAGCCCCGCCCTAACACAAGAACCCCTGACCCTAGGGCCATAAAATTCACAATTTTGGAAAAAGCATTCTAGCTCATCATAACTATTCACTTAGTTAGTTTATTTAATACCTAGGAGCAGAGAAGAAGATTTTCAAAGAATTCATGTACTTTCACTATATAATCAATAGAGCCCCGCCCTAACATCAGAACCCCTGACCATGGGGACATAAAATTCACAATTTTGGTAGAGGCATTCTAGCTCATCATAACTACTAGTATGTACTTAGTTAGTTTATTTTAAACCTAGGAGCAGAGAAGAAGATTTTCAAAGAATTCATGTATTTTCACTGTATAATCAATACAGCCCCGCCCTAACACCAGAACACCTGATCCTGGGGTCATAAAATTCACAATTTTGGTAGAGGCACTCTTGCTCATCATAACTATGTACTTAGTTAGTTTATTTAATACCTAGGAGCAGAGAAGTAGATTTTCAAAGAATTCATGTATTTTCACTATATAATCAATGGAGCCCCGCCCTAACACCAGAACCCCTGACCCTGGGGCCATAAAATTCACAATTTTGGTAGAAGCATTCTAGCTCATCATAACTATGCACTTAGTTAGTTTATTTAATACCTAGGAGCAGAGAAGAGGATTTTCAAAGAATCCATGTACTTTCACTATATAATCAATAGAGCCCCGCCCTAACATCAGAACTCCTGACCATGGGGACATAAAATTCACAATTTTGGTAGAAGCATTCTAGCTCATCATAACTATGTACTTGGTTGGTTTATTTGATACCCGGGAGCAGAGAAGAAGATTTTCAAAGAAATAATGCATTTTCACTATATACTTATTTAGCCCCGCCCTATCACTAGAACCCCTGACCCTGGGGCCATGAATTTCACAATTTTGGATAAGGACTCAATGCTTATTACAATCATACAAACAGTTTGACTGCTTGATGCCCAGGAGTAAAGAAGAAGATTTTTAAAGATTGCATTAATTTTAGTGGTTTTGGCCCCACCCCTCAGGCCCCAGGGGGTCAGGGATCATGAAATTCACAATTTTTGTTCCCCTTTATCCATAGATGTTTTGTGCCAAATTTGGTTGAAATTGGTTTAGTGGTTGCAGAGAAGAAGCTGAAAATGTTCAAATGTTAACGCACAACGCACGACGCACGACGACGGACGAAAACGGATAGCAATAGGTCACCTGAGTTTACTCAGGTGACCTAAAAAGTTGATGAAACAAGAATACCAGCATTCCTGTTAACTCATAAGCTGTATGGTTGATTTAATGACCTTGTCAGCAAATACAATTTATCTTTGAGTCAAATGCTGACTGACGTTTTTATGCTTGGATACTAATTGTTAGGCTATTACATTTACAATGAATTGTCGACGGATTGTTCCGTTATTTCCCGATCATGACAAGGAGCACACGGCGGGTGTGAACGGTTGTCAGGGGATGCTCACTCCTCCATGGCACCTGATCCCACCTCTGATGTTTTGTATACGTAGGTCCGTGTTTGCTCCGCTCCTATTTTGTAAGGTTTAATGGTTTTATTAGCTCAAATACTTTTCGTTTTCTCCACATATTTCATGTATGTGTTTTCCCCTAAAACGTACCAAATTACCAATCTGAACATGATGTATTAACTAATATGCTGAAATCAAAGCTGATTTTACCAACATTTGATTACAGAGTTGTTTGTGAGTAAATGTTTCCAAAATTTTGCAATGCGACTACAAATACTCGTGTTTTGTAAATCTGTTACTATGAATTTTTTTCAGTGTGAATATTTATGTCCGTATTTTGTAAAAGGTTTATTTTACAAATTTTGAATCAGTTTCAGTTTTCAACTTTCAATTTACTCTAAAAGGACTTTAGTTTTACAACATTAAAACCAGTATTTCGTAGCATGGAGTATGGGGTATTTGATTTGATTTTACAAAGTATAGATAACAAGTGAAAAAAATAGTTGAATCGAAAGTCAATAAACTTTGGTATAGTTAATCTTGTCTCTCATGACAAATTTTGTTTTGCTATAAAAGAAAGTTTAAAAGCTTTACCCAGAGAGTGGGGTCTTATATCGAGAAAGGTAAGATCGGGCGAATCTTATTTCTCACTGGACTGTACATTCATACAAGTGTTCAAAGAAGTGATTCTTTTGTAATAATAGTCAAGTTAAATTTCTTTTTTTTTAATGCCTTTTATTTCAACTAAATTTGCTAATTAAAAAGGTCACATCCAGAAGCTTATATTTTTAACTAAATAAATAAATTAATTAAATGTTCTGAACATATCTTTTTTCCAATAGAAAATTTTGAAACGTGTTTTAAGATATCATTAAAAAAGTTTTTGAATTGTACAGTTTCTTTTTTCTTTCTTTGTAGATGATGAACAAAATTGTTTTTGCCTTGCTTTTTATTTTTATTATTTGTGTTCATGAAGGTAAGTTTTGTTACTTTTATTTAACTCATGTAGCTCATTAAATTACTAACGAATTATTGTAAACGTGTAAATTGGGAGGATGCAAATTTGTCAATGAACAAAATTTCGCAAACGTGTACTCTCATGCAAACGCAAATTGCACATATCCTTTATTTAAAACAAATTAAGTGTTATTTATTTTAATTACCTTAAAATAACACCTTTGCAAACGTTTTGTTACATGGACAAAGCAGGATTATAACCCTTAATTATTCTCACAATGTCAAAATTTTGTGATTTCGGAACTCCACTCAAACCCTTGAAGTGAATTCGCTATTTAAGGACAGATGATACAAACAAACTTTTTTCAAAAAAATTGAAAATAACAACTTGGGTCATGTTTAATAAATGAGATAAATAAGTTTTACCGCTTAGTTTTTATTTTTTATTCAAAGTTGTACAAATATGGAATTTGAAGTGAGAAATATTTGTATAGAAAACTACAGTAATACGGATGGTTTCAAAAGGGTAGAATTTTGAACGTCACAGAAGGTTTACAATTTCTTTATATTCTAGAAAATTATTATTTGTATCATTTGCAATGAAATTGGGTTATTTAAAACATATATACCAATCCATGTATCCAGTTTTTGTTTGTATCATCTTTCCTTAAAATTTAATTTAATCAATATTTTATTATGAAAAAATATAATAGGATTGGACAGCAGGCACTGCCTATATAAGTCCTCTCCATAAAATCTTTCCTTTTTGACTAGAAATCTAGAAAGCTTATTTTCCCTTTTTTCTGTCTAGGACTAACAGCATTTATTGTAGGCAATTTTATTGTAAACAAATATTATTCGTCCTTCAAATAGAAAGTGTCAATATTGTAGGATTTTGGACAATCTACTTTAAATGATACATCGGGAATTATTAATATTTGGAAAAGCGTTCTCCTTTTAATCACAAAATATAAGCTCTTGCGTTGAGCAGTTTGAAAATGACGACTTTGAAAAATATTTCTCATTGGTTAGTTTATTATTACCCATTACATCATGTGTAGCCACTAACACAACGTTTAAACAGTAACTTATATCAAGGACTTGTGTTGAGTTCCGAAATCACAAAACCCTGACATTGTGAATCTGCAACTTAATTTCCATATGCTACAAGCATTGTAATGTCTAAGTATTTAATGATCGTCAAAAAGTTAATGTTGACAAAACTTTGAAACCTTTTCTTTTCTTTTTCTCTTAATGTATTCTTGTAATTTTTTTAAGTTGTTCTTTCAAAAGTAATACATATATAAGTATATATTTTTAATGAAATGCTTATGATAAAATTTAAGGAGTTCTAACGCAAACATCTGCATCTGGTGGAGCAGCTAGTGGTGGATCAAGCGGTAGTGGATCAAGCGGTGGGAGTGGATCTGGTGGGAGTGGATCTAGCAGTGGTGGAACAGGCGGTACAGGAACTGGTGGAGGTAGTTCTAGTGGCGGTGGAGGATCAGGCGGAGGTGGGAGCGGATCTGGTGGTGGCGGAGGAGGCTCAAGTGTTATAACCGGAAATGGCGTATTGACATTATGTGCCCTTATTGTTTTTGCTGTGATTTTAAAACTCAGATAGTGGGCATATAGCGGATTATATACATTGGAAACATCAGTACATGTAGAGAGACATTTCAGAGTAATTAAGGTCATAGATAGTATTCAATCCAGTGTTTCTCTAATTTAATCATGCTTAATATAGTGCTTTTTCTCTAGAGTCTTAAACATTAATATATTGTATTTAAATCATAATTTGCATAATCAACTTCCTAGCTTTAAAGCAGTTTTCAACTACCATGATCAAGAAAATTTATACAGCTGATAAAAAAGCTTTATACTGTTTGCAAGATTTTGTCAAATTTTGAAAACAACTTTTCAACAGAGATTATTAATAAATTTGATTGCATTGTGAGGATTTTTCTTCACATGTAAACTTCCGATACGTTCACTTGGTTCATTTTTTTTGGGCCAATTATTAATTCTCTTTATTAAAGCAGAATCATTTCATGATGTTATTAAAAAACATATCTAAAAACATTTTCCCCTAACATTGATGTCATTTGATTTATCGTTTTCAGAAAAAAAGTTTAGAAGTGTTTTATACAACTTAAACATAATACGTACATTTACACCAGGATTTCTTTTTTTTTCATTGTAATGATTATATATGTAACCGCTCCTTTGAGACTAAGTGTTTGGTATCAACTGATTTGACTGGTCAGCTCAGGAAAGTAGATATGTATTGCAGATTAGGAAAGGAAGGATTTTAAACAACTGATTGCAGCGTTTTTGCCACTAAGATGAGGAAAGATCAACAAACAGGGATGAATTCCACCACAAAGGAATTGATAGAATACAGTCAACTCATTGAGCTGTGACTTAGGGTTTCTTCTGTTAAAACTTTAAAACACAGTCACCTGCATTATGAAGGATAAAGCACTACGAACAGTATTCAATATTAAAGTCCATAAAACAGAACAAAATAGGAGCAGAGCAAACAAGGAACTCCAAAATATCAGAGATGGGATCAGGTGCCATGGAGGAGTAAGCATCCCCCTGCCAACCGTGTCATGATCGAGAAATAACGGAAAAATCCGTCGTCAATTTAGTGTATAAATAATGGACTAACAATTAGTATGAAAAACGTCAGTCAGCATTTGACTCAATGATAAATTGTATTTGCTGACAAGGTCGTTGTATCGACCATAGAACTTGAGAAATGATGACTTTAAACGAGACTTCTGATACTCTTGTTTCATCATCTTGTTTGTCAATAATTTACTTCGTTTTAGAAATTGTTCATACGTAGAACATGCTCTTGCGTATCGAATTAACTGAGATATATAAACTCCGTATGCAGATGATGAAGATATGTAACGGACCTGAGCTGCTTGGATCTCACGCACAAGTACTCCTTAGAAGCCTACACGGGAATAACCCATGTAGTACTGTGATTATTTCCGAGAATGACCCGTAAATATAGATCTCCTATAATAACACAAGAATGACCTGTGTTTGGACTCGTAAATAACTACGGGGAAGTTAAATGATAAGCCTTATTCAAAGTTTACAAATTTATTCAATAAATAAAAGTCACAAGTATTAATTAATATTCAATTACAATAAAATTCAATGGAAGTCGGGAATCACCCAAATTCACAGTGAAGTGCTATAATACTACACTAACACAAACTTTCGTATTACGTTAATACGATAAAAGGGGGGGCACTAAACGAGAATGACCCGAATAGTGAATAATAAATACTATAGAAATACCTTAGAATAACCAAAGTATTTCTGAACGAATCTACACAATCTATAAAAGCTATTTAAAGCAAGAAATTTATCTCTATAATTTCTATATCAAATCCTAGCCTTAATTCCTGCTTGAATATTCCTATAAACGCAACTAGATTATCACTTTATATTGATCGAATTCCTAAAATCTATCAAAGATAAACAATTATTTACATGGAAAGACTTCAAGACTCACTTTCAGTCAAACCGTAACAAAATTATTTAATCGTTTAATATCGAGATTAACCCAATATAAACGTCCTACGATAAATACTAGTAATTAATAGTGATACGAGATTAACCCGTAATCACAATAAGAAAAATTGAATAAATTCAAAAATTACTAAATTCCTACAGAAAAACTCTAAGAATCTAATAAAACACCCTCTAACCTCAAAATCCTAACACCGAGTCCCACCGGCAGTTCTTATCCTCTGCTTATATAGCTCTGGAGAGTCCCCCCGGAAACCCACGCGCTTCCCTACGGACGACCGGAAGATCTCCGGTACCACCGGCAGCCACCCAATCTCTCACCAGAGGGCGCGCTCCGCTTACACCTCTGTTGTCGTCTAAAAAGTAGCGCGGGTTGTCAAATAATTATTTGTCGAAAAAAATTGTTAGACATTGATTGTTTTGTATGATTTCTCAATGATGTGACGTGTTTTAAGCTATCTGGTAGTAAATATTTCCTGACTTTGTCTCCTTGGTTTCAAAATGAAAATATGTGTAAAAATTCAGAACAAAATAGTGCCGTATATATTGAAGCTATTTTAATATATATATAAACTTTGAAAGAACAAAAGAAGTGCTACAGATTGATATTTCTAATTTCATTTTAAAAAAATTGCCAAGTTGGTGGAAATCTATAATTCATTTTCGTTTTACAAGATTCTTGTAATTTAGACGATAACAGAGGTGTTGGAGCGATGAGCGTAAAACGCCCTCTGGTGAGAGATTGGCAATAATCATTGTCAAATAATGTTTAATAATAACAATAGATAATCGATATAAAAATATGACAATCATAATGTAAAACATTTATACAATATGACAAGATCCCGTAAGTATTAGATTTCGATAAAAATGCTTAGTACAGAGAAATTACAATTAGAATCGGGCTTGATATCCCACAAAATAATCATCATGATGGCGGTATCTATAAATAAAGTTTCAGAGTCAGAAACGATATTTACAACAAATCTAGCGTATAACAATACTGATATTAATCCAGGATAATAAAATTATAATCATAAGAACATCCTCCTCTATATGTAAGTACAGAGAATCGATAATAAGAAATTTCACTATTTATGCGATCTACAAATGGGGGAAAGTACAATGTACAAACAGGGTAACACGAATCCTATATAAAACAATCGGCATCATTGTCACAATCGTGACAGATATATTGCTGCATAAGTAAGGGAACTTAAAGTCATCACGTTTATCGTAGGGCTTGTTTGTTAGATTCCCATCAACGTCTTTTCAAGTAAAATATCCAAGTATGAAATAGATGTGTCAGACTCTGTGGTATCTTTCATCTCAAGCTCACCAGGATATATCGTATTGACATAGGTATGTAATATACTAGATAGAACGTTCTATCGTTAAAATGATATTGTCCTACGGACCCGGTTTAACGATAGAATTCGTTCCGTGTATTCGTACTATAGCAAAAGAAATGGGCGATAACTCGTACTCACTATAACTCAGTGCATTTACTACGAACAGTCTAGAGAGTTCCGAATGTAAACATGGCAGGTAAATTTGAAGCGAGAGAAAAACGTTGAGAAAATTAATTGGATTTTCGTCTTAAGATGAATTATTTTCAGGGATAGAAGGCATAAGCAATCTCAAAAAGGTTTATTTTGATTAATTTGGTAGTTATTTCTAGTGCAAATCCTTTTATATTCTTCAAAATCGTTTCGGAGCGGATCCGCTCCGATTTGCTACATTGCAAGTGTATGGGACGTATTCTAACTGTGGTGAGGGCTTGTACCGAGACACAGTTAGATCATTTTAACTAGTAATTTACCAGTGTCTATTGACAATACGTCGTCGATATATCTAGATGTCGAGTTGAAGGCCACAGCAAGCGTTTTCTTCTTTTCACGCATAAGATTTTGCACAAATTCTGCTTCATATGAATACGAAGTAGATCTGCTAATAACGGAGCGCAATTGGTATCCATGAAAATTCAAATAGATTGTTTGGAAGACCTGGTTTCCAAAAACCATTATTAAATTTAAAAAAAGTCTGTTTCATTTTTGATTTTGAGGTTTACTTATAACGTGTCAAATCCCTTCAACATAGAATTGACTGTCAATCTTCGCTTGTCCATGGTTTTACTATGAAGAGAGTGACAATATTCTATACATATTCTTGTGTCTTCCTCTTCTTTCAACAATAGTCCGGCTAGATGGATAACTACTGTTATGGTATAGTAAGTATGCCAACTATCCATTTCTAGTCTTCCGCTTTCAGAAGACCGGAAATGTTAAAGAAAAGTGAAAGGCTACATGAAAAGTATGTTCTGTTTAAAACTAACTGAGATTGCAAAAAGGCCATTGCTTGTAAGGATCATAACTACAGTTGAATTTGAAAATTTTGAATTTCAGAAGTCAAATTCTGGTAATCTAACCTTTGTCATACTCCCATTTTAAAAGATGAAAATATTCGAAATCAACTTTCATTTTAAAATATATTTATCATTCCAGACAAAGGAAGCGAGTTTGAATTACACCTTCTATACTGGGTTCAAAACTTCATACACGACAAACATACATATAAAACAGGGTACAGTAAATGTATAACCAAGGAATTATCCTTTCTCCTCGCCAAATTATCAACAGAAGTGAAGGAGAAATTTAAGACATTTTATTCCTCAAAGTATTCATAAAGTTATTGACAAAAAACTTTTAAAGTGCTTTTTTTTTTGAAAATTTGAAATCTCAAAACTTTTCAAAGATCAATGGCATCTAAACATTTTATTTTTCTACGATTTATACAACCATTCCCCACAAAAGATAAAGGAGCAAATTTAAGACATTATAAAACAGCTTCCTCAATAAGAATAGAATAGGTTTTCGTATCTTATGTTTGGTTATCTACACATTTACTTTTATTAAAAATTAATCTGATTCTACAAATAAGTACCCCAAAAGTTGATTATAAAACGATTTCTAAGTTGGGATCTATGTAGAAAAAACTAAAGAGTCTACCACATTTGTTTCATATTTTGATGTTATAACTGCCTATGACAGATAAAAGCTATTAAAATAAAAACTGGTCAGTATGACAGACTTCATCTTTTTCATATTCACGTCTCATCAAGTAAAAATAACACAATCTGTAGTGTTTATGCCTCTAAACTGAAGCAATATAAGCAAGAGCACAAATCTTTAACCCACGGTAAATTTAATCTGACATAAAAGTTGATGTTAAAAGGATTTCAACTATCCCATTAAGTCAGCCTTTTGTAAAGTCATTGTGATGACCTTCCTCTCACTAGATCGTATTTGTCTGACATGTTTCATACATTTTGCTTGATTATTGCGTTAAAGCAAATATTTTCCACAGAGTATCCCGATTAACTGGTTAAAAACACATAGTGGCCACTTGTACATGTTTGGCTTAAGCCTGGCTCAAGGTAATCTAGACTTAAGTCAGGTTCAAAATTATCAAATCACTTGCAGACCTCTCTGATTTACCTGAGTAGAGCTCAGCATTGTGGTTTAATGTAAACCAGGTAATGGGCAGGTTTAAAGGAAGGTTTATAAGTGATGGAGTATTATTTTGATGAGATAGACCAAATTTATTTAGTGGAAAGACTTATCAGGCGAGAAAGAGTGGTAAGAGACGGGATAAACCCTTTTTTGAATTATTCGGAAGAAGAATTTATTGACAGATTTCGCTTAAGAAAGGAATGTGTAATTGAATTATTAATTGAAATTGGGGAACACCTGGAGCCAAAAAAAAAAGAAGGTTTCATCAATATCACCACTTGACCAACTTCTAATAGCTTTACGGTTTTACGCAACTGGGTGTTTCCTCAGAGTTTCTGGAGATCTCTTTGGAGTTCATGAAAGTTCAGCTTCTCGAATTGTGAAGAGAGTATCATCTGCATTGGCATCGCTTTACAAGAATTATGTAGTATTTCCATCAGGAAATAAACTAACTGAAATCCAGAGCGGTTTTATGAACCAAAGTGGTATTCCGGGAATTGTGGGTGCAATAGACTGTACCCATATTCCAATACAATCACCCGGAGGTGACACGGTAGAAATTTTTCGGAACAGGAAAGGATTTTTCTCCATCAATGTTCAGGCAATTTGTAACAATGATCTTATGCTTACAAATGTGGTTGCAAGATGGCCGGGAAGTACCCATGACAGTCGAATTTTTGAGAACAGTAGTGTCTGTGCTAATTTTGAGAGAAGAAATATTCCTGGGATTTTGATTGGAGATAATGGATACGCTCTCAAACCTTATTTAATAACACCCCTTCTTACTTGCCGGACACCACAAGAGAGACGCTTCAATTTTGCTTTAAGTAACAGTAGAGTTAAGATTGAAAATGTATTTGGCATTTGGAAAAGACGTTTTCCTTGCCTTAGAAACCAGTTGAGATTTAAGATCTGTACAACTTTGCACGTTATTATTGCTGGTGCAGTATTGTATAATATTGCCAAGAAAGCTGCCATACCGGTACCAGATGATGAGGATGAAGAAGATACAGCAGTTCCCGTTCCAGTGCCACCAAATGCAAACCAAGGGGGACAGGCTTTAAGAGCCGTTTTGATAAGGCATTTTTATTAAAAAAAAATCCAAACAAGTAAGTTTAAATTATTATAAATTTAATTTTTCAATTCTCAAATGTTTAATGTAGGCTATATATACCATTCATTGAGCATATGGCTGCCAGAAAGAGCCACAGTTGTTGTTAGAATCTGTACTTCCATAAGTAGTGGTTGGAGGTACAGGCAACTTAGGTTCACTTAATTTTATTTCGTTCTCTAGTTTCTGTTTCTTTAACTTTAGTATGTCCTCTTTCAACTGGAGGATTGCCATTTTCTTCTTGTGTTCTATTTCTGCTATTTCCAGGAGTCTATTCTTGACTTGGTCTTGACGTCCGGGACCAGCAGCTTTTCGTTTGGTACCAGGGACTCTGGACAAAGGTTAGCTGCAATAATGTAGCCCTCTCCGATTTTTTTTTTTATCTGATATTTTCTGGAGAGGGCTACAATTCCATCGCATCTCCGTAATGGTGCAAATATATTTTTTTTGATACGGGCGATTGAAGGCAAAATAAATTATTTTTACATTAAACTTACTTCTTATAAGACGGAATTTTTATTCACTGTCAACAACATAGCCTGTTAAACTCGAAAACCATGTAAAATAAATCTGTGTCTTTCCCAGCTGCAATATTCAGCAGCCATGACAGTTCACGCGAGACGTACTGAGACTTTCGCTTGAAATTTAGAACAACTAAATGAAGCAAATGTCGATGTTTATAAACGACTGTGCTGAAATATATCATATCATATATCATAAATAAAACCATTTCAAGTGTTATTTTTCCGCAAACAGCGATACTTATGCTTAAAATAAGGGAATTCCTAGTAGATCCGCTCCTATAGAACCTAAATTCTCATTGGCTGTCCCGAAATACAATCCATCAAGGTCAGTAAACATGGCGGATAAATTCAAGTTGTGCTGTTGACATACATGAAAAATAACCGATATATGGATGATGCAGGATCGTTGTGAATATTTTTGGATCGATTTATGTTTTGCATAATTACATTTTTGGATTCCAGGTAAGAGATAATAAAATAGCCGTTTACTGATAATTTGAGCCGAAATCCGTGCGGGAGTGATCCACTGCCGCATCTTGCACCATTACAGAGATCCTAAGGAGTTGTAGCCCTCTCCCAAAAAAAAAAAAAAAAAAATCGGAGAGGGCTACACTATTGCAGCAAGACAAAGGTTGTTGCGGTTTGACGGATTCTTCCGACATTATCGGCGCATCTTCCTGAATTGTGTTGGTTGTCAGTATCTGTGAACAGTGAAACATTCATTGTAAATATTATGAGTAAATAAAATATATATTGATGTAATGTTTTTTGTTTGAACACGTATTTCAAAATCACACTTTCATTTTTAATAGCTGAATATTTATATAGAATTATTGTAAATGATGGGTGCGCCGGATCTTTTTCATGTTCTCGTAATTTGACAACAATGGTGGGATTGCAGATTTATATGTAAAGGTTGAAAAATAAGAAATCTACAGTGCATACATATTTGAAAAGATATTTTCATTAAAATTCTTTTAATCCAACAATGTTGACAAAATACCAGGATACTAGTACCTCGTCATTATCATCTGAATCTTCATTGTCATCTTCTGGTTCATCTCCATGGAGACTTGCATCATCGTCATATGGGTTTTGCAAACTAAAAATTTGCTGAGGAAGCATTTCGGATATGGTGCTGGAAATTTTATCTAAGCTTTTCCCAGATGGTCCTCCGCCTGTCTTTCTCTTGTCTCTCCTCTCCTTAGCAACAGCAGACTTCGTTCTGGCTTTTAGATTTTTCCATAATGATTTCAACTGTATTATGGTTCTCTTGTTTACACCATGTCTCGAATTAAATTCTTTCTCAATATTTATCCATTCTGTATTCTTCTTACTAACCATTCTGCCGTCATTCTGCTTATTTTCTATGATGTCCTTTCTAGCATGGATAAGCTCTAACAAAATTTCTTTTTCTAATTCAGAAAAATTTGCTGACTTCTGTCTTGTTGCCATTATTTTCAAGGAATGAGATAATCTTAAGCCGTATTCAGGTAAGAAAGAGTTGAGTCACAGGTTTGCAACCCAACTACTTCTCACCTGAGTACAGCTCAAGCCAGGTTTAAGACAGGGTTATCTGATCCCAAGATCACCTATTAAATCAGGGTTACCTGAGCTAAAGGTATGCAAATGGCCAATAGGGCTCACAGCAAAGGTGATCGGTCAAGAAGGGATGATTACTCTCTCTATACACCTGATCCCACCCTAGCGTTTCCAGAGGTCTGCTAGTTTGCCTTTCTCTTGGTTCGATTTGTGAACTGAATTTTAAGATTGATCACTGTTGGAATAACATGTTATTGATCTTAACCTTTCTTTAAAAAAAATACAACCGAGGGGTATGCCCTAATATTTGATAAGCTGTTGGACATGTGTCAATAAAAATATTTTTGATTATCAAAACTTGAAAACGAGATAAAGTGATTCATCCTTGATCTTAGCAATTTTTCAGTGATAGGTAAGGGGTTTCTGATCTCATACGAATCTTATTTTGAAAGCTTTAAAGAATTACTTGAACTGTGTTAGGAAATGGCCTGACATACTTTCTCTTTTCTAATAACATTGACAAGAAAATAATCTTGACATCCAATCGATTAAATAAACTGATTCAAATTTAAACTTCATGAGAAACAAAGTAAGTACACATGTTACATGTCATTTGCAAATTCAAAACTTACATTGTTAAAAAAAAACATGACTAAACTTCATAAAATTAAATTTAGTGGAATAATTTTTTTCTTTTTCAAGTATAAAATTTCATTATTCTATATATGTAAAATGTGTTTGATATACATGTATGTCATTAAAATGATTTCTCCAAGATCTTCGCCAATTTCGATTCAGACTTACATTATGCACTTCACGGGCATCCAGGTAAACTTGTAAACAGACATTTAGGGAATTTATGGTAAAACTCAAATGAGCATAGACTCCAAGGTTTAAATAAGATGCTTGAAGTCGTCCAGCATGTCATGTCGGACGTATTTCTTTCTAGTGAAAACTGGATAAAAAAATCAAAATTGAAGGAAAAAAGGCCATTTTGAAAAGGATACAATTTAATAAAGATATAAAAGTATTGCAAACTTATTGTATCCACTTGTACCTTTCTCTATATGACGACATTTTCTGTCATGTAACGCTTTCCTGTGGTGCTCTATATGCTGTCACAACGATCTTTAACTTCTTTTATATCAGGTTTGGAGCAGAACTTGGTGTCCTTGGGAGGAAACCTGAAACACATCTAACAGAACTTCATGAGAGAGACTTTAAAAACTGAATTAAAAAAAAATTATTATTTTGTGCTTTCGCGCAGTACCAAATGTTATGTGCAGCGTAGTTGCACATGTAAATTTGTTGCATGGACAATTGTGAGCGACACTGTACATGTAGTTGACATTATTTTTGACACTCCATCTTCCTTTGTTTATATTAATGCAGGATGATATGTACATAATCTAATGCTCTCATTTGTTCTACCTAAAATCTCTTTATAGAGGAAATAAAAAAATGAATGAATGATTAAATACGAATCTTCTTGAGTTTTAGAAATCTATGAAGAAAATCGTTTTCAAACATAATTCCACTAAGCCGGGGTGTCATAATTGGCCAATATCTGGACATGTTTATCTGGTAGGCTTTTTTAATGCTCTCGTATAAAACCCTCTGCATTCGATCATTGCTTTACTGATAAAGAACAGAAATGGTAGGGTTTTTCATTTTTTTTTTTTTTTTACATATACTACACATATCTTTTTAGTTTGATACCTTATTCCAAATTTTAATAAAGATGCTTGTTTCATCGATTACAGTTTAGGTATTTTTATTTTTATCTTTAGATGAAGATGTATAAAGTGTTTGCTGTTTTCATTATAGGAGTGTTGCTAGGAAATCTTGGTAAGATTTATCATATTCTATCTTTGTTATTCTGTTCATCATTCTCTCAATTTTTGTTTAGTTTGTAACATGTTATAATTGCTAAATAACCACCAATCATTGTCCAGTAAAACACATGTATTCTTAAATAAACTCCAATTTTGTTATCAGTCTTTTGCGATGGTCCTTTAAATGGCACAGCATCTGGTACTCATCTTGAAGCAGGTGGTGTTAAACCAGTAGGAACCAAAACAACAAGCAAACCAGGTGCTGCTATTTCTCCAGAGAGTGGATGGATATGTAATAATTTAAAAATTATTTTGAAACAGCTTTTTCCCAAAATGGTGAATAACAAAATGGAAGCGTGCTGTTAATTTCCTTTTGTTAATTATTCTTTTCAAATTGAAGTTTTGTCTTTTATAAGAGACACGAGCTTTAACGTTCGTTTTGAATTAAAAGATTTTAATTGTGAGCATAATAGTATCAAAAAATATTTTTGAACTGTATAACGATTTTTTAGAGAGTTTTTGTTATGAAATTTGAATTCGTTATAACGAATTTAATAATTTTAAAATTATTTTGAAATAATTACTTTTTCCAAAATGGTGATGGACTACAAAATGTGCATATTACTAGTATATGGGTTTTCGATGATCTGGATTCTGATTTTCACAACGAATGCTTTATTAATTAATCTTTTTAAATTGAAGTTTTGTCTTTTTCGTTATAGAGACAAAAATTTGTTATAACGAGATTTAACATTTGTTTTGAATTTGAAGATTTTATTTGTGATTCTTTTCTTGTGGATATTTGTTTTTTTAGACTCTCCCAGGTGCCCGTCATAAGCATAAAACAATTTTTGTAGTTATTGAACAGCTTGAATAGCTTATTGCTCAACTGTAACACTGATGGCCTTATGATATCAAATGTATATCAACTTAAGCAGATAGATATTTTTCTGCATTTGAAAATTTTAATACATTTCGGTTTTTCATTTCTATAATGTTATTTTTTTTTATTAAACGTATATTATATATTAGTTTACTCCGTGTCAACGTATATGAATGTCGCATTTAATTTTTTTTTACAGAAATGAGAAGCTGCAAAAGTCAATTGTTCAACCAGATTATATCAATGCATGTACATATACCAGATTATTCAATATATTGTATTAGTTAAGAGTATATAATTTCCGAAATTCTTAATTAAGATAAACTTTGATCGGTGATGAGATATTTACTAAGTAAAATTACCAATGCAAACATTATTCTAATTCATTTACTGAGTATAAGGACAATTACAACTGTTTTGTCAGTAAAAAGATGATATATTATATACTTATGATATATTATATACTTATGGGAAATGGAATGCTGTCAGTGAATTGTTACTTGTGTCAAAATAGCTTCATGATTTTATATTATTTTTATCATTTGTTCAAAGCTCTCTGATTGGCTCAAACGTAATCACATGGTTAAATATAACAAAAGGGAAATGGAATGCATATCGTCTGTAGATAATTGTTTGATGCCTTTTTACTACGTAAGGGACTGTTTTGACAAAATAGCCGGCTTTATTCGTCATAATTTTAAATGAAAAAAAAAACAGCCCATTACTTGTTTGCATTTTATTAAGTCAAGAGAACATATAATTTGATCTTTTTTTTAATACATGTATATATACTCTTTTTCATGAATATATTTTGGAACTTCAACTGCCAAAAAGTAAAAAAAAATTATTCTAAAAGTGTTGGTGGGGGGGGGGGGGGATTCGAGTATCCGCTTATGTTTTGTTGACATGAAAAAAATCATAGTCATATAAATAGCTTTCTAAAACAATTTGTATCAATTTGGAATTTCTTATTTTTAGATCAATGTAGGTAATATACCTGGATGTGCAGGTCATATTTTTTTCTACATAGTTGTATCTCAGCCAATCAGAGAGTTGGAAATTATTCAATCATATAATAAAGTGTATGATTTAATGTTTCTAAAAAAAATTTTTTTTTCAAATTCTACTAATTTTTTTCAATGATCTGTATTTGATGAGACGAAACAATGCATTGAATTAGGATCTACTTCATATTAAAACATATTGTATATGTGTGTCAAATATTAATACAATACATAATCAAATAAATGAAGTATTTTGAATAAGTAAATCCCATAAATGACTCCATCAAAATAAAGGAAACACATTTACATTAAACAGCGTAATTTATTTTGATCTCTAGTCTCTAAGTGTGATAGAGAGAAAACTTTTTCGATTATTTTCATAATTTATTTTGTCAATCTATTTAAAAAATAATATAACAAATGTAGCCCTTTAATTCGGTCAATCCATAGATATATCTATGGATTGACCTCATCAAAGGGCTATATTTATATAATGAAAAAAATATATAAAATATGGTTTAATACATGTATATATACTCGATGGAACTTCAAGTTACTAGTATTCGAGGGTTCGAAATATTGAGTCCTTTTGAGGGTAATATACATGTACATATTTTACCTTGTAAAGCAGACACTGACATCTAAAACATCCATGGTGGGATCAGGTGCGATGGATGAGTGAATATCCTCTGTCGATCAGTCACACCGCCGTTTATTCCCCTGTCATTTTCGGAAAAAAAACAGGTTGAAATACTAACCTAACAATTTGTACATAAAAAAGTAAATATTTGACATGTTGATAGGTTGTATTTGCTGACAAGGTCACAAAACTTGCAAAATAATTACTTCAAACTGATATGATGATATCCATGTTTCATTATCTTGTTTGTCAATAGTTTCCTCGCTTGGAAATTTTTGGAAGAGTATGCTCTTGCATAAAGAATCAACTGAGAGACGTAAACTCCACATGCAGGTGATATGGATATATTGCACCACAATTAAGGGAAGATGAGAATGAAAAAGATGAACTCCTCACCTTTATCATAAAGTTTTGTTCTTGATTAGCCATAATTTTAAAATTAAAATTAAAATCCCAATACTAAACAGATATGTCAGATTCAGTGATATTTTTTTCAAGCTCAAGAAGTTTCTTTGAATTTTCAAAAATATTGCTTATTGTTTAAGAAACTTGAAATTCTCATTTATCTGGAAGATGGGGGTATTTCTTAATTCTTCCTTACAACCATTAACAAAATCATTATACATGAAGATAACGAACAGGGATCGAGCCAAAAAGTCTATTAAAACAATGAAAATCGGGAGCAGAGTAAACACAGACCACTGTATCACCATAAATTTAATCAGGTGTCATTGAGGTGTAACTTTCTACCGGTGACATCCACATTATGTTCCTTGTCATTTGGCAAACGGGGGAAAAAAAAAGAAAATGCAGTGTGTAAATAAAAAGCATAACAATAGGTATGAAAAGGTCCAGTAAGCATTTGACTTGATTATAAATTGTAATTGCTGCTGACAAGGCCATTGTATCAACCCATAAAACGAGTACATGTCTTTTATTAAATCAATTTGTTTGTTAATAAAATAGAATGTTTTTGTACGTAAGACATGCTCAATTTCGTATCGAATCAACTTGAAGAAATAAAGTCCTCCTGTCGTTGACAATGATATTTTGCTTTTGAAAGCTGTTTTTCTCTAGTAAAACGTCCAAATATGAGACAGATGTGTCAGACTCTGTGGAGACTTTTATTTTGAGATTAATGGGATATCAATTTGATAATGAAATAAAACTGAATATTGGCAATTTATAAATTGAAAGCCCAAGAGACTTTTCAGTTTTTTGGTAAAAGTTTCTGAGTAAATTTGATTGCATACAAATACATA
Organism: Saccostrea cuccullata; assembly: GCF_032062105.1. Lineage (NCBI taxonomy): Eukaryota > Metazoa > Mollusca > Bivalvia > Ostreida > Ostreidae > Saccostrea > Saccostrea cuccullata. The sequence continues at coordinate 778,667 of NW_026919155.1, read as the reverse complement.
AACAGGTCTGTTTATTAGAGGACATAATTAATCCTATGGACAATTAACATCAGGCCTATAGGGCACCTGCAAAATCCTTATCAACTCCTGTAACTCCAGCATCAGGACTTACCATAAAATTTACAGAAGATGGTAGAGTGGTGCCAGAGAAGTAACGGGGAGTGTGGTAGTAACATTATTGTCCCTAGGGTTGTATTACGAAATGTATCTGAAATAATCATTATACAATTCGCCAGGACATGACTTAAGCTGACTATGTAATTTAAATAATGTAAAAAAAAAAGATAGGCCTACTTAACTACGTTCGAGATTTTTAAATGCAATTTAATTGGCAAAAAGTTGTTTATTTCATGACTTTTTTACTTAAAACACAATCAAGTTATAAAGGATATATTGTAGCAATGATATAACCGAATTATGGTCAGGAAAAAAACTACTATAAAGAGCAGCCATCAATAAAATAATACCATCCCAAAAAATAATTCCGTCTAAAAAAGATATTTATTTAGGTTTTGCCAATCTTATTCATTTCTATAAGTGCCAAAACCTAGATTAGGTAGCATTAAACTATCTATAAATGCGTGGAAAATTCTTTTATTATAGGTTATTGTCAGCGCTAAAATTGGAATAAGACCGAACAAGTGAGGCGTTATTTACAAACCAAAGTTAAAGTGTTCTTACCAACACAATAGATAGTTTACTTAATTAAAAATCATAAGTTAATGATCATATCATAGTACTTAAGTGAAAACACAGTAGCTTACAATTATGAACTATGTTGAAGAATAAAAAAGTATTTCCCTGCTAAAATATGATTCGTATGAACATGTCCAGCTTTTGCGAGCTCCAATCCATGAATCTACTGAATTTTTTTTTTGGCTTAATAAGATAGTTTTATTTGTTGTGCAACGAAGAAGTGATGGAAGCCTGATAGATTTAATTTTATACGAATCTTCTCGAGTTTAAGAACTCTTTAAAGAAATCAAAATCGTTCGTTACATAATTCCACTAAGTTGAGTGTCATTATAATTGGCCAATATCTGGACATGTTTATCTGGTAGGCGTTTTAATGGTGTCTTATAAAAGCCCTCTGCATTCGATCATCACTATACTGATAAAGAACAGAAATGGTAAGGTTTTAAAAACAACAACAACGTTTACATGAACTATTTTAACATCTTTAGTTCAATACCTTATTCCAAATTTTGATTAAGAAGCTTGTTTTATCGATTATGGTACATGTATTTTTATGTTCATTTTTAGAGGAAGATGCATCGAGTATTTGCTGTTTTCATTATAGGAGTGTTGCTAGTAAATCTTGGTAAGAGTTATCAAAATCTATCTGTATGATAGCTGTAAATCGCTCTCTCTCGATCTTTAATCATGTTTGCATGTTACAATTGTTCAATAAGCACCAATGATTGTCCAGCAAAGCACATGTATTCTTACACAAACTCCAATTTTGCTTTCAGTCCTTTGCGGTTCTGTTGGTACTTTAAATGGCACAGCATCTGGAACTCATTCAGGATCAGGAGGAACAGGAGGTGGTGTTAAACCAGTAGTAACCAAAACAACAGGCAAACCAGGTGGTGCTGGTGGCGGTGGTGGCGCAGCAGGATTAACAGGAAGCGTGCTGTTATCCTTGTTACCTTTGGGCGTTTACGGCGTTTTAAAACTGAGTTAGCAGAAATAGTGTCGACAACGAACTGTATTTCTCCAGAGAGTTTGTGACAGCTAGATTGAAAATTTGGATATGTAATAAAAAATAATTATTTTGAAACAGATAATTACTTTTTTCCAAATTGGCGATGGACTGCAAAATATGCATATTAAATGGATTTTTGGTGATCTGGATTCTGATTTTCACAACGAATCCTTAATTTAATTTTAAGTTTTGTCTTTTATTAGAGACTTTACCTTTAGCGGTCGTTTTGACTTTGAGGATTTTATTGGGAATCTTATAGTGTTATATTTGTTTGAATGTTTTTTTTAAATCTAGACTTTCCCGTGGCAGAGGCCCGTCATGAGCTTTATACATTAATATTTTTGTAGTTATTATTCACCTTGAATTTTACTTCATTTTGGTATTTCAGTGCTATAAAAAATTTTGTTTTTAAAATCAAAGGTATATAATATAAATATACTATATGGTACTCTGCGCCAGCGTATATAATGTCGCATTTTTATTTATTTATTTTTTATTTATATAAAAAGTCGTTCTTTAAAACGGATCAGATTCTGTATTTTATCGTAAGAAGTATACGGAGATAACGAACAGTATTCAATATCAAAGTCCATAAAACAATACAAAATAGGAGCAGAGCAAACACGGACCTCCGACACATCAGAGGTGGGATCAGGTGCCGTATAATTTCCGAAGTTCTCAAGAAAGATAGACATTGATCGGAGATGAGACATTTACTAAGTAAAATAACAAATCCAAACATTATTATCATCCCTTTTACTGATTATGAGGACAATTACAACAGTAACTATACACTCGATGGGACTTCAAGATATCCGAGGGCTCGAAGTACTGACGCCTTTGAGGGTAATAAATATATACCCTGCAGGGCAGACACAGACATCTAAAACACCCATGGTGGGATCTGGTGCGATGGAGAATGGAATATCCTCTGCAATCAATCAATCATTTATTTGAATCTCTTCACCATTTTACAATAGTAAACAGAGATACAAAAATAGGTGATTTTATATATGACAGTAGGTCTAAAAGGCATGCGTGAATAATTAAGAAACTAAACCAAAAAAAGTAGGTGGCTATAAATGTGAAGTATGGGAATTTAGGCAGGGGAGCATATTTTATTTCTTTTCTTTATAAAGGAGCACAATTTTCTCTGCCGATCGGTTACACCCGCCGTTTATTTCCCTGTCATTTTCCGGGGAAACGAAAAAAGGCAGACATAATACCCTAACAATTTGTACATAAAAAGTCACTATTACACATATTGATAGGTTGTATTTGCTGACAATGTCTCAAGACTTGCGAAATAATTACTTCCAACGAGACTGCTGATATGATGATATCTTTGTTTCATTATCTTGTTTGTCAATAGCTTCCTCGTTTAGAAATTGTGCGCAGGAAGAGTATGTTCTTGCGTAAAGAATCAACCGAGAGACGTAAACTTCACATGCAGGTGATATGGATATATATATATATATCATCATTTATATATATATAGTTTATATATATATATATATATATATATATATATATATATATATATATATATATATATATATATATATATATTACTACATTGTTACTCTAAACCAGTAATCATTTAACATGAAGATAACGAACAAGGATTGAGCCAAAAAGTCTACTGAAACCATGTAAATCGGGAGCAGAGTAAACACAGACGACTGTAACATCATAAATGGGATCAGGTGTCATTGAGGTGTAACCTTTCTACCGATGACATACACCATGTGCTCCTTGTCATGATTTGGCAGACGGAACAATCGATAAAAGACAATTCAGTGTGTAAATATTAACATAACAATCGGTATGAAAATAAGGGTCAGTAAGCATTCTACTCGATGATAAGTTATATTTGCTGTCATGCCCATTGAATCAACCCATGAAACGAGTACATAACTATAAATCAATTCGTTTGTTGATGGCTTGGAATTTTTAGTACTTCATATGCTAAGATTGCGTTTCGAATCAACTGAAAGAAATAAACATTCTGCCTTCTGTATTTTGCTTCATATTGCTAAAGGAAGCTGCCTGTAGAAAATTTTAGTTCACCATGTTTATAATAAAGTTTAGTTGTCAGTTGCCAATTTTTTTTTTCTTCTAGAAAATCGTTCTTATTATGAGACAGATGTTAGTACTAAGTATCAGACACTGTGGATACTTTTATTCTGAAATTAATGGGAAAATCAATTTGACACTTAAAGGAAACTGAAAACTGATCATTTATAAAATTGAAAGCCCAAGAGACTTTTCGTTTCTAGCTCACCTGAGCTGAAAGCTTAAGTGAGATTTTCTGATCACCCGTTGTCCGTCGTCCGTCTATCTGTCTGTAAACTTTTCGCATTTTCAACTTCTTCTCAAGAACCACTGAGCCAATTTTAACCAAACTTTGTAGAAAGCATCATTGGGTAAAAGTAAATTTAAATTGTTAAAATAAAGGGCCAAGTCCCCTCCCAAGGGGAGATAATCTAGAAAATACAAAAAATAGAAATATCAAGAACCACTAGGCAATAAAAGCTGAAACTTATGTGGAAGCATCCTGGGGTAGTGTAAGTTTCAATTTGTTGAAATCATGACCCCCGGGGATAGGGCGGGGCCACAGTAGGGAATCCAAGTTTTACATAGAAATATACTGGGAAAAAATTAAAAATCTTCTTCTCAAGAACCACAGCCAGAAAAGCTAAAACTCATGTAGAAGCATCCTTGGGTGGTAGTGCAGATTCTAAATGTTCAAATCATGACCCCCCGGGGGATAGTGGGGCCACAATAGGGAATCCGAGTTTTACATTCAAGTATATAGGCAAAAAAAAAACACTGAGCCAGAAAAGCCTAAACTTATGTTGAAGCATCCTTAGGTAGTGTAGATTCTAGACTGTGAAAATCATGACCCCGGAGGGTAGGGCGGGGCCACAATAGATAATCCAGGTTTTACATAGAATTACATAGGAAAAAACTTTTAAAATTCTCTCATTAACCACTGGGCCAGAAAAGCTGAAACTTATGTGGAAGCATCCTGGGATAATGTAGAATCTAAATAGTTTGAATCGTGACCTTTTGGGATTGGACAAGATCAAGACAGGTATTACAAAGGGAGAAATATGTTAAATAACGGAAGGGCCAAAGTTACTCAGGTGCGCGATGTGGCCCATATGGGCCTCTTGTTCTTGGAAAGGTTTTTGAGTAAATTTTACTCAAAAAGTAGAAAAACGGGTTTGTTTATAGCAGGACATAATTAAATCTATGGGTATCAACATCCGGAGAACCTGCAAAATCCTTATCAGATCCTGCAACCCCAGCATCAGGACTACTTAAGATGGTAAGAGTGTTGCCAGAGAAGTAACGGGGAGTGTGATAGTAACACTCCCCGTTCTCTGTTCCCTGTTTTCCCTGTTCTCCCGTGGGTTGTATCACGAAATGTTAGCAATAAAAAGATTCATCTGGTATGCGACTTGTTTTTCGTCCTAGATTAGTAGTCACCAATATATACCAAATGCTTGGTTCACCAAGTAATTTGCCTAAGAATTTAAATCTTCGAGCGTTCCTAGTTTTTTTTGTGAAAGAAAAGGCTTACAGATATCAATCAAATTTCATTTTGAAATTTTTCTATAGAGATTGCATTCAGGAAAGAATTCCAGCATATTTTTCTCTGACACAATTACACAGATACATCGATGTGAATAGAACGACTTGTAATACGAATGTGGTCTTATTTAACGCACATCTATCAAACTTTATCTTATCTTTTTTTTTAAAAAATAGAAATCAAGATCAAACTGATGTGCACCAGAATTTTTACGTTGCCACATTCTATTCGCTTTTTTCCTTTGCATTCTCATATTTGGGACCCTTAAAAAACAAAAGTGACATGAAAGTATTTTTTATTCTAAATTAAATGTTATTCTAATATTTTTTCGAGCATAAAAAAAATGATGATTACGAATAATGCAAATCTGTGAAAAGAGTATGACACACGGATTCCTGAGAATATCAAGAGCTTGAGTCTAGTTCTCGTCCAATTTTTATTCGCAATTTACCGGGGGTTAACCAGCTCGCGACGATTAATTCATTAATTTTTGCAATCTAGCCTTCTGTTAGATATTTGTTAATAGACACAGAGACTTTCAGGACCGGTTCACGTCGAGAAATATTCGCAAGTAAGAGACTCTCAGGAACCTCGCGAAAATTTCTCGAACGCGAATTACATTGGTTTACATTGGTTTCATAAGCTGTAAGCCGCAGGTATTGAACAGGTAGACAAATTACTCTTAAATTTAGAATAAAACAAAACCATAATAATTTATTTAGTCAACATATACCGGTATGAATGAGAATAACTACTAGTATTGTTTGTTGATAAAATGTCGTCAGTAGTCTGAATGTTGAGTTGGAGGTCACAGCAAGTGTTTTTCTCTTCTCATGTAGTATTTACCATTTAATTCTGCTTAAAATAGGAATATTAAAACAGGTTTTAGTTCTTTCTTTAAAGAAGCACCTATCTATGATATCGAAAAGGATCATAAGATTTGGTTCTATTACAGACTTTTGATTAAGAATGGTGAATTTCTAATTTTTAATAGTTCTTTGGATTTTTGTGAACCCACGCTTGATTTAGACCACTTTTAGAACATGCATTAGAATAGTACATCCGGCTGTTCGTCTTCTTTAGCATGTAATACTTTGAATATAGTGGCTTGATAAAGCTTTTGCTTTACTCTTCAGTATATCTTTATTTGTAAGGATAATTATGAAGTTAAGGAATTCAGTATAGAATAATAGGTAGGGAAGATTTAACATTGTTTGACTGGAATGTTAAAAGTATAAAGCATTGAATTGTTCATCTGAAAAAGCCTCAGAAAATGAACTTCGCGTACAAATAGGATTTCCAGATGTAGAATAAAAACAAGTTCTTCTGAAATACAAAATTATTATTATTAAAATTGCATTTCTAATGCTTCAAAGGATATTGTAACAGAATCTAGACCAAATGTGTAAACTATGCATGAAACATTTACCGTTGATCAGTAGTAACGAAAAACTTTAAAAATATCAATTTTTAAAAGCAAGACGGTGAAAATTCTTTTTGTCTTTTGCTAACAATTAAGGGAATATTTAATACCAATTTTAGATTTTATTCACCCCCCTACGAAAGTTAACTCTAAAAAACAATTTAAATAAAATCTAGTTATCATATATTTGTTTTAATCCAAAACATTTTCGCTTTAGAAAATCTAATAAATGAAAATCTTATCTAAAACTAGAATATGGTGTACACATTATAAGTGCTAAGAACATTTAAATACAACTGTTTTGAAAGTTTAAATTATATTAAAATTTTTGTGGACCTCTTTCCATTTATCAGTTAACACCTTAATGTAGATCACATAAAATATGGACCTCTTAAAGAAATTGGAGTCTTTAATGATACGTTTGTCATATCCTTTAAATATGTGGAGAACAGGGGATCAGTATGATTTGTTAATGAAAACCAAGACTAAATCCGTTGTTACAATTAATAAAACATTATTCAATAAATACATTATAACTACATTTTCACGTAAGGATAATAATTCTACTAGGTCAATTTTGTCAGCCTTATATATTGGAAGTGTCTTCCTGGTATGACAAAACTAACGAAAAGTAACGTGGAGAAGTATTTTCATTAGAGCATATTTCTCAGTTTTGCTTTCTGTGGAGACAACTGTCGTTAAAATTAAGCAAATCTTAGAGAAATCTCCACCAGGCAATCTGATGGATAGATATAGCATTATTGTTTGCTCCCTCTTGTTACTATCAGTAATGTTTCTAGGGCTATCAGGTAAGAAACATTCAATGGTTTTGAGTTTTTGTTCATTTAAAAACACACAAAGATATAATTTATGGATTTGATGTGTATGTATTTGACAAAGTAAACATAGAAATGATTTTTTTATTTACTATACACACTATTTCGCTCTGGCGTAGAAATCCAAATACAGACTCCTGTAATAACATGAAAAACAATTTCATTAATCAGTCATAAAAGAGGATGAAATGTAATGTAATGGAACTTTCTATAAAGGTGTAATGGTATGATATGTAGCAAATGATCATATGATTTAAAATTTATGTATACAATTCTATTCCAATTTTAAAATATTAATTTTAATGTTATGCATCTTCTTGTTTATTCTTAGTCTAAAACATTATAAAGTATTAAATGAAATGAGCATAATTTGCATTATAAAAGAGAATCAAATAATTTGGTGTGAGAATCGGTTCCTTGGTACATGTGATAAAAAATCATTCGTAACAAATGGTTGCCTTGTTTATAAGTTCCTTTTCCTTGGTTTGCTTGCTAAGGTTTTTCAAAAGCCTATTACAAGTAATATCCATAAGGTATGTCGTATTGATATACTAATGAAACATATGGAGATAACAAACAGTATTCAAAATTTTAAAGTCCATAAAACAATACAAAACAGGAGCAGAGCAAACACAAACCTCCAAAACATCAGAGGTGGGATCAGGTGCCTTGGAGGAGTGAACATTCTTGTTTTATCAACTTATTTGTCAATAATTTACCTCGTTTTAGAAATTGGTCATACGTAGAGCATGCTCTTGCGTATCGAATCAAGAGAGATAACTCCGTATGCAGGTGATGAAGGTATATTGCTGCATAAGTAAGGGAAGTTGACGATAGAAAATTCATCACGTTTATCATAGAGCTTGGCTGTTAGATAGCCATTAATGTCTTTTTCAAGTAATATATCCAAATATGAAACAGATGTGTCAGACTCTGTAGTATCTTATATCCCAAGCTCCCCAGAATACATGGTATCGACATAGAAATGGAAATTAACATTGTTATTTACCATTGTTACCATAAAATATTCCATGTTTTTCCTGCAGAAGCGACGAATTCAACTGGTACGGACAACGATGGAGGGGGTGGACCCAAAGCCAGTGCCACCGGAAGTGTGATGTACGTCGCCATAACTATAGCGGTGGGAAGACTTTTACTGCAAAAGTAGCTCGGATGCTTGTGCATAATGCAAAGTGATGACCAACCCTTTTTTATATAGAGACAAAGTCGGAAAATCTTAATGTATGACCATTACAAATAAAGTAGTGAAAATATGTGTTGACGTTTTCTAGCCTAGAAAATGAACTTGGTTAATACATGATCTAATCTACTGACAAGTCCTTTGGGCATTTGATCACGTGACAAAGCAAATTTACATCTTTTCTTTGTTAGTTTACCAGAAAAATTAACAGCCAAAAACTTTATAAAATTTTAAAATTCTGTTGCTTTGCGTCATCTTTTACATATATAAACCTGAAAAAAATAATAATAAAATGATTATCCTAAAAACTGTTTTCGAAATTGTAAGACCGTCATTTTTCCCGTTTGCCTAATCAGGATAAAGAGCACACGTCGGATGTGATTGGTCGACAAGGGATGCTCACTCCTCTTTGAAAACTGATTCCACATCAGATGTTTTAGAGTTATGTGGTTGCTCTGCTCCCAAGTTGTATGACAGCAATGGCCGTTTGAACTTATTCAATGTTCGTTATCTTCATGCAAGAAATGGTTTGTGATGTTAGTAGCATAAACATCATTTCTATCCTTATGATTTTTATCTTAAAATATGACGAGACATAATGTGTTTTAGGACGTACATGTAAACAAATGTTTGAAAAGAAGCTAGTCAAAACTTGTTTGTTGTTCTATTTCAATAATGACAAAACATCTACACAATTAAGTCCTTGACATAATGTAATTCCGATCAACAAAAAAGATGTTAATCTTCATCAACTTTAATAAATTTTACATATTGAATTTATTTTGCAACAGAATTTAAGTTCCATGCAGCCACTTTTAATTGTCACTATAACAAAAATTTCCTGTTGTGTTAATAAACATATTTCTTTAAAATATGTACTTTCTGCTATAAAGGCTTTTTCAGGTTTGTACAACATTCTGGAATTAACAAAGAATCGAACGCATCAGTTGATTATTTTTGTGGTATACATTTCTAATGCATAAAGAAATCAAAACAGTCTTTTCCCTAATCTTGGAGAATTGGATTAAAGACACGTTTTCAGTCACTCTGAGTGATTTCATTAGCCTCAAGTACTTGTAAAAATATCTTTTCCTTATGATCCTGTAATAAATTACTGTGAGGTCCTAATATTTTGCTAAGAACCCTCACGTGGTCCCTGTCTACCCTGTCAATTCCCTGCTGTCTCCTGTCGTGCCTTTATCCAACACCTTAGTGCAGTGACATTCACTGTCATCCTTAGCCATAACCTGTCTTTGTATATTTAATCTTTCCTCTCCATCCTGTAAGGCGCTCACTTCGTGATGGATCGCGGGAGGCCTGGGTTCGCGTCAGATCTCAGGTGTAAACAGGAATAGTGACTGATCTTTCATTAAGCACCCGCGCAATTTACGGGTCGTCCTTTAGATGGACGCAAAAGATTGCTTTATAATTATATACATGAACTAGTTTCATTTCTTTGTATATTCATTTTTAAAAAGTATTTCTTAGTTATTTCATTACAAAAGACCGACCTACTAGATTCACTTCTCTTTTGATGATAAGATTTAATTGTTTTATCATTATCAGTCCATTCTTAGACAATTTAATAAATCTTCGCAAAGACAGAAGTTCTGAGTTCATACATGACCAAGGAACTCCCGACAATTTTTTCGATCTTTTCCGGGTCCTGACAAACTTAATGAAAAATGCAACATTGACTTTAGACAGGACATCCAGCATGGGCCTCTCTGAGAACAGATGTTGAATCACATGCCATGGAGTAAGCATCCCCTCTCAACCAGTCATGCTCACTCTTCCATGGCATCTGATTCCATCTCTGATGTTTCGGAGGTATGGGTTTGCTCTGCTCCAATTTTGTAATGAATAATGGACTTTTAAGCTTGAATACTGTTCGTTATCTCCATATACTTCATCCACCATGTGACCCTTGTCATAGTCGAGAAGCCAATTCAGGGTAAAAACATTGACACAACGAATTGTGTATAGGAGTCGATCAACCACAAACTGTGCAAACAAAGACATTGTATGATAACATTTTAATTTTTAACCTATTTATCAGTAACCCTTCTAAAATTAAAAGTTGTTTGTATATAGAAAATTTACACGTACACTAATTTATCGAATCAGGAGACAAAAACCCCACATGCAGGTGAAAATGTATACCAGGTTATGGGCTTTGGAGATAAGAAAGTCTAATTCATCACGTTTGTTATAAATATCATACTTAATTGATAGTCTTTGACTTGTAAAATCATTCAAATATAAAGCAGATGTTTCACATTATCATATACATTTGAGCTGAAACCTTTACATCAAACCCACAAGCCTTTACAGATAATGTTGGCTATTGGGTTTAAACTTAATAAAGTTATGTCTTTTTAATTCTTTTGATGGGAGAGTTCTGAATTTCAATAATTTTATATGCAATTTGTTCTTTCCAAAGCATGATTATTAGTTTATTTCTTAAACAATTAAGAAAATATCAATATACGATATTTTGAAGTAATTCGATAAGACACATATGGAGATAACGAACACTATTCAAGCTCAAAAGTTCAGAAAACAATAATATAGGGTTATTGAACATATTGGTGAATATTGGCATAAGTTGGCTGTTCAAATGCACGAGCTTGCGAGTGCATTTGAACAGCCAACGAGTGCCAATATTCACCAATATAAGTTCAATAACTCCTTCATTATATAGCTAAAACACTTCCATATAATTTATAATAATTATTTCAAATAAAAAAAGCAAATTAATGATTTTTTTAATATCGGTATTCAAATTAACGTCTGTCCTGTAAGCGTTCAATATCGCATCATTCCGACGACCCTACCGAGCGATATGATTTGCTTATTTACGTTTTCATGGGTCTAATACGTACTAAATTTTTATTAAATAATTTCATTTTGTGTGAAAAATAAACACATCTTACCTAGATCCCACTTCATTTCTTTAATGTATATTGTTTAATTTCCTTACCGACTTAAACATACAACAATAACAGGAAACTTTACAATTGTATGGAAAATTGATAAACCCAGGAAAAGATCCCGCCAAAGGTCTTTGTATGCGGAGATTCTTCTTTATTCCTTACACAAGTTAGTTTTCTAGATAGAGAGGACTCCAACTGCAAGAGGAATAAACACTAGTTGAAGTTTAATTGTTAAACTTTTTCAGTGACTGTTTAGGTTTAGCTGTTACTGTCAAGGTAAGTGTTTAGCAATTTTCGTCTGAAGCAAAATTTATTTTCGTTATCAACTCTTGAGGCAGGGTTTTAAAGTTTGCTGTTAAAATTAATATATATGATAACAGTTTATTCATATATAAAATGTATATGCTTTCTTGTATAATATAAGATTATGTTTGTTTAAATTTATAGATGAGATTATATATTATTCCTACTTTTGCCACTGTGCTCTTGGTGAGCTTCCTTGTCTGTGTTAATTCAGGTTTGTCTCTGGTTTATTTATTTCAAGATCAAAATGGGTAACGTTAAAAAGATAAAAATGAAACTTTAAAGCAGTGAAGTTTCTTTTTTTCTAAAGCATTTAATTATCAAATAATAATAATTTCATAAAAAAGTAAAGGAGGGGTAGTAAACCAATATGAACGTTGGGGGTTTTTGTCAGAATTTGTACATCCCTGCTTCTTAAATCATCCAGTTCGAATTGGTTTAATATTTTTTTTCTCTTTAGATGAAAATGAGACAACAGTAGGAACGACCCCCAGTACGACAGTGACGACAGTAACAACGGAGGCCCCGCAGACAACCACCACATCTGGCGGAACCTCCACAGCCACCACCGGATTTCTCCTAGCTCTCCTTCCCTACTTCATCTGGGAAATCCTACTACTTTAAAAAGCTAGATCCGCAAACTTAACAAACATTGCATAACAGCAAATTATGAAAATAGTTATCACTAATACTTTTTTTTCAAAAATAGTGTCTTTTCTTTTCAACGTGGTTGGACCATGTTGTTTTAATCCTTAAATTGAAATTATTTTGATGGCAGATTTTGTTTTAATGCTATTAGATTCGATTCCAAGACGTGTATATGTTTTGTTTCTGTATAACTTAACAATTAAATTGTCTTCTTTAATCCGGAAACTGTTAACTGAAATTAAATAAAGATATAAAATACTTGTGTTTCAGTAATTACTGAAATCATGACAGAGGAAGGGGCGTTTTGAAAGAAATTCGAAGAATTTTGTAATTTCATTTACCATTGCAAGTGATTCATCAAACTAATCATTGAAATCGGATCAAGTATCAAATTAAACGTTACCTAAGAAGCAATATTCATTTAAATTGATCTAAACATGTTTTGGGGTTGCATATTGAAAGAATTTCACAGAAATTTCTATCTTTAGTGTCCATGAGTGTGTAGCAAACAAAGATTACACAATTTTTCATGATCATCAAATGGTCACAATACTTGTGTCAGTCGCACAAACTTTCTGAAACTAGGTTTGCATATCAAATTTTATTTCTATCTTATCTTTTCCTATTCATGCCATGATTTGATTCTATATATCGTTACATCTGGGTCATAAAAATTTATTATTATTTTAATCTCTTAAATTCATTTCAGTTTTTCATTTAAACAAAATATATATGAGATAATGAATTTTTAATATGTATTCAGAATCATAATTAACCTAAGTTAAGTAAATAATACTTTTGCTGGCCATGAAATTCTACTTTCGAAAAATAAATTAAATTTTGAAGCATATATTACCTTCAAATATAGAATACTGTATAAATTTTTGTTAAAGTAGGTTGTTCAAAGAGGAAGTCCAGGTAAATAGATATGAATTTGTTTTTTAAAAGTTCCTCAAATTCAGGAAGCAGTAGTTGATACGATAATACCTACTGATGAGCAAGGACGTTCAGAACAAACATATTATTCAAATGACAAGTTATTTGCACACATGTTAACGTCTGACTTTAAAAAATGAATTTCTAATACATGCATAAATATTTCCTCAACTCCCCTTTCAACTTCCCTAAAAACCAAATAAAATGAATGCTGATTCAAATTTAATTTCATTTCAATCCCACTTATTCATTAAACAGTTAACAACATGAAGGCCGCAGCAAGTGTTCTCTTTTTCTCATGTTACAATTCTGAATAAATTTTGCTTCATATACAAAAGTAAGTCATCTTACATTGGGGCGCAATTGGTATCCATTGACATTTCAACAAATTGTATTTAGCCCCCTTGATTGAAAATAATGAATTTGAAAGTTTAAGTATCACTTTCTTTAAAGAGACACCGTGACGCACAAAGTGGAAAATTGACAAATATAGAATTTTTGCTTGACCCGAGTAAATTTTGTTCATTTCCTAAAAGTATTAGGTTTCAGAAAATTACAGATTTCAGAACCAAAAATTCTAGTTTTAAGTAGAAAAATAAAAGTAAAAATAATATCAGTATGCCCCATACCGAAAATATTGCTTAATACTTCTTCCCCCAATTGTACGCGTGCGCGGAAAAGTTGAATAAGTTTCCATAGTTACCATAATCTCAAAAACATACAATGAATGTAAGTAGACCAAAAAATTTGATGCAATCTTTTTAAAAAGTTGATAGAACAATATTTCTCACCTTTGCATGCTCCGGTTGAATGTTGTTTACAAGTTTGAGCTAAAAACAAGAGTGGCGTGACCTTGACATACACGAAAGCACCGAAACGGTAGATACAACCTTTGTTTTTCCGGCACTTATATTGTGCAGTCTTTTCTTGCAATTTAATTGTCATATCTTAGCTATATATTCTTAATTTTCTTAATTCTTTCTATGTATGCTACAGACATCTGAAGAGAAACCATGATTTTCACTCATAATATAGTCACTTTAAAAATAACTTATATCCAAGGTATGGAGTTGGACGCAAATGATCAATTTGTTTATCATTTCACTACAGAATCTACACTACCTGAGGATGATTCCCTGTAAATATCACTAAGCATGGCTTTGAAGTACTTGAAAAGAAGATTTTAAAAGGTTTCCCTATATATTCCTATGTAAAACTTTTATCGGCCATTTGGCCACACCCTACCCCCAGGGTTCATGATTTGAACAAACTTGAATCTACACTACCTGGGGATGATTCCACAGGAGTTTCATCTTTCCTGTCTCAGTGGTTCTTGCGAAGAAGATTTTTCCTTTATATTCCTATGTAAAAATTTGATCGGCCATTTTGGCCCCACCCTACCCCCGGGGTTATGATTTGAACAAATTTGAATCTACACTACCTGAGGATGATTCCACATGAGTTTCATCTTTCCTGGCCCAGTGCTTCTTGAGAAGAAAATTTTTAAAGATTTTTCCTATATATTCCTATGTAAAACTTTGATCGGCCAACTTGGCCCCAGTGGTTCTTGAGAAGAAGATTTTTAAAGATTTTTCCTATATATTCCTATGTAAAACTTTGATCGGCCATTTTGGCCCCACCCTACCCCTGGGGGTCATGATTTGAACAAACTTGAATCTACACTACCTGAGGATGATTCCACATGAGTTTCATCTTTCCTGGCCCAGTGCTTCTTGAGAAGAAGATTTTTAAAAAATGCCATTAATTTTTCTCTAATTCATGATTATCTCCCCTTGAAAAAGGGCATGGCCCTTCATTTGAACAAATGTGAATCCCCTTCATCCAAGGATACTTTGTGGCAAGTTTGGTTGAAATTGGCCCAGTGGTTCTTGAGAAGAAGATGAAAATGTGAAAAGTTTATTATGACGACAACAACGACAATGACAATGACTACAACGACAACGACAGACAACGGACAAAGTTTGATCAGAAAAGCTCACTTGAGCCCTCGGCTCAGGTGAGCTAATAATAATATGATAATAAATGTCTTTTAGGAACACATTGTTAGTAATATTTTGTGTAGTGTTGGCAACGAGTACCCGGTTAACCGGTTAACCGTCGAACGATGCGAGTATCGGTTAGTAAAATTGCTAATCGGTTACTCGGATAAAATGCATCTTACAAATGTATATGGTAAATAACTAACAAATAAAATGTTTATTTGTTTATAAGCATACAAATAAACATTTCTCTATTTTTTCTTTACCGTTAGACTTAATGATCTATGGTTTCACTAATACGATTGATTGGTTTTCACAATTAATTGATAGCTTTGATTGCCAGAAGGTAATAAAAGTTTTGAAGACCCAAGTTATAATTACCTCATTAAATAATTTAACAAGATGCCGCCAAAGACATGTACATGTATAGCTTGGAAGCATTTTAAAAGAACATCTGATTCCATACCTGTAAAATGTAATTAATGTGAATTGGATTTATCGTGACTTCAAATTTCTAAATAACTATTCTTCTTGATCGTGACATATATCGGGGGTTGAAAAGTAAAACTGATGAACGCCATTGTAAAATAGCGTGAAACATTGAATATTTATTTTTCTTCTGATTTATTAAATTTTTTGATTATAATTATATTTAAATAAAGTTATTTCACAATTCCTTTGTGTTTTATTCGAACCGATGAGTAATATATGAGATAAAAGATACATATTAATAAATCATCCGAGTAACCGGGTACTCGATCGGAAGATTGAGCGAGTAACCGGTTACTAAAAATCGTCCGATTCACACTAATTTTGTGATATACAGAAAAAAAGAAGCAGTGCAAAATTGTCATGTGCAATAAAAATTTTTTTCAAAGAGTGATATTGTAGCTCTCTCGTCCTGCATTCCATCAGATGAACGAGCTTCAGATCTACAGCCATAATATTGGGTAAAATGGGTATCTATAATGTAGATATCAAAAAATTCTGTATAAAAACTTGGTATCAACCCCTAAACCCTTACAAGCTGTAGCTCATGTTAAGGCTCAAGGCCCACTTTCATTTTTAATTTAAAAGTGATTTATCTTGCCAACAATATTTCAATTAAATATGTGGACTATTTGCAAGTCTCAAAATATACTACACAAATTAAACAAGTGAAAAAAAAGATAATGTAAAAGTACACAGGACAGAAAGGACAAGTGCACTTAAGCAATGCTTAATGGGCCCTTTTTATGTGCCATTTTACTTTAGAATATATAACCGAATCGTTCTCTTTTGGAAATAGTTATATATTAGTGTATATTTCTAATTAAAAAGCACGATAATCATCACCCAGATTAGTATGGATTTGAAACAATTGACTATTTTTAACTGCCTATATGGACACCCTAAAAATCCGGAAAAGTCGAACCGAACCTTCTTTTAGTTTCGTTTATGTAAATCAAGGCGAAGAGATCTTGAGCAATCTGATGGTGGATCATAGTCGGGCGCGTTTGTGGAATGTAACTTTTTTGTGCTATATCTGTTTTAAAAAAATTGAAAGAAGTTGTATAGTTCCCTGTAGCCATAATAATCAAACTAAGAAATCGGTACTCTTGCATTTGAAAAAAATATATACAATGAAATGAATTTGAAATCTAAAAGGAGTGTTTAGGTGGCTTTCAATACCTGTTTCATTATCTTGCATAAATGTTAAAAATGTCTGACACTTTTATGAGTGGCGCTAAACTCTCTTTACCCTACCGTAATCTTAAATATAGATACATACAAATATTTCTAAGCGGCGCGACTTTGACTAAATGATAAAAAAAAACCTGCCGATGTTTTACAGTGAGCACCTTTAAGGGATGTTTACCTGGGTAGAACTCACGTGACTATCAGTATTTTAAATAATTTATTCCACAAGTGGGTTCAACATGGGTCATACAGGTAAATACCTCTCACTTGCTATAGGAGAAACATTGTACTTTTTGTACATTTTTAATAGTTTAACTACCAGCCTAACCGTGTACAAATTTCCTACTTTCATACAAGTTTTATACATGTATTATGCGTCTTTTGTCATTCGCACAAGTTTGTACAAAGTTAGGCTCATAGTAAACAAAAGCTTTGAAATGAATGACCGTTCTCGATTTACTATAGAAAATCACAAATGTCGGGTGACCCCTGTCGCATTCTATGGTTTTGTTCTTTGTATTTACGTGAATTTCACCGGTAAAATTTGTTGAATCTTACGGTTAAGATATCAATTAATGATTTGAGATGAAAAATTTTGCTTAATTTGAATGTTTATTTTTTCACATTTTACCGGGGCCCATAAGTGCACTCGTTCTTTAATCCTCTAAGACTAAACAATTTTTTTCAGCACAAGATTGCCAAAAATCCCTCACTCTTTTTCAAAAAGCATAATCACATAGGGTATTACTTTTTGCAAGATCCTAAATGGTCATTTTATATTCAGTTTTATAATAATACAAAAAAAACTTTCTAAAATAAATTTTTTTTAAAACCTCCCCTTGTGCATTCTGAAATGAAGCATATGAAGATAATGAACAGTATTCAAAATCAAAAGTACATAAAACAATACAAAACAGGAGCAGCGCAAATAAGGACCTCCAAAACATCAGAGGTGGGATCAGGTGCCATGGAGGAGTGATAATCCCCTGCCGACTGGTCACACCCTTCGTGTGCTCCTTGTCATGATCGGAAAATAACGGAAAAATCCGTTGTCAATTCAGTGTATAAATAATGGACTAACATTTAGTATGAAAAACGTCAGTCAGCATTTGACTCAATGACAAATTGTATTTGCTGACAAGGTCATTGTATCGACCATAGAACTTACAAAGTGATGACTTTAAAGCAATATGAGCTGCAACTTTGATGTCAGAATTGTTTGTTGCAAAATTGTAATTAACTATTTCAAAGAGAGAAAAAAATAACATTAATAAACTTCTGTTGTTCATATTTGCGATGGAAGAACTGTTTATAAGCTTCAGTTGAATCTGAGTGAAAATTACATTATTGTTGTCCTGTACAAGAATGACTTCTTATGTAAATCTGATATTGGATTGTATATAGAAGTCTTTCTTCTGCTTTATTTTAGTCTAATGATCATAAAGGTTTAAGTTACATACAAATTTATCATTTAAACATATTTTAACAGCAAAATAAAATTTTCAAAAATGCAGCTCATATTAAACGAGACTGCTGATATTCTTGTTTCATCAACTTGTTTGTCAATAATTTCCCTCGTTTCAAAATTGTTCATACATAGATTATGCTCTTGCGTATGGAATCTTATCAATAAGATAACAATTTGAATATGCCCCTGAGTCTTAAACAAGAGGCCCACGGGCCTTATAGGTCACCTGAGTATTGTGTAACAACTTTCAAACAATTATATTTGGTTCGTGTTTTAAACCGGAGGCCATGAAATTCACAATTTACAATTTTGAAAGAGGCACCATTGCTTATCATGATTATTAACTTAGCATGCTTACTCTATTTACTTAATACCCAGAGGTAGATCAGAGTAACAAAGAGAAAATGCACTTCCACTTTATAACCAGTTGTGCACCTCACCCACTGACCCATGGGCCACATATTTCAAAATTTTGCAAATGTAATCATAAAATGGTTGATTAATAGCAAAGGGCAGATTTCAAAGCATTAATTTATTTTCAGACTATGTAACCCCCCCCCCCTCTTTGACCCTGGGGGCATAAAAAAACCACTTTGCTAGATGCACCTTTCTTCATCATAAATATATATATACTTAGATCATTGGCATAAAACCCAGAAGCAAAGGAAAATATTTTCAAAGAATTACTGTAATTTTACTATATAATCAATAGAGCCCCGCCCTAACACCAGAACCCCTGACCCTGGGACCATAAAATTCACAAATCTAGAAGAGGCACTCTTGCTTATCATAACTATATGTGCTTAGTTAGTTTATTTATTACCCAGAAGCAGAGAAGAAGATTTTCAAAGAATAAATGCATTTTCACTATATAATCAATAGAGCCCCGCCCTTACACCAGAACCCCTGACCCTGGGGCCATAAAATTCACAATTTTTGGAAGAGGCACTCTTGCTTATCATAACTATGTGCTTTAGTTAGTTGATTTAATACCCAGAAGCAGAGTAGAAGATTTTCAAAGAATAAATGCATTTTCACTATATAATCAAAAGAGCCCTGCCCTACTACCAGAACCCTGACCCTGGGGCCATAAAATTCACAAATCTGGAAGAGGCACTCTTGCTCATCATAACTATGTGCTTAGTTAGTTTATTTAATATCCAGCAACAGAGAAGAAGATTTTCAAAGAAATAATGCATTTTCACTATATAATCAATAGAGCCCCGCCCTAACACCAGAACCCCTGACCCTGGGGACATAAAATTCACAAATCTGGAAGAGGCACTCTTGCTCATCATAACTATGTGCTTAGTTAGTTTATTTAATACCCAGCAACAGAGAAGAAGATTTTCAAAGAATAAATGCATTTTCACTATATAATCAATAGAGCCCCGCCCTTACACCAGAACCCCTGACCCTGGGGCCATAAAATTCACAATTTTTGAAAGAGGCACTCTTACTTATCATAACTATGTGCTTTAGTTAGTTGATTTAATACCCAGAAGCAGAGTAGAAGATTTTCAAAGAATAAATGCATTTTCACTATATAATCAAAAGAGCCCTGCCCTACTACCAGAACCCTGACCCTGGGGCCATAAAATTCACAAATCTGGAAGAGGCACTCTTGCTCATCATAACTATGTGCTTAGTTAGTTTATCTAATACCCAGCAACAGAGAAGAAGATTTTCAAAGAATAAATGCATTTTCACTATATAATCAAAAGAGCCCTGCCCTAACACCAGAAACCCTGACCCTGGGGACATAAAATTCACAAATCTGGAAGAGGCACTCTGGCTCATCATAACTATGTGCTTAGTTAGTTTATCTAATACCCAGCAACAGAGAGGAAGATTTTCAAAGAAATAATGCATTTTCACTATATAATCAATAGAGCCCTGCCCTAACACCAGAACCCCTGACCCAGGGGACATAAAATTCACAAATCTGGAAGAGGCACTCTGGCTCATCATAACTATGTGCTTAGTTAGTTTATTTAATACCCAGGAGCAGAGAAGAAGATTTTCAAAGAAATAATGCATTTTCACTATATAATCTATAGAGCCCCGCCCTAGCACTAGAACCCCTGACCCTGGGGCCATAAAATTCATAAATCTGGAAGAAGCACTCTTGCTCATCATAACTATGTGCTTAGTTAGTTTATTTAATACCCAGGAGCAGAGAAGAAGATTTTCAAAGAAATAATGCATTTTCACTATATGATCTATAGAGCCCTGCCCTAGCACTAGAACCCCTGACCCTGGGGCCATGAATTTCACAATTTTGGTAGAGGACTTAATGCTCATTACATTCATGCCAACAGTTTGCCTGCTAGATGTCCAGGAGTAAAGAAGAGGATTTTTAAAGATTTCATTAATTTTAGTGGTTTTGGCCCCACCCCTCAGGCCCCAGGGGGGCAGGGACCATGAAATTCAAAATTTTTGTTCCCCTTCACCCATAGATGCTGTATACCAAATTTGGTTGAAATTGGTTCAGTGGTTTTAGAGAAGAAGCTGAAAATGTTCAAATGTTAACACACGACACACGACGGACGACGACGGACGAAAACGGATTGCAATAGGTCACCTGAGTTACTCAGGTGACCTAAAAACATACATAAGAAAATAATAAAAGACGTCTCATCATGTGTTGAACATCTAATAGAAACAAAAGATAAATTCCACTGACCTGGTTACTTCATGAATATTCACAATTCATTTATAATATAGAGCATGTTTGATCTCGCGTAAGAAAATCTCTAACTGTTATTCTCAGTTCATCATTTTCCCATTTGTCTTGTATTTTATTGAGGTAAGTGTCTTTTCTGGCTTCCATAAATTCTGGGAGGGGTTGGGACCAGTTTTCTGGTGCTGAGGTTCGATACTCCCATATATCATTCTCAGTCTTCATTTTCACTCTCTCTGCCTGTCTCTGCTTCTCATATTCTATCAGTTCATTCTATAATATTTAAAACAATTACATCATATGCATTTAAAAAAGAAAAAGCAGCTCATCTATCCCAATTTTACTTGAAAGTGAAGCAAGGTTTAATATCAAATTAATATCAATGAGAAAATTTTAGTTCATTTAACACTTCATTTGCATGATTTACATTATATACAGATTAAAGTAAAAAAAAAATAAAAGAAAAAAGATAAAAAAGAAAAACATCTAAAGCAAAAAATATCATGCTAACCTGCAAATTTGGTTCAACTAATTTTGTATCAAATGTGCAAATATACATCATGCATACATGTATATTGTTGAATGCCCCTCTCAAGATTTTTTCACTCATATGGAGACGCAACTTCCTATACTCAGCACTCAGGGCCATTGAGCAGGGAGGGATACGGTTTATACAGTCTCATCCGAAGGACCGGTCTCCACATCCCACAGTGGGATTCGAACCCACAACATAAGGATCATCTCCTTACTTCTAATGCAAGCTTTTAATATTTCATCATGTGATAATTTTTGGCAATTGCATATGTATGAAAAAAAAAAGAATTGTTTTTAGCTTTACATACCATGGCATCAATTGCACCATCTTCCCCCTTCTCCATTATATAACATTTATCTGAAATATTCCTCAAAGGGATGCAGTCAGTCATTTCACCATTGACATACACTTGTCTAATACGTGATGATGATGCTATAAAAATCAACGAGAAAAATATATTGTAGTGTCCTTTTTGAAATTCTTAATCCATAGACCATATATGCTTGAATAAATATCCTTATTTTAAAGTTCTTGTGTTAAATAAATACAGTGGACCTCATCAATTTGAGCTAGCATGGTTGGGAACCTATTGCAACAAGGCCTAGGGATGTGATATTAGTGTCAATTACTTAAATTGCACTTAACCACAGAAAGCAATCTCTATGCCGAGTTATAGTTCATACTATACCCACTTGTAGCGTGGACACCCTCTGGTGAGAGATTGCATGGACAGATTTTAATTTTTCAAAAGTCATTGCACAAGAGAATTTGAACGATTTTTTGCCTGAATTTCGAAGAGTTCCCGTACCAAACATTCTAACAAATGGAACATGAGAATCAAAATTTTAAAATGTTATTCTGTTTTGTTTAACTGGTGATTCGGATATCCGGATGCTTCACAAATACGGACAAATTGACTGGGAACCAAAGCGTCCGGATAAATGAGGGTCCACTGTATCCTTATTTTAAAGTTCCCAATCAATACTTTTTAATAAAGTGTTATAATTTAGATAAAAATGCTAATGAGAAAGGTGCAGGATGTAAATCAATTTTATAATAATGCACTCATGTTGTTAAAAAAAATCCTGAATAAAATAAAGAAAGTTGTGATTAAACAACTAACTTTAGAAAAAGAAAACATCATCGATTTGAGCCTGTATACTGAAAACGTCATCAATTTGAGCTAGCATGGTTGGGAACCTATTGCAACAAGGCCTAGGGATGTGATATTAGTGTCAATTACTTAAATTGCACTTAACCACAGAAAGCAATCTCTATGCCGAGTTATAGTTCATACTACGCACCCACTTGTAGCGCAAGCGTGTACACCCTCTGGTGAGAGATTGCATGGACAGATGTGAATTTCTCCGAACAAATTACATTTTTAAAATTAAAAGTAGTGCCTTATTCTAGGGAAGAAAAAAGTATTTTCATAATTTTTCAAAAGTCAGTTGCACAAGAGAATTTGAACAGATATTGAATAATTTGCCTGAATTTCGAAGAGTTCTTGTGCAAAGCTGTATATTTTTGTTTGAGTGTTTTGAGGAGGTTAATCTCTAATATGCATGTAACTTAAATAATGGATGACTGCTGTTATAAAAATCCTCATTAAATTGACAGATAAATGGGCACATTAAAAGAATAAAGATGATACATAAACCAACATTTTATTATAATAAAGGCTTGGTTATTTTTAAAGTCACCCATTTCCATTTCATGTTCACTGAAGGGTAACATATACTTACAGCAACAGGATGTAAAGTCTTTCCAGTAACTAATACAAGGTCTAATCTGAAAGTATTACATAAAGATTCTGTTTTAGCATCATGACATTGTGCACAAATTGTTTCAATGAATATTAGTTCGAAAAACCTCTGTTCTACAAATTTGATTGAGGGAGTCTTAGCAATGTAACACATGCTGAGTAAACATTTAAATAAAACAATAAATACAGAACATACTAATTTAATATCAGGATCATTTCTGTTGTTTACTGGTAGTTTATTGGCCTTCTCTTCTTGTTTTTCTATGACCGGTTCCTTGACTTCTCTCATGGAGGCTGCCATTTTTCTTTTTGATAACTCGTTCCGTGGAAATTCATCGTGAACCAACTAATTGGTTTTTTTTCCCTTTCCAGTAAATATCACTCTCAGTATAAACGATTCAAAAGAAACCTTCTCAGATATAAACTCATATATGGCACTGATATAGCTTATGAAAATGAAATGAACCTCGAGTTAACTAACATTACACAGTAAAGGTTCGACTAAATACACCAAACGACCCATACCAACAAGGATCATCACGATCATGTATTTCGTATGCAAGTGTTTTTTCACAAATAACATTTTTATTCAGAGATATAACCTACATGTTACTTACCATGACAATCAACAGTTTGAACGTGATTATCTACAGGTAAGGAACGGACACAGTGTCAAGACATTTCTAACATATGAAGATGGGGTTTGTCATCGCCTGTGTCTACGCGTACATGAGATTGTCACACTCACAGGCGCTTAACGTTCTAAAATGTTCTGTTCATTAAAAAAAAAAAATTCCCTTACTATGTTTAAAGTAAGGGAACCTTTTATTCATGGAAAGAAAGCGCCTGTGCTTCGTGTAAATATAATTATAAAGTATGATAAGTATGGCGTCCGTATAGGGCCATTTGTAAAAAAGCTCAACAACATACCATCGCGCTAAAAGTGCCTAATACACAACACGCCGTCACGTAACGTTGTAGAGTGCAAAGTTGTATAACGCGTTGTGTGTCAGCGCGACAACGTGTTGTGTTTTGCGTTAGCGCGACGGCATGCTGTGTAAAGTTGTGTTGGCGAAACAGCGTTTTGATCGAAAGTGTGTTAGCGCGACGGCGTATTGTGTTTAAGCGCGATGACGTGTTTTGTAGAATTGTGATGACATGTTGTGTGATATAGCGCAGCGGCGAGTTGTGTGAAGTTTTCTTAGCGCGACGGCGTGTTGTTTGAAAGCGTGTTAACGTGTTATGTGTTAGCGTGAAGGCCATTTGCAAAAGCTCAACAGCACGTTCGGGAAAAAAAAAACATGCCATCGCGCTAACATGCTGGCACACAACACGCCGTCGCGCTAAAACAACTTTACACAACACGCCGTCACGCTAACACAACTTCCGACAACCCGCCGTTGGGGTATCACAAACCACGCCGTCTTGCTAAAACAACATTACACAACACGTCGTGCGGGACCGGACTTTCGGATGAGACTGTATAAACCGAGGCCCCGTATCGCAGTGGGTGCTGGCACGAAAAAGAGCTCTTCCTGCATACTCAATGGCCCTCAGTGCCGAGTAAAGGACAAAATTTGCATCTCTCCACCAGGAAGTGGTGGCGTCTCCATATGGGTGAAAAATTCTCGAAAGTGATGCTATACAATCAATCAATCACAACACGCCGTCGCACTATCACACAACAAGCCTCCTCACAACTTGCTTACACAACTTGCACACTACATGTAGCTACAGCGTGACGGCGTGTTGTTTGTTAGCGTGACGGCGTTTTTTTTTTTCGGAGGGCGCTGTTGAGCGTTTGCAAATGGCTCTATCTGGACACCAAAATATAGAGAGCATACACACGTACCTGGCAGTTTTGCTCAGACTGTTCTGATACAAGTAAGAAGTCCATTTGAAGAAAAAAAACTAGGACGATGTATATAATGGATCTAACTTTATATAAAAGAGTATTTCGCTCAGAGTATGCAAAATTTAATAGGATTTATTGAAGAGTCTAATAAACCAATATCAGTAACATTTTTAAATACCAATTGTACCATTTTAATCGTGTGTGAAGTATATATTGGTTATTTTTTCTTCATACATCTCAGCTGATATCTACAACTGGTGAACCGCTATCAAGAGGCAAGCCTTCACCAAAAGCTTAACAAATTAAGTTTTACTTTTTCAAGTATGGGATATGAAAAAGACTTATTTCAAGACGGGGGACTGGGGCCTAAGGGTAAATTCAACGCTCCCTGCCCGTATTGTTGAATTGTGGTTTTCCTGTATATTCTAGTTTACAAACTAGCTAAAATTCATTTCATTGTATAAGGGTCAATCCCTTGAATATGACCATTATGACTTAAATTCAACTTTCCGTGGACCTTTTTCATGCACCTTATGTGTTGATAAGAAATTAAATTTTATTATAATTGTGGACTTACGATGATGTACAAAGTATTTTTGAAGTGGAAAAGTATTTCAGACCCCCCTCCCCTTCCCCCTAAATCTGCCATATAAGATGATTTCGTTTAAACTAATAAATTTCGCTTCAAAATGTTTGACTATTTGAAGAAGAATCTTTTTTTAAGATGTCAGAACATTATTTTATTTCATGTTTGTCTGTTTATTTGATTATGGATTTTGTTTTTTCTGAATTGATAATTTTTACATGTATCTGATTATTTGAAGTTACTCAGAAAACGTGGGTGTGATACAAAGGAGAAACTTCAGGAAGTTTATGAAGAAGTATGTTGTTTTAACAGTTTAAACTTTTCATAACTTTTAAAAATTAGCATAATATATTGTACACAGTGTTTTTAGAGTAGATTTTCTTTTGAAGTTATGAGATCCAGTTATGTTACAATTTGAATTATAGCCACATGTTAAATATAAATTTATTTAAATTTAAATTTTGTAACGTTGCAAATCTACAAATATTAAGGTTTATCTATTCTATTGAATATAATTACTACACAGAGTGAAACTTATATTGAAATCTGTTAAGACATGTAACTTCTGACTTTAAAAAAAAATATTGATAACTTTAGATTCAGAGGGAAATTGACAGAAGAAAACGTCTCCAAGAAGAAAGTTTGAAAAGAAAAGAAATAATTTCGACTAAATACAAACCTCGACATCCTGCAATTTACCATTTAAAGGTAAACTTGCAATGACTTACTTTGAATAAAGCAGCTAGGTACATGAAGTTAACACCACCACAATGTCATATTGTAAAAGAGCTATTCCTGGCTTGCTAGAATCTCCCATCTTTTCCTGTATTTTTATTTTTTACATCTTGCTTTATTGACAGAAAGAAATAATTAGGTTTCCATTTATAGGAGGAATACCTGGCATCTGAATTCTTAGACATTGTCAGCTTCTGTAAATCTAACAAAACTGCTTCATATGACGAAATTGTCAGCAAAATCAACGTTTGTGCGGGTAAGCTAACAAATATGTATACATGTACTTGTATTCAGAAATTATTTTGATATTTATAATTTTTGATAAAAAAATATTTTTTGTTCATTATAGGGTATTGTATTCTGGGGTATTTGATAAAAATGTCTTGCTATAAAGTCGACATACATGTAGTTTCCAATTTTCTGCGTTGTATATTTATTTAGCAAAAAACAATATTCTTTACGAATGAGCTTTAACTTGCTAATGATTTGAGCACTTACAGTGATCATTTTTAATCATTTCTTGACACTTTGTCAGAATGTATTGAATGTATCAGATCTTTTTAATATCCCAAACAACCAAAATGAATTTGAACTACCATACCTGTATTGGATTCCGAAACTTCATAAAAATCTTTACAAACAAAGATACATAGCGGGTTCCAGTAAATGTTCAACCAAGCCTCTTTCTTTACTCCTCACTAAGATATTAACAGTAGCGAAGGAGAAACTTCAAGAGTACTGTACAACAATATATTCGAGAAGTGGTGTAAATAAGATGTGTGTACTTAAATAGTCCAAGGAACTTTTGGAAAACTTGAACTCATATTTTACTAAAACAACAGCTTAAAAACTCGATTTTTTTCACCTTTGTACACAGCCATTTCCCACAATAAATTGAAGTCCAGGCTTTTTGATATTACCGACAGCTGCTTTTTCAATAAAAATGGAACTCGAAAATTTACTTACCTTGTCATTGGCCATTTGCAAAGTTAATTTGTTAAAAAACACTCTGATTGTACACACAAGTACTCTGAAGTTGACTTAAAAAGATACTTGTGTTTCTGATTGACAATATCTTTGTGGTTTTTGGAGACCAGGACTTCCAACTATCTATTGGAATTTTCCATGGGTATCAATTGCAACCCGTTATTAGCAGACCTACATGTATATTTTTGTATTCTTATGAAGCAGATCTTGTAAGTGAAAAGAAAACACTTGCTGTGACCTTCAGCTCGACATTTAGATATATCAACGACATATTGTCAATTAACAATGGTTATTTCCATTCTTTTGACGATACGATATATCCCAGTGAGCTTAAGATAAAAGGTGACAGAATCTGACACATCTGTTTCACAACGGGATATTTTACTTGAAAAGACTTTAATGGTAATCTAACAACCAAGCTATATGATGACTTTAACTTTTCAATCGTCAACTTCCCTTTCTTACGCAGCAATATACCTTCATCACCTGCATACGGAGTTTATATCTCATTTGATTCGATACGCAGGAGCATGCTCTATGTATGTACAATTTCTCAAACGAGGTTAAGTATTGAAAAACAAGTTGATGAAACAAGAATATTAGCAGTCTCGTATAAAGTCATCATTTTTTCGTAAGTTCTATGGTCGATACAATGACCTTGTCAGCAAAAACAATTTATCATTGAGTCAAATGCTGACTCATACTAATTGTTACTCCATCGCACCTGATTCCACCTCTGATGTTTCGGAGGTCCGTGTTTACTGTACTCCTATTTTGTATTGTTTAATGGATTTCCTTGAATATTGTTCGTTATCTCCATATATTTTGTTCTTACTGTAAGGTGTTTTTTTCGTAAATTACGGAAATTGTTGGTATGATGCGTTAACAATTCCATTATGACTCGGAAAATTCCAGTGTAATATGTACTGTGAAGTTGATTTTTTCATTACTTTTATCCAACAGATCGAGTTTACGCATTTCCTTTCTTCACTGATGAGTTTTGCCGCTTGTTTGTAGAAGAAATGGAACACTTTGAAGAGAGCGACTGTCCGAAAGGTCGTCCAAACACGATGAATAAACACGGGGTTAGTACTTTGTGTGCAGTTGATTGATGATTTCACCCTTTGCTAGAATGTATTTGTGAATGCTGAATAAGTCATTTAAATGTGCTGAAAATTTCTTTGAATAACATCAGCATGTTTAGCAATTACTCTGGGGAACAGTCGGGTACATACATATTGATAATCCTTGTATGTTTAGGGTTTTGCATTGATAGAACGGGGAAGATCAACGCCTAAACACTTAATTTTTCACTTACTGCCGTCAATATGATGATTTAGGTACCCGAGATGTATAGTTTTCATAGAGCTCTAAGGATGAGGTAAATATTGTATAGGCCTACTTAGAGAGTTGCTTACTAGTGATCATCGTATTGACATTAATGAATAAATGAAGAAAAAGAGAATGAAAATCATAAAAAATAAATACAACACATACAAAAAATGAGAAAGCAATGAGAGAAGCGGAATTTCACTAGCCATCAAAAAATAACTTCAGAAATCGTATCATTTTGGAAGCTGCCTAGCTGGTCTAAAGTTGGAAATATACGTATAACTTCAAAGGCAACTCAATTCTTTTATATTATATTTTGTGTTTCCCAATATATATTCGTTTTTTGTTCAATGTGAGAAAATCTGATGTTTGTTCAAATGAAGAAAGTAAGAGAGCAAGGAATCATTCAACCATATAATGATATAAAAATATGCTCAGGATTAGTATTGGTGTTTATAAACCAGCGATATTGAGAAGTATCAATATTATATGTAATTAGTACATTAACCGCGTCATAATTACATATCTTTTAGTTAGAAGATTTCGTAAATATAAAGTTATCGAAGTCAGAGGGCGTCCCTAGATGCAAGCACTTATGGTATATTTAGTCGTGGTTATGGGGATTCTTGGCAAAGCGGTTTAATTACTTAGATGTATTCCTGCACTTGTCTCTTAAGCAACAGATACAAAGAAACTAATATTCGTCCGGATAAAAAGACAATAAGTAAAGCTACACTATAGTACAAAAAGAACAGGAGAGTTATACATTAGATAATTTATTTCATGTAAGAAAAACTCAATTTGAGTCGTTTTCTTATTAATTCTGGTTTTAAAAATATTGATTTACATAACATGTTTAAAAATGCAGGTTCTTCTGAATGAGATTGGATTCGATGAGAATTTCTTGTCACCCCTGCGAGAGAACTATCTGACGCCAATCACCAGCCTCCTTTATCCGGATGTAGGCGGGGCCAGTCTAGACTCCCATAAAGCATTTGTTGTGACGTATAAACTTGGTGAAGATACGGACCTGAACTATCACTATGACAACGCAGAAGTCACCTTAAACGTTTCAATGGGAAAGGAATTTTCCGGTGGTGAACTTTACTTTGGTGATTTGTTTGAACCTCACAAGGCACCCAGTCAGAGTGTAAAATACGCCGAGTACTCACACAGGCCAACTATAGCCCTGCTTCATAGAGGGCAGCACAGACACGGCGCATTACCGATAACTAGTGGTGAACGGTACAATTTAATTATATGGATGCGATCATCGGACATACGAAATAGCTGTTGTCCCATGTGTTCCAACGAACCCGATCTAATTCGTTCCGTGGGGTTCGGTGATGGATTTACAAAGCAAGAAGAAATTGTTAATGTTTGTACTGTTTAATCAATTATAAGCTTATTAAAACGTATTGCACACATTTTTAAAATATTTCTTGACTTAAAATTATTACAAAGAATATATGGATGTAAAATACTCTGGAATAGTGCAACATGTACAATTTATCACATTCATCAACAAATGGCAAAAAATAAAATGTGTTCTATCTAAAAGGGAAAAACTGCATGAAAGTATTAAACAGTATACATGGTTACAAAACCGACTTCCACATAATTATTGGGGGAAAAAAAACCGAAGTCATATACAATGGATATATTACCATAACCTATTCTGGAATTGCAAAATGAGGCTAAAAACTTTTTAAGAAAATGGAGGATAAAATTTATGAAGAATTTATTACCACTCTTTAAAAAAGATAAATATGGTGCAAGATAAAAACTTTTTTTTATTACGAATGCTATGTAATGTCAACTCGGTTACTCGGAATTACAACATATCATATGTAAATATTTTACACCGAATCATCGTCGAATACCCACGGGTGATCTCGTCTTTGAAAGACGGGAACACCCGTGCATACATCAGAGGGTATCCAACGATACACACCAATAATTGTTCAAACATTTTAAGAAAAAGATGCATACTTCTACATGCCCATTCATTTGATTTAGACGTCGACATTGGAATTCATTATGATTTCCCCCCAAATTATTACAGCCAATTT
Organism: Saccostrea cuccullata; assembly: GCF_032062105.1. Classification (NCBI taxonomy): domain Eukaryota; kingdom Metazoa; phylum Mollusca; class Bivalvia; order Ostreida; family Ostreidae; genus Saccostrea; species Saccostrea cuccullata. Next base: position 747,380 of record NW_026919155.1, on the reverse strand, counting down.
TTAAAATATATTTTCTGGTGTTAACTAGTATATAATTTTTTATTTTCTTCATATAAAACAAGAAAAACCCAGATTTCTATCACGTCACTACAATACAAATGTTTTTCTTGTGTTTCAATGAAGTTTGTTTAAATCACCATCAAAATACTTCAATATTTTCAGAAGACATATACTAGTAGTCTATCATAGTGAATGACAATTAATAATTATTGCAAAATGTTAATATTTCCTTCCAAGAAACTAATATAATAATATTATAATTGATAGAAAAATATACAAGGAGTGTTAATGGTATATTTTACAACAATCGATGAGAGTTTGGTGACCCCGGTAAGGGCGTTTTGATATTGACCAATGGTCAGTGTTCTGGGGACATAGAATCAGAACTCTCGTACAAAGTACTCTCAATGTCTGTGTAACCCACGTGACTGCGATTTCTGGAAGGCGGGCGTGGCTTCCGGGTTTGGATGGGAATTTCCTGTAAAAATCATTAAAATTGGCACTCAAAAAATGTGTCTCCACGTGAGTGAAAAATTCTCGAGAGGGACGTTAAACAACATACAATCAATCAATCAAAAAGTACTAGTATAGCACTTGCATAAATTCTAATTGGACAAGATTCTTATGACGTAAGACAAAATCGGTGAAAGAATGGCATATTCAGTTTAAATTTATAACGTAGTGAAATGAATGTAACCATGTCGTTATATTATCAGTGTGCTCATAGCAGTAGAAAAACACAATATATTTTTAAAGGACGTGTTCTTAAATTGAAATTTGTTGTTATTTTACATTGTTATAATTATGATATCACAAGTGAAATCACCTGTCCACAAAACTTGTTTTTTTAAAATAAACATATAGTTTGTTACAAAAGTCTTTGAGCCATAACTTGTTTTCAAAGAATTTTAAAATAGATTTAAAAAAATGTTTTCTGTACCAAGTAGAACAAATTACACAAACATCTGGAAGAAACAAGCGATCAAATGTTCTCCCATTGTTGATCAGGTTTGAAAGTCCCGTATTTTATCGTCTTTACTTGGGCTTTCGGAAAAAGAGGTAAAATTGTGAAATACTTCAGGAAGTCAAAATCAAAGTGTAATTGATATTCCATTAATTAAAGTACAATTTTTTTTTTACATAATAAAATTATTTGAATGGACAAATTGTAGAGTAATACAGGAAATAAATGCATGTATATATGATTCAAAGTTAGAAGGAAATGGCTAAAAGTACGTGTATGTATGTAAAAACAAAATGGCTGTCTAGTCTAGAGAGATTCTGGCATGCGTGTGTTATATTTATATATACCCAAAAAAATTAATAAAATAAGGAAATATAATAAAATCGCTACAGGAGTAAGCAATGAAATAATAAATACTGCTTAATGTTATAATAAACCATATATACATATAGCTTTGCTTTACCTAATTTTCCTCAGAAGACTAATAAATTCAACATTAAAAATATACTGTATTTCTAATTTTATGGAATCAAGATACAGAAATACATGACAGAATATTTAATAAACATGAAATTTCCGATTAAATTTCTTAAATTATTTTTGTTTTATATTCTCTATATTTCCGATGCGAGAAAATTTTATGAATTACCGCTGAGGGAATCCGAGTGACGACTTCGTCAGTTCTCGTCGTTTTATTGGTGGAATTGATGTACTTCCAAGCTTTCTTCGCTTGGTCACGTGCTCTATCGGTCACTTCTGCTTTGACAGTCACCCCAAAGATGTCTTCATGGAAACGGTTAGATTCCTGAGAAGAGAAGATATTTTAAAGGAAAGTACATTTTGACAGTTTAAACTTATTGTACTGAATATTCAAATGTTCTATTCATGAACAGATTCATTGTATGATAAACTTTTACTTTAACTAGACTAATCTTCTTTTAACGAGGGCTGAGAAGGGTGACAACTTACTTTAAGCTTTAAGAGGTAGGATTGGGCCTTTTCGGCGGCCATTTTGCCGTGTTCTTGGATTATTTTGGCGAGGGTTGTTGTCACGTCCGACGCCATTCCTACGTCACCACATACATAAAAATGCCCGCCCTCTTTCATTATACTGTTAAACACTTGTTGGCTGTTTTTCTTCAAGAGATCTTGTACATATTCCTACAGAAAATTTTATGTGCAGAATATACACTCTTTGCGTAAATAGATCATGATTTTACTGGACAATCTATCCAAAAACGCTAACTAGCCTAAATGATAAAAGATCTGTCATTTAGTAGAACCCATACCTTTTTCTTTCCAGGTTCACGCGATAAGGCAACATGGACCTCGTACAAAACACCTTCCTTTGCGCATGTGCTTAATTCAGCTTCATAGATGTGATCCATAGTAGACTGTCTGCAACCGAAATATAAACTCATCCTGCCCCATCCTTGCTTCTCGCCATCTAAATATTCGAATAAAATAAATTAGAGTTTTGAACTGCAAGTACACAATCAGTAACTGACTCTCTGCTACAGGTAATTACTTACGTGAGGGAGGGGGAAGCATTTCCTGTTCTATTTTACGCTGCTGCCAGAAGCTTCTGAATGGTGCGATTCCAGTGCCTGGACCAACCATCACAACCGGAAGTGTTGCGTCGTCAGGTAAATGGAAACTCGGTGCCCTGCATAGAATGCACAATTTGTATGCATTTTATTTTATGTATAAGCATACTTAACGATAACAAATAAATATAACTTATTTGAAACTTACATTCTTACTACACAGGGAATCGATTCACCGATATCACATTTATTCAGCCATGACGAACATACTCCTTCATGCACAGGCCCAACCCCACCTGAGGATAAATATAACAATGGTATGTAATATGTATCACCAAAAATCTAATTCTAGGAAGACCTTTTCTCCTCAGCTAATCACTATTGTAGGCATTATTGAGACACTCTTACCCATGGTATTATATCTGACTACAGCCACCGTGGCGTGGATTTCTCCGGGGAAAGCCTTCGGGGAGGAACTGATGCTGTAAAATCTCTGCTGAAGCAGTGGGAGTTGTGTCATTAGGAGGGTGGGGTTCACCCGGAGGGAGGGGAATTCCTCAAATACCTCCACCAGGTTAGGGTTCCTTTCATGTTTCCAGTCTTCATATGCGTGAATGTCCTGGTTTACAAAGTTTATTTTTACTTGAGTTAAAATTTCTTTGGCTTGGATATACATCATTTACACAATAAGAGAATTTTTAAGAATAAAATAATGCAGAGCTTTAGAATTCTTTGTAAACTGACGTTTGCAAGGTTCTCCAGTCTGTTTTTGTCGCTCTCCCGCGTTGCTTGGGACGCCAGCTGCTTTAGCATGTTAACAGAAGGAGGCGTGGTTATATCCAGGAAGCGGGAAAATGCCGTTCGCAGGGAACAAACTGGAATCTTTTCTACCGGCTCCCAGGCTTTTGAAGAACCTCAAAATGTCAAAATGTCAAAACTTTCAGAGCAGAACATCAACTAGTATAAATTTTGTGTTGTTTCAACTTTTCTTCGCAAGCGAGAAAGACTTTCCCCGAGTTTCGCGAGATACTTTTATTGGAAAATATTTGTTCTCTATTAATGTGTTTTTATAGAATGTCAAAATGCTGCCTTTATCACAAAAAGAAGTATCCACGGATGGCTTCCAAACAAAAGAATCGCGACTAAAGGACACCTGCTAATATAAGTTGATTTACAGTATCTTTAAACTACGATACAACATAATTTTGACGACAACACTCACCTAGAGGGGTTGACTTTTCTTGAAGTATCTCTGTTTTGACTATTTGATCCGCCGATGGGGCGTTCTGGAGCCTTGAGAGGATAGATTCTACCATATCAGAAGAGTTGGTAGGGAAAATGGCCACGTGATCTCCAGGGGCATAAGCCAGCTCTGGGGCCCCACCTGTGTCCATTTTTACTAAAATAGTCTGTCGGCTGCAAATTTCAATAAAGAAAAATTAAGTAATATGAGTCTGTAGTATAAAATATATGTAGTTATGGCAAGAATCGAACTCTCAAATACCTTGAATCTGGAGATTGCAGTTGTGTTCTTTCGATCAATTTACACGGTATAACTGTTTTATTATGAACCTTGGATAAAGCTGGAAATTGAAACAAATAATGAATTTTTTTTTGGCAAATAAAGAACTACTAGTATTTAATTCTAAAAATACCAATCCCTTAGTACAAACTTTCAAAGTTTCAATATTCTCAAATGTTTTAATGAAATATAACCTTCAATTAATGAAGGTTCTTTGTCAGCGGGTGTCAGTCGGAATTTGCCAGGGGACCACGTAAAGTCTGTTTTTGATAAAGAGCTTGTGGCTTCGCTGATGCTAGAGTCGTCACCAACACAGAACGTCTCACAAGCAGACTGAAAAGATAAAATATTTAAGAAGTCAATGTTTACAGCTAAAAAGTGTTCGTAATCAGTGACCCTCTCCTACCCAGAGATAAACATTTGATTGAAATATAGAGAAAAGAGGCTGTCTAAAATTGTGATGGAACAAAATATTATTTGAAAAATAAGGCCATATTGAACTTAAGCTGGATCTTTTTCAATGTCTATCGTTAACATTTTAAAGAAGAGATGTTTCACCTTGAAGGCTTCCTCTGCCCATTGACGGAATGACTCTTCTTGACCACACAACTCGTCTCCTTCCATCATTTTATGTATCCTCATACCACCTAAAGAGTTTATCATATTATCTACAAAGTGAGCAAAGGCACAGAAATTCGGGTATGCCCTGGATCCGAGACCAAAGACGGAATAGTGAACGTTAGCCAGGGGTCCGACGTCTGCGTCGAGGTTTCCCGCCGTGTCTTGTGACGTGTCGCTCTTGTCGTCTGATTCACTTTTGGTGCTCATCTTGAAATAAGACATGAACATTGGTTCCCCACTGCAAAATAAAGTGTTGTTGATCCATTGCTGATAAGGAGCTTGAATGAAATCTGGGAAAACTTTGTAATTTGTTTGCAAATAAAGTGTTAATTATAGGTAAGAGGTACAAGAATAGAAGAATTTTTCTTGTGCCGTGACAAACCAATAATGATACTGCACGATAATGGTTTCATTCTTACTTTTGGGTGCTCTGAGGAGATTTCATTTCGTGGAGACTTTTAGCAAAAGCCTGCAAAAACAAAATGTGAAACACGTTGAAAGCAGCAAAGGCAACGTTTCACGTTTTCACAAACAGTTACAAACAAGGAAGCTTTGGTGTAAAATTTCTTTGTAAGAATAGTTCTTTTAAAATCTATCAACGTGACTTTTCGTTGTATATAGATATATCAGACTGCATACTTCTCCATTTTCTGGTGGGTCACCATTACCAAAAGTGCTGGTTACCACTAACAAGAGCTGCTCGTGTTCCAAGTATATCGGATCATAGTCCTCCATATTCATAACCTAGTCATGGAAAGGAATATTCAGCAGTGCATTAAGAATGCTGTTATAAATGAGAGAAACAATTTTAGAAAAAGAATTCCAGATGGGCCTACGGAATCTCACCTTTGCATCAAATGCGTGTTTGAATATTTCACAAAGGGACCTTGCGAACCTCTCCGATTTTCCTGTCTCCGTGGCGTAAAGTATCGTGCATTTCACTCGCCGCGCTAGAGCCTTACCCATCAGCTTAGCAGAGAATTTAACGGCCCTGCAAAAGAATTGTTGAGTCATTAAACAATGCAACGCGGAAGGAATAAATAATCTTTTTTAATATTAAAATTAAGTCCTTGTGGACTTCTTATTTCGCGGACTGCTTTGGAAACACGTATACCTTGCCAGTTCTCTGAAGCCAAACTTCCGCTTCGGTCGGTCTACTGAGACTTTCCTATCGCGGTCTTTCTTCCAGACATGTGTCTTCCATGGATCATCCTTGCAAAGAAAAAAATATCTCCAGATAAAATGTTTGCTTCGAATTAAGTTAAACAAAGACTTCATGTTAAATCGGTGTGAAATCATTGTTTGCCAGAAATTGTAAACGGAATCATTATTCAAAGAAAAAAGCACGATATAATGCAAAAAAAAAATGCTTATTTTTGTTTATATTGATATCAGCACTGAGAGGGATCTCCCTAAATTCCTTTCAGACTTGGCTACTGACCATGTATTCATACGAGGGTTTGAGTTTGTACAGCAACATTTCCTGATGGAACACCTCAGTAAGGGACCCACTCATAGGAGGGACGACCCACACCCAGTCGGCGGGGCACCCTCCCCTCGTCTTCTGTTCGTTCTCCATGTGCTTCATGAAGGACTCGGAGGCGGCGTGGTGGTCCGTGATTGTTACCCCCATTTGCTAAAACACACAGGTAAGTGAAGAGTGATAACATACTATAATACTTGTGTTAAATAATAGCATATTAGTATGTAAACGTATGTTTAAATGATACTAATTAATACTACAAACAAATCAATGGGATGCATGGACTGGTAAATACTAGCTAGTGCGTATTTCTGGACTTATTTTGGTTGTAAATATGTTATATACAGTAAAGTATTTGCGTATAGTTAAAACGTAATTTTCCGTTGGATGTAAATTAATGTAACAATTTATTGAAATCTACCTAAAATCTTTTTTTTTTGCTAATCAATCCTGGCGATATGTAAGGTACCCTATGATGCAAATGAAATAGATCATAAATATTTACACCGCATCAATTTCTCATCAAAAATCCTTTAGTGTATGGAGAGTCCTTCAGTCAAACGAGTTTCTATTTTTATTTCAAATATGCAGGTTTCTCAAATAAAAACACAACATAATTTTTGTTTGACCAAATCTGTTCTAGTTAATGGACTTGACAGCAAAACATAGTACACATTTACTTGTTTCTTTTACGAAAAAACAAAGAACAAAAACAAAAGGTTATTTTTAATTAGCATCAAAGGATCCTTGCTATGTAAAAGGAAAAAAGATAAAAACACAAATAAAAAAAACGTACTGTTTTGTTATGTTCCCAAAGCAAAGATAATTGACTTTTTGACCCATTTTTTATACTTCCGCTTTGATTAACTTTATTGAACAAAAATAGGTTAAGTTAACCAGAAAAACAACGGACCATTGAACCAAAACGACCGCCTGAGTCAACCCTTATCTTCTCCGAATACTTTCAAAAGAAATTTTAATTCATTCCCTCTTATTCACATGAAAAAATTCAGACCTCATACTTGGGCCCAACCTTACCCCCTATGGATCATGTCATAACCGAACTTAAAGACCCAATTTTTTTACCGTACGGTTACATGAGGAGGGGGAGTGGTCGAAGTAACAGGGTGTTATTTACCTGGAGACCCCCAATACCCAAGATGTCAAAAATCTGTGTATACGTAGCATTACACAGGAAGTCTGTGTTTGGTAATCAGGTCATCATTACATGTTTTGTGTCTGGTTTTGAGTAAAACTACGTAAAATAATTATTTTAATATGAAATTTATTTGTAAACTTAACGAATTCATCATAACCATGTATATCGTTTTAGAAAATGTTTTCCTTACATAAAAGAAAAAATCACGAGTAAAAACTACAAATTAATATTTATCTTTTTTAATCTTCAATAAAAGAAATCACTTGATTAAAAAAATCTGAATATTGAAATAAAATAAATTATTAATCCACCTATCCGTCGTGCATGTGAACATGCATTTACCGCGATCGGAATGCTTTTTTTTCCCCTGGCCAACAATGTTGTCCAAAATATTCCATATTTTTGATTCTTCGTGTGTTAACAAAATTTTATTTTTAGAAAGATTTCTTTTCAGAATCGATCACTATTAATTATCTTCACATTTTCATTACACATATATATATATATATATATATATATATATATATATATATATATATATATATATATACAGACGCTAGAGGAAATTCGAGCATTAATTCTGACATCAATTTCTGTACAACATCGTGCGGATTGTAGCCATAGTACAAAATAAAACATCTTTTAAAAACTATGCTATGCCGTTTATTAGTGCTGAATATTTTTCTTATATCCCATTTCTTAAAAAATAATTTAAATCGTCGGACTTCCAATTACGGCAAATAGAGCCGGTTTCTGTGGACGCGGTCTTTTTTCTACAGATAACGTAGACGATATAACACTTACAAGTAACAAACAGCAGTGAAGATAGAAAAGAAATATTTTATAATGTCAATGTTGTAATAATACTAGTATACTTTCAATTATTTTTTTGAAATGAATTTTAAACGTATTGGAGTTTTCTAACCTGCGTGTATACTATGCGGGTACATGAAAGAGTTTGACGCGTGACCAGGTAATTGTTTTCAAAACATGCAAACTCAGATTATCAGGAAGCACGGGTAGCTGAGCTGTCAATCAAATCAGAAGGTATTGTTTTCCTTATGATTGACAGGCGGTAAATTATTGATCTTGAATCAGGTAGATTTTGGGGGCGTTAACATAAAATTGGGTGTTTAAATCAACACAACAAAGGCAAGGTTTTTTTTCCGACGGTTTTTCTACTGTCACGGTGGCTAAATAGGTAGAGCGTTCTTTCCGTGATCGTGGATCCAGACCCAGTCGCCACCCTTATTCACATGAAATAAAATTTTATCCCACATTTTGGTCGCTCCTTGCTTCAAGGCGATCAAGATATCGATAGCCTCTGATTGATAATATCCAAAAAGGGACACAAATTATTTCAGGAATGAGTCTAATTCTTTGCCAAATTATTCGAGTTTTGGTGTACGCTTTATAGTCCGCGAAGCGGATTATAAAACAGCATAAACTGACCCAAACCAAGTTATACTCGAATAATTTGGCCAAGGATAAGAGTCATTTCTTACAATTTTAATTTCAAACTCATTAAACAATTGTGGGTGTGAAATTTCGTTGCTTTGCCGCTCAGTAATACAACCGTAGTAACGGAAGTGATGGGAAGCCAGGGGAGGTAAAAACAGATACAAACACCTACATGTAGCACACAGGCGCTTGACGTTAATAACTCTTCTCTTTATAAATAAATAATTCTCTATACTATAATAATAATTATTATAGTATAGGTATTTTTTTTTATTTATAAAGAGAAAGGTTAAAAACTTCAAGCGCCTGTGACATAGCAGTCATGTTGTTTATTTACATTTGGTAAAATCGAGTTACTGTTTAAAGTGAAAAGTATATTTATTAAATCTAGAATTTTCTATAAATCCTGAGGACTGGAATGAGTGGATTGCATGGTTCAGTTGGTCGTCGAGGGAGGGGGGTGTCACCACTCTAAACCAGGTTATACGGAAATAATTTGTGTTCCTTTTTGGATATTAACCAATCAAATGCAAGAACACAAACAAAAATTGGAAATCTAACAACCAAGCTCTATGATAAACGTGATGACTTTAATTTTACTTTTCAATTGTCAATTGGAAATAGCTGGAAAACCCGTCGTCAATTCAGTCTATGAATAATGGACTAATAATGAATATGAAAAACGTTATTCAGCATTTGACTCAATGATAAATTGTATTTGCTGACAAGGTCATTGTATCGACCATAGAACTTACGAAATGATGACTTTAAACGAGACTGCTGATATTCTTGTTTCATCAACTTGTTTGTCAACAATTTAATTCGTTTTAGAAATTGTACATACGCATGTTCTTGCGTATCGAATCAACTGACATATATAAACTCCGGATGCAAGTGATTAAGGTATATTGCTGCATAAGAAAGGAAAGGTGACGATTGAAAAGTTAAAGTCATCACGTTTATCATAGAGCTTGATTGTTAGATTACCATTAACGTCTTTTTTTAAATAAAATATCCAAATATGAAACAGATGTATCAGACTCCGTGGTATCTTTTATCTAAAACTCACCGGGATAAATCATATCTACATTAGAACGGAATTAACAATACGTCGTCGATATATCTTACTGTCGAGTTGAAGGCCACAAGTGTTTTTTTCTTTTCACGTATAAGATTTCAGACAAATTGAATGTGATCTGTGACTCCCGTTTATAAGGTAGTACTAGTATATTTCTACATTAATGAGGGACATCTCTTGAAACATAGTTATACATTGATCAGCAGTATTATGATGATATACAAAAGTAACTAGAGCCCTTTTTAATGGTGTAGATAGTGAAATGTATATCTTTGATATCTTTAGTGCATTAAAAGACACACATCACTCCCTCGTTCATTTGTTATGTTTGCTAAACATCAAGGTCAATAGATTTTATGTGCTTTTTTATGTTTTCCAGATACTGAGTATACCTGTGCTTGAAGACAAATTTCGTTTCCTTGTACTTATACCTCAACAATCAGCCTAAACTCTCTACTTTTATCTAATAAATACATTGAGTATACATGTAATTTTTTTTTCAAATTCGAACTTACAGAAATTAGATCTATAATTGTACCTGATAACTGTACAGTACAGCTATATTAATTTCCACTAAAGCTCTGTCTTTCCACAGTGATGAATTTTTCTTGGTATCTAATCCCATCTTCTCAGCTATGGGCTGTAATTGAGCATAAAGGATTAGAAATGTCGCTTGTAGAAAAATAAACAAGGTTATAAAGATAATGACTGCCATACTTAGGAAGGTAAACTGCAGTGCTTTTTAATAAAAGTATATTTTCCAGAAATTAACACTCATACAACGTTTGAGAGTTATACAAGTTTTCATACTTTCAAAAGATTATATCTTTGAACATCACAAAGGTCACGTGCACCGATCTCCGTCCCCATGAACCAGCCGTTGAAGGGTGCGGCTGTAAACTCCAGTCCCCCACAGTCAAACATTATACACGATACGGCCGGGAGGGCATACCAGCGAATCCCCATCTCAGCCAGCCAAGGAAATCTATAAAAAAAATCACAAGATTGTTAAACGTTGACTTGAATGCTACTCACGTTTTTCTGATTAAGTATCTGACGATACTTTCTAAACGGTATTGCATTTTGTTTCGGAATTTTACTGTATCAAAAAAGACTAACGGACATAGAATATAATGTCAAAAGACGTTGCGTGGGTTTACTGAAACAAGAAAAATTGCAACATTGTTAATTATTTTTGGGAAAAGACAACCAAATTACTCTGCCTTCGACCCAGACAATTTTACGACTTAATTTGAAAAAGTACTTGGTAGCTTTACACTTAATCTTTTGGGCTGAGAATACACACCACTGGATACACATAATTATAAACTGAGTAGAAAGTTTATATTTTCTTACAATTTGGAAAATATAGTTTTATCAGTGTTCATATGGTTCTTCATGCCGAGTAATTTTCCTTGATTTGTGAAATTCATTTTCATTTATAAAATTTTAACGTTTTATGGCTAATTGTATTGATGTTCTAACATCGTTTTGCAGTGATGCCGTCATTATAAAAATTCTTCATTAGATTTTGTATTATTCTTACTTTGGATGTTTGATTAGGACCTCTAGAATTAAATCTGAGGGAATTTCAAACATTTCCGGGTCCATGCCATTTGCCTGTAACACGAGAGGCAAAACATCCCACATACCACCTTTTCCTTTCCAACCCATCTTCTGACAGACCTGTAAATAGTCAAGTGACATACTATACACATCATCACTGTATCTGACATCATACAAACATTTAAATAAGCAAGATATTTTCTTTCTAATTTTTCTCGCCCTTACGGCCGTTATGCTGTAATTTCTTACCTCTGTAAACTCTACATTGGCAGGGTCCCCTATGATGGATCCGTCGGGTTGTTTGTACCCAGCGTATCTTATCAGTTGGGCGTTCCAAACCCTGAAGTCGTGTTTTCCGTCAGTTCTTGGCGGGAAAATGGTTATGGCAGATCTTAAATAAAGAAAAACAGACCTCCCTTTGACAATTGGTATGTATATAACTATACCATTTCAAGGACATGACGTTCTCTTAAAAAGAAACAAACCTAATGTTCCCTTTGTTGGTGCCGTATTTTATATGGTTGCATATGGCTTCAAACATTCCTCTTGCTGTAGTTATATGTCGAGCATCAAAAACCTTGAGATCAAAATGTACCAAAGTAATATAATTAGTCCAACAAATTTTTATTAAATTGCATTTGTTCCATTTTCCTTCAGATATGCCAGTTTACCTGTAATTTGTTCCACTGAATTCGTCCAATACACCTCGGGGCATTGCGCCAGGCTGTTTTGGCGCCAAAAGTCAGTTCGCTGGATGTTAGTTCATATGTACCCGTCTTCTCGATAGAAGCGACAACCTCTTCTAATCGTTTATGGTACGATTGGGAGTTAATTCTGTGAAAAAGAACGGTCATTGAAGCTTAAATAGAACTATAATTTATGTATAATTATAATGCCGAAGTAAATATCAGTTTTGTCCATTATTGTGTCTTTAGGTTCTTCGGTAATTTGTCAGAAAATATTTCTGTTCCAAATGAACTTGAAACATAATTACGGCTATCCCAATAAAACACCAGAGACCTATTACAGAGGAAAATTGCACTTGTCAAAATCAAAATTAAAAAAAATTGATATTTAAGACGAATAATTTTGTTTTCATCATTGTACAATTTTACAATCAGATAAATGGAAAAATGTACGAACCCTTTGTTTTTCTACATGTACCTGCTGAAGATTCATTTTCGTCGAGCACTTACAAATCAAATTATACATGCATATTTTTCTTCAGACATTTAATAAAAATGCAGATCTTATTTATAGAAATCATAAAATGGTGTCTGTAATTTGTATAGTAAACCCCAAACATCTTTATACATCAGCCATTACCTCCAAAAAAGGACATTGCATGCATTTTGTAAAACATATGTCCTTTGTCCAAAAAAAATAATAAAGTGGCCATAAACCATTTAATTTACATCTTTACATATCCAAAAATGGAAACACATCCCCTTTTAATTTTATTATTTTTCTGCATTGATTCATACGAAGACATTAATGTGCCCTGTGTTGCAGCAGTTGTACAATTTTAAATAAAATCAACAATTTCCAGTGTGTAATTGTATATAAGTTACTTCCCGGCAGAGAATGAAAAAGTAAAAACATTCCCCCACCTTTTCTTCTATTTAGATGTTTTGTTTATGTCAGTAGGTAAAAATGAAAGTCGTCCTATATTCAGTGACCTACATCAATTGATTTAGATAAAAGGGAAAGAAAAAATAATATTTCCTTTAACTGTTATATTTCAAAGTTGTTTTTTTTTTTTACGATGTCGTTATTATGGTTTTGTGAATATGATCTGTATCAATTTGATGTAAATTAGATAAAAAATAAATTTAATTAGCGAGGAAGATAAAATTTAGCATTTTGTTTTTAATGTTACTTGTTAAGGAGGAAGTTTTATATAGAGTAAACCTCAGGAGGTGAAATCAAAATTGGATGTAAGCAAACTGTAGACTGTTAAGGTAGTTATTTAGAGGCTGGTAATATAGTAGACAGCAGTTTAATCACTGTGCTTAGAACTTTCGATTTTGTCACTTATTTAAATTTCTATGTACGTTCAAAGTATTGAAAGTACTAGAAAGCGAAGTTTGTCTTCAGTACCTCCACAACGAAACTATTGGGATCGTTATTTCCTTGTATGCGGGTAATACACACAGCCAGATATACACTTCATTTTTTGTGATTATATACTAGTAATTAAATACTGCTTTTGTCTACAATTTTATCTCTTGAGGTCCTTGATTGGGAAAAAAAACTATTGTCTGTTCGTTTTTTTTCTGTTGATCCTCCTTTTTTGTGTTTGTTGGGGAAGAGGATGAAAACATTTGAGTATGGACCTATAATATACACATGGCCAGATACACTCCAGGTATAGCATTAAGCAGTTCTGAATTATTGGTATTTTTTTGTTGTTGATTGACTTCCCTATCGAGAATTTTTCACTCATAAGGAAACGCCACCACTTGTCGGTTGAGAGCTGCAAATTTTGTCCTCAATTGGCACGCAGGGCCATTGAATAGTGAGGGATCTTTTTCGTGTCAGAATCTACTGCAATGGGTTTATACAGTCTCATCCGAATGACAGGTCTCAACGTCCCAAAGTGGGATTCTAATCGGCGACTTAAGGATCAACTCCTTTCTCGTCATGTTTGTTTACATGTTTCTTTTTGAATATTAATAATATAACATATTGCACACGATTTTGTATTATGTAACAAACAAATAACTACTGCATTTATGCCCTATATTTTATGCTTGATTCTAATATTCAGTTGAAAGATTCCACGAAATAGGATGAAAATCTTCAAATGAATAGCAGTCTTACATGAGATAACCCCTTAAAAGTTGAATATGTAATACTTTCAATCACCAAAATGAATGCTTGTTGATGGTAGCGTTTTAAAACATTGAATACCCTTGCTCTTTCAGTGTATTCTGTGCGAGTTTTTAGTGTAAGAAAACCATGGGATCAATGGTATATGATTCTTGTCGATCTGATGGTCTGACATCATCCGCTACAATTGCTTTGTAAATGTGTCACGGAGAATATTAGTTAAACGAAAACCAAGTGACAAAACAAAGAATGTGTTCTGTATGTTCTTGTCCGCGCACGCAAAGTTAACTGGGTGGTGCAGCCTTTGAATTGACTTCAGAAGGTTCTAATTATTGCTAGTTGACTACGTGACTGCAAAAATGTACAAACATTAATCTATGCAGAAGATTCATATTTTATTTTTAAACGGATTGCTTCCTTTAATTTATTAGCAATTAAAAACTCGCCTGACCACCCAGTCAACTTCATATGCGCAGATCTGACATGTAGTCTTACCCATGGGTGCTACTTTTTAATCTATTGAAGTAAACTCACTTTGCAGTTATTAACATGCAACAAAGTAAATATCAGAATTTACAATTAGTGTCAACTTCCTAGTCAAGCAGAAAAAGTCAACAAAATAGAAATGTTTTTTTTTCTGTAAAGTATAAACTGGTAAAATAATTTGTAAAAAGGGGTCCCTTAAACAACAATTATACAATCTGAAGCTCAAGAGTCATCGATGACGTATTGTCAATTAACAATGGTAATTTCCATACTTATGTCGATACGATATATCCTGGTGAACTTGAGATAAATGATACCACAGAGTCGGACACATCTGTTTCATATTTGGATATTTTACTTGAAAAAGACATTAATGGTAATCTAACAACCAAGCTCTATGATAAATGTGAAGACTTTAACTTTTCAATCGTCAACTTCCTATACTATAAGAGCATGCTTTACGTATGTACAATTTCTAAAGCGAGGTAAAATATTGACAAACAAGCTGATGAAACAAGAATATCAGCAGTCTAGTTTTATAAAGTCATCATTTCGTAAGTTCTATGGTCTATAGGTCTATTGATACTCTGATGAGAGGGTTCAATTAATTTTTAAACCCTGTAGGCGGGTATCTCCTTTTTATTATTATTACTAATATATGCACTATTTGAAAGAACGAGGGCGCTTTTGATTGGCATTCGGCAGGAATCTGGGCGTAATAGAGAAGTGAAAATTTTATCGACATGTCACATGAAATTTTAACATTTTTCTAATTTATCGCTTTTCTGTGCAACAGGAAAGGAAAATATTTTCCCGAAATTGGGATTTGATTTGCTAAAAAATATCTTGAAAATTGGCCAGATCAGACATTTGGTACAAAATGGTACATTTTTAAACACGTTTTTCTAAAAATTTTCTATCTCTGGGTCTTCTCTCCATGATTTTGAAACATTATTTGTGTGTATTTTAATTCAAAGAAACGAATACACTTTTTTAAAAAATGGAGAGAAGACCCAGAGACCATGAAAAATGAACTTTTCCCCAAAAAATCCAAATGTGTGAATGTGGTGCTTCTTTGTCCTTTTAAAATCATTTCTTTATGTGTAACGGTAATAGCTAAGTTAGTTGGGCTACCTGTTCAGTGCACTCGATGCGAAAAGTTTTTTGGTTCGAGCCTGGCATGGGGCGTTAATTTTTTTTCCATGCAAACAACCATTTATTTTGTCAGTTTCGTTTCATGTACTGATGCATTAAAATTTTGAATTAGATCGACTTTGGTTCAGTTTGTTTCTTGAGCGAAATCAATTCTAATCTTCTATTCTATAATGTACACGAACACGTATCATGCATCTACGCATTAAATATTTTGGGTGTTTATTTTTTGTGAAACATTACTATGTTACAGTACCCCCTAGGAAAAACGGACACTAATTTTACAATTTCACAATGTCTTTCAAACTAAATGAAAAAAAAAACCTATGGACGTGTTTGTAAAATCTGACCAGCTATGTTCAGCCAACCAAATCATGGACATTTAAACCATAAATGTTTCGTACAAATGATTCCTGCAGATCACTCGCCAAATGCGCCCATCTTCTTTTGATACAATATCAATACTTAATGGTATATATCTGTTACATTCATTTCAATTTTGACGTGATATCGATACATTTTTATATACTTCACCTGTAACGTTAATTATCTGACATTCAAATAAAACAATCGCTTTAGAAATATACATCATCTGTTACTATGTACAAGGCATGTACAAGTCATAAAACATATAATTAACAATATCATAATAAGTATACACTGTTACCTATGACTCATCATTTTTAAAGACTTGAAAAAAATTATGAAATATGTTTTATACAGAAATGTTTGAAATACACAGACAATAACCCAGTTATTATAATATTATAAAATTCATGGATCTTTCACATTCAATTTGAATCATCAAAACGGGATTTTATGTTACTTAAGCAAAAATATTAAGTTTGGACTTGTGCTAGACTTATCTTTTAAAGCATTTCAAATAATAATATTTGATTTCTCTTATGACCTATGATGAGCTAGCGATGTTAATTTGAATACTTGAAGCTTTTGCTTGTTTCATTTACAGTATATATATATCACTAGATATTTTGACTTCCTTTTTTGTCTCCATGTTAATTAACAATTTTCTTTCATTTTTTCTCTCTTTTCATTTTTTCAATTTCCAGGGTGGTCTTCTCCATTTCTGCTACTATTAATTATAATGAATTATTGACCATATAAAGAAGCCAAGTCATTCATTTAAAAAAAAAAACTCACTAGATGAGCTAAAATATTCTGAAAATGTCCTCAGTTAACCCAGCTTAAGATCAGCCGGAAATCACTATGAATCTTTCACACTAGTTATTATTCATTAAGTCTTTATGGGTGAAACATTCTGAGATGCTGTGAATTCTTTTTCCACTTATAATGCAAAATTGTTTTGCTTGGTATCTAGAAATATATGTAAGTTGGTGTAAAAAAAAAATCATTCTACTGTTACCTTTACTAAGAGTGGCTATATTTTTCCCAATATATCCTGAATTTCAGCACCAATTTAATCGTTATCACCTACCAATTCTCATTTGTATGCACAAGAGTGGCATTTTCCATTCTAATATATTTTTATAACAATATTTTTAGCAAATCTTTACTTCAGAGATTATAACTTTTCACTTTAGATAAAAGTCTTTGTACTAAGTAACGACTTTAATTATTTTTATAAAAAACTTTTTTTTTAATATTTTACCTCTTGATTGACGTGTAGTATTGTTCAATGAAATCCCTGGCCTGCAGTAAAACCTCTTCCTTTGGGCGGGGCTCCCCGGGGGCCCGCTTATTGGTGGTAAATCCCATGATGGATCCCATACAGCGATTAGATGTGCAAGGAACATTCTTAAGAAATCAAGATAAAATGATTCAAAGTTAACAACCTTTAAATAACGTTAAAACAATCAGTGTTTTGTACTTTTTAATAAAAATGTAAATTGGTCACCCGTGGCAATTGATATGAAATTGATATTTCTTTAATACTCCGGGATTAATGAATTTAAATCGGGACTCAATTTTTAGTTTGTCATTTTGGCATAAATTAATTGCAAACAATTCAGTGCATGACATTCTCTTTTTTATTGGAATAATTCGATTTATTCATATTACTTAGAAGACCATTTTTGTTTCATTGTTTACAGGGGGTTGCTCTTTTACACACAAACAAATAGAAAAACTGTTTGGTTTGTTTACAGTGCATGAATTATATTGAAAACCATGAACAAGTCTTATTGAAATAATGAATTGGTAATTTTTTATAAGAGTCAAGATTGGATGTTTGACAGTTTGATAAATAGACAACGACAATTTGGCGCTTTCGCAAATATCCTGTCAATACTAAATTTATTTTAAGAATTCAAACGAGAGAACACTTTTACAATGTACTTTACTTTGCTGTAAAAGGTTAAAAGAAATGTGGATTAGGGATCTTGTAAAAAATGAAATTGAAACTAAAGAAAATTCAAACATGATTAAGAAACCTGACTCACCTCCAAAGATTTGGTGTGTAAAGTGTCTGTATACACTATCTTCTCATCGGCAACATTTCTAATCTTCACGAACTTTTTGGCGGAATTTGCCGACACAGGTCTCTTCCGCCTGGTAGAGGGACTATGGGACTCGTCATCTGACAAGAAGCCATTCGTGTGGCCGTTCTGAGATGTCCCGTTCACCTTCAGTGTCATTGTAGGACTTGCTGTTGCTTTAGATTCCATTCCTTGCTGCGCTGCTTTAGTGTTAGAATCTTTGGTATCGGACTCTGTTGTTCTTTTCAAATCTCTCTCTTCTTTGCTCTTTATCACCTTTCCGTCTTCTTTTGTTGATTGTCCTTGTGAAGGTTTGTCTGTCCGTGTCACCACTATAGACGGTGATCCCCCGTTGCAATGTGGGGTAGATATCTCACTCTGAGAGTCCGTGGACGTTTGCACTCCAGCATCAATTACACTGCTCCTAGCTGCTAATTTTGCTGAACTCATGGGGAAATGTCTCTCAATCGGGCACATGAAACAGTTTTCTTCAACAGTTGTTTCATTTAGATAATTTTCCGCTGATGAATTAGGGAGTTTATTGCTGTTTCGGTTTAACTTATTTCTGTTGTAATTAGATGGGGACTGTGAGCGAGATCGGCTGAAAGTTCTCCGTATGCGCCCCACCAGGGAATCGTTTGTAGGCAGCACTTTAGTGACTCTTATAGTCTTGGGGACACCGCTTTCTAGAAAGGTAGTTTCAAGGTGTGTTGTGTATCCATCAGGTCCTCGTAATAAAAGGGCGACGGGGGCGTCAATTGGCAAAGCCTTTAACAATTCTACTGCATTTTCATAACTCGTTTCTGATATGTCAATCTCGTTAACGCGGGTTATGACATCACCGACTTGGACCAACCCACTCTGCTCTGCCATCCCCCCGGCCACCAAAGCTGAGATGCTAACAAATGGCGATGTTTTCCGGGGACGTATGAGAAACCCCAATCCATCTTGTCGCCGCTTAATTAGTTTGACACGTATCAAATTATTGTCTTCCATGACGAATCAACGATCACTCTTTGGCGTATTTTCTTATAAGGCACCCGATCTATTCTAAGTAAGAAATGCACCTCGACACCTAATACTGTTTTAATATTTCTGGTTTCATTCGTTTAAAAAAGGCAGCTTATTTTATCCATGACAGGTATAGAAGCGTGTGATTTCCGTAAGATGTAAATATATATCTGGGAAAAAAAAACAATACACGATTAAAACAACGTGATGTAATTAAAAACCTGCTGGTCTCTTTATTGAAATATATATCCATGATAATATATAACCTTTTTTTCCTTTTGGTTGCTATTTCTTTTTTAAAATTTAAATATATTTTAGTTTTCTTTGTTCTTGCTCTTTCTTTTCAATGCTGTTTGAAGTAAAAAAAAAAAACAACAACATGTTTTACATCTATATAAAAACAAGGTTAGATAAGGAAAAGTAGTTATTAAAGATTCAGATAAATCAGGTTGCCTATTTTAACAAATAAAGGCATTTTAAAAACTGAATCAACATTTGTGGGAGATGTAAGACTGTCAATTTCATAAGCATTTACACTTAACCATGCTGTAATTTATATATTTTTGACACGTAAACAAAATCAATTAGTGGTATGATGTCTCGTTCGATATCTAATTAAAAACAATGTTTGTCCTAGTGAGTTCATTTCATACAATTAAAGCTATTGGTGCCGCCTGTCTGTTCACTTATAAAAAGTATCGGTTAAATTCGAAAGCAACTTGCCATAATTAGTTTTCGTGCAGAGTCCATAAGTTTGTAAAATTAAAAATCATGACTCAACAGAAGGAAAAAAAACCATGAAAATTTAAGGAAGGAAAATTTACGAGGAAATTCATATTAGGTAATTATATGATAAATCAAAATAGGTCAACATACTTACATGTAGCTGATCCTAGATTATTGCTTTGTTTAAAAAAAACTGTTCCTTTTTAATTGAATCTTAATTTAATCAAAGGGAAAATTTGGTGATCTTTATATGGATACAAATTTTATTTGTAGAGAGACGGGTATCAGGATAAATATGCATTGATAAAAACAGTTATGATATTATAACTATTTCGTTCTGAGGTATTATTTTTGTGATCGAATGCATCGGGTATTTTCTGTTCATTTTTGGAAATTTTCTTTTTCTTAGATGTTTTTATGCTTAAGAAGTATCATGATCTCGGGGCCAGATCTTCTAACTATCTGTTGATATATTGATGAACACTAATTGTGCTCTTATTTAATTTTAGCCGACTGGCCCTTTTTTTTGTATTTTCCTATAAAAGCAGAAATTATTCACAAAGTTCTGCTTGAGAAGAAGCAAAGACTTTCTGTGGCCTGGGTCCGCCGTCATAAAACTGAGAGAATTCTCAAGAAAATTCTCAACTCAACTCTTGAGAATTACTCAGCTGAGAATTTGAAAATAAAAGAGTTTAAGGTATTTTTGTTTTTCTCAACTTTTTTATGACGGCCGCTGAGTCTGAGAATTTTGGATTTGAGAAAATTCTCAGACTTGAGACCATTCTCAGACTTAAGCATGTTTTGTAACAGCGGACCCTGGACTCGGCATTCAGATATGTACACTACTTTTTTTTTATTATCAATTTACAATAGTTATTTTTCATTCATACATGTCGATTCATTAAAGCCATACTGCAATACTAGTAACGGTTTCTTGTGCACTAATTACATGTAATATCCTTTGACCTTTGTTGATTAGGCCTCATTTTGATTAATATATGAATCTGACCTTAATTTTTCAGATAAATAAATACGTATGCTTATGATTTGGAGCAGGTCTATTCCCAAGTAGACATAATTTCAAGTTCAAAACTTGCATCAATGCTGCAAAGATCATGACGTATTCATGAGTTATTACTGAGTAGTTAAAATAAAAGTCGGCAACTTGTGTCACGTATGTGTCTCATTAACCAATCAAAGTTTTGGATTAAATTGAAAGTATATTTATTTTTCTCTTTGCTTCAAACGTTATGATGCCATGCACGTAATACTGCAATTCCGCTGACGGATTTGTGCTCTCTTCTCTACATGTATGGAAATAACCAACTCATTTTTTCAATGGCACTATGGGATACCAACTGATTTAATGAAACATAAGGAGATTACGAACCGTATTCCAGATCAAAAGTCCATAAAACAATACAAAGTAGGAGCAGAGCAAACATGGACCTCCAAAACATCAGAGGTGGGATCAGGTGCCATGGAGGAGTGAGCATCCCCTGCCGACCGGTCACACCCGCCGTGTGCTCTTTGTCATGATCGGGAAATAACGGAAAAATGAAAAATCCGTCATCAAATCAGTGTATAAATAATGGACTAACAATTAGTATGAAAGTCAGCATTTGACTCAATGATAAATTGTATTTGCTGACAAGGTCATTGTATCGACCATAGAAGTTACGAAATGATGACTTTAAAGGAGACTTCTGAAATCCTTGTTTCATCAGCTTATTTTTCAATAATTTACCTCGTTTTAGAAATTGTTCATACGTAGAGCATGCTCTTGCGTCAATGGCGTTGTGGTCTACTTTATTAATTAGAAAAGTCCTCTTTTCTAGTGACACAAAAGGGTATAAACACAAAAAGATTTTAACTTATTTAACACTTGAATGAATGAGTGAAGCTTCACTTATTTATCATATGGCATTTCATGATTTTCCTTGCATAATAAATTGAATGCATTTGCAGTTAGATTTAAATTGCTTTATGATTAAAAAAATAAAATATGGATTTGCATAAACAGAATATAATATTTTATATTTTAATTTGCAGTTCAATTTTTAACATGAGATTTAACAATTGTATTTTCTTAACTAGACAAAAAGTTATTAGCACACAGTGAAAAAACTTAATTGACAAAGCAACACTGTCTTTGTTTACAAGACTTATAGGCACACTGTTATTTCCATTTCCAAGGAGGAAATGCTTAAAACATAATTATGTCCGTTTTAAATATATATATATATATGTAATATCCCTAACAGTCAAATTGAATTTAAACTACCAAACATTTATTAGACATCCATGTATGATGGATTTCTTAACTACATACAGATTCTTAGAAATTCTTACAAAGATCCAAAGTGGGTTCCAGTAATTAAGAAACAGAAACAAAGGGCATCTTTACGATCACTGAAGTGTTTTAAATACTTTAACAGAAAAGCAATTGGTTGGACACATAAATACTACAAGGACCATAAGCCTTACGAAAAATCAAAACCACAAAATTTAAACAAAATTGATGACCTGAAAACATACGGCACTTTACACAATGAAATAGAGAGATAACGAACAGCAATCAAAGTCAAAAATCTATTTATTTGGAGCGGAGTAAAGACAGACCTCTAAAACATCGGAGGTAGGAACAGGTTGCATGTGGGAGTAAGCATCCCCTGTCGATCAATCACATTGCTTCAACATTTCTAAAATTCTATGGCCCATACATGATCTTGTCGGCAAAAAAAAAGTCGAGCAGTTACATCTAGTCTGTGGCCTTCAACTCGACATTTAGATATATCGACGACGTGTTATCAATTATCAATAATTTATGCCATTCCTTGGTCGACTCGATATATCCCAGTGAGCTTGAAATAAAAGATACCACCGACTATGACACATCTGTTTCATATTTGGATATTTGGCTTCGATATAAAAACCAAAAAACTTCATGATAAACATGTTGATATCAACTTTTCAATCGCCAACGTCCTTACCTAGGTAGCAAATATACTCTTATCATCTGCACATTTAACGGTTGTTGCTTTGGCTTTCTGACTTCACTTGCTTGAATATAAATTTAATCTTCCAACCTTGGCCTTGTATATTTGACCTTGATGTTTGAACAGTCGAAGTTTTGGCTTTCAAGTGTATTCTTGTGACAAGAGTTTCTCATTGGAATCAACACTGTTGACCTTTTGAAATAATTAAGTTATGACCTACTTTGAGAAAACTCTATCATTAATTGGCTTTATCATTTGAATAGATGAAACAAGGGCTTTCATATTTTACAAGTGTATTTCTTGTGTCAAACCTTGTGGAAATCTTTAACCTTGACAGTAACCATTGAAAAGTTGTTGCAAGTACTTTCATATTTCTTGTGACGTCACTCAAGGGGCGTCTGCTCTAGAGTTGTGAAGTAAGGGTTTTCACATCCTTGCAACAAGACCTTTTGGTGCTATTTTTTTAAATCACTTAACCTTGATCATAGAGTTTGATTTGCGTTTGTAAAACTTTAACTTTCGCCATGCGATGTCTTAAAGGGACAACTGTGTTAAACAAATACATCTTAACTTTAAGGGATACATGCATTATATTTTAATCAATCTGTCTAGTATTATAAGTCTGTTAGGAAAGATGATTTTTCACAAAAATTTAACTATTCTTAATATATGACCAACTAACGTCAGCTAGGGTCTCAAATGATGACTTCATGGGTATGCAAATTAAAAAAAAAATGTTCAAGGTTCAATGCGTATTTTTAAATCATACCTTCACTTTGGCTACTAGTTGTCTATGAGTAAAGATTGGAAATTTACAAGAAATAATGCATTTTCAATTTACGAGCCCATTTGCACCCTACACATTGAAACCAGATCCTAAGCGACATGAATTCACAATTTTGTTACCATCTCTTAATATAATTATCTTAGCAGTTTGATTGCATGATGTCCAGGCGATATGAAGATTTATTGATTGATTTTAGTTAATTTTTGTTTTGTTTTGATGCCATGCATCACTAATCATGGCCTAACTTCTTGAGATATACATTTTACAGATTTTCTTTCTATATATACCCAAATAAAAGTTTGATATCCTTTTATGACTCCATTATACAAATGGAAATAAATCGACAAGCAGCGCACTTTTTTGAGCGCAATAAATATACATTTTTTTCAGTGGGTGGCATTGTAGTTCTCCGGTCAGTTAATATATTTTTAAGAGATCAAGTCACAGTTCTGAAGCTACATTCAAAATTGTTCAAATCATGGCCGATGTGTGAATATCTGGGCCACAAAAGGGAATCAAAATTTTACATTAAAATATTTACATTTCCAATGTCTTTGTCCGAGATAAAATTAAAATACTAAATGTACTTTATTTCTTCATCAATGCACTGGTTTATCTATAGGCGTGGTTAAAAAAAATCACGTGCAGGGCGAGACAAATAGCTAGACAGAAGCAGGGCTTGTAGCACCTGGATTGGCGGAATCAAGAGCATGTCAATATAAGGAATTACTGTCAGATTTTTCGATTTCATGACGATGATCAATCGATTGGCTTGCGTGATAATTTTATGCATAAACGCCTTCGGCGTTTATGCAAATTATCACGCAAGCCAATCGATTGATCACATCATGAAATAAAAAAAAAAATAAGACAGTTATTCCTTAAATAAAAGATTCTTCGCAATTCGTCTTCTGGGGAAGAACTTAAACAAGAAAAGTTGAAAAATTAAATAAAAACTTCTGATAAGAGTCTTCTAACCTCCTTCACAAGAACATCTTGAATACTGTTCGTTGTCCCCATATGTTTCATACGTACGTACCTTCGATAAGAAACTGAGTTTGACATCACAACAAATCCTGAATGAACAGAACAAACTATTCTTTTCAAAAAATGGTGAATCAACATTACAATTAAAAAACATATGGGGGTGTTTGTACATGGGTTGTTATTTTCCCTCCTATTTTAACTTACCAACCAAAGCGAACATAGAATTTTTAAATAACATTTAGTGATAAATGTTGTAATTAAAGATATTAATTGGTGATTTTGATTTTTTTTTTTAAGGAAATTTCACCAAATGTTCAATGACATTCAGAACTTCTAAATACTTAAAACATGAAATTGAGGTAAATCAAAAAGACTTGGTATTCTTCGGGGTTAATGAAAATGTGAGTTATTATGAAACAATCTCAAAAAGTTATACCATTACCCTACAATAAATTTATTTTAAAGTTTAAATCATGAAAGGAAAATCGAAATTAAATGTTAAGGTTTTATCTGAGGTAAAAAATATTTCATTGACTTTTCCATCAATATATGCCCGCATTGCTCCGAGAAAGACAATTAAAATCAAAATTAAATTCGCTTTAAAGGCCATGTTCAATAAAAAAAATTTAAATAGTTTTTAATGTTAGCGTCCATACCAGTAAGGGTAGTTGTTAAAACAGCTAAATAATTTCCAAAAACAAATTAAAGTATCTCTATTTCCGGATGTAAATATCCAGAAAAAGAGATTAATTTGACAGCAATGTATTGATTGTAAATATCAATCAATTTCTAGATTTTCACGATTAGAGCTGCGCTTAATTTCAATGACGTGGTGAGGTGATAGTATCTAGACACGTAAGAACTTCATCACAAAATGGTTAGGTCCCTCAGCCCCTAAAATAAAACGATTAATGAAATTTGTTTCTTTTTTTTTTAATTTGACAACAAAACAGGAGAGAATATTTAAATTTGATGCAGGGAAACATACGAAGACAGAGAACTTTTGAAAATTTCAAAAGTTTGTAATGCATTATGAATGTTTACTTGGATGTAAAGTCAAATCGTTTAGATGTAATATTATGCATTAAATACCAAACTGGATTCTTGCCATTTAAAGAAGAATGTGCTTATATAAGTATTAGAAATAATCTTGTGAATTAAGTTATCCTGATATTATTGTGGATGACAAAAAGTGCAATTGTTTCTGACATTTGAGCGCAATGCAAGAAAAGTTCCATTTTGAAAAAGAATGATTAACTATTTGTTATTTTCGCGTCCCATTTTCTCAAATAAGAAAGATGCAGCAAGTCTTTCTATGATTTCTTTGATTTTTCTGGTTCTTTCGAGAATTAAGATTTTATGAAAAAATAAATCACAAACTCTTGTAGTTCAAATCAGGTTCATATCAGTTAAATAACACTATGCAAAATAATGAAACAGGTCTTGTTTTTCGTTTTGATAAGCCTTTACACGGTGTACTATAACCAGGTCTAAAGGTCTACCTTTTTACACTAAGGTAGTGATTTCAAAGCATTTTCTCCGGTTTCACCGGTTATTTACATTATAATTTTTGTCTTACCTTATTCAGTCAGTTCCTTGTATTGGAAATAGAAAGCGATGTCATGCAAAAAGTAATAATTATAGTGAGTAGGGATTGTAGGAGATCGTTTCACTGTAATGAAGATGAAGGTGATTAAATACAATTTGATTTCCGTCGAAACCCTGCATTGTGCGCCATCAATGTCTTATAGAGGCGGTCACTCCGAACCAAACAACACAAAAGCTTCTTCCCTTCTTATTCTAGATTCTCTAATCGAATTGTTTCCCAATAATGAACCCAGTACTGGAACTTTATTTATTAACTTTATTACTAAATAAAACCCAGAAAGACTAATTTGATCGTAGATGTAGAACTCTTAACATAAGGAAGTGAACTATCTTTTCATGAAGATAGTATACAGAGGAAAGAGAGAATGTTAAGAATGAAATATCTTCTGGACATTTTGTAAGTTTGAGAGTTGCAGCTCTTTAATTATCCTGAAAGTGTCAGGAGATCGATAGCGCCAAATGAATTCTGCACAAAGGTAGATAATTACAAAATAATAATTCAGTTTAGTTTAAAATCAGAAATAGTGGTTAAATATGTAAACGATTATGATACATGTAGAAATGAAGAAAGAAGATATTCATAGATCAAATACGTGATATAAAAATGAAACCTTAAAAATTACCATTTAAAGAGTCAAATCTGAGATGCATACCGGTATATTGGATTATGAAGTAATTTAGAATTTAGGCAAGATGACAATTCGTGGATTTATTTTATATTGAAACAGAGTATTAACACTTTTATTTAGAGTTTTAAAAAATAGAATTTAATTTTCGTCATTTGACAACCAAATACTTTAATGAGCATTTAAATAGTTTTGAGCGGGGTTAAGTTTTGTTTATGTTTATGACACGTTTATATATACCATAAGGTAAAAAAAAATGCGATGCTTGGTAAAATATTGCCGCTTTAATCATAAAAAAAAAACAAGCAGTTTAACTTACTGAATAAAATTCTACCTTACCTTGCATACCCGGTTCATATGAATGATGTCTACGAGAAAGAAGCAAAGAGTTATTGAGTAAATATGTGACACTAATAATTAAACACATGAGTTTTAGTTAATTGTAGGATTAATTAGTGATTGATGTTCTTAACTTTTTGATGTCTTCAAAATGATTATTAACGAGTGAATTTGTTTTAACGAGTGAACTTGGGATATTGCAACATTATGAATTCCATGAATTTATTAGTGATATAGAATATCAAAGACACAAAACAATTACTAATTGTTGAGTGTTACGTCATGTTCATCAAAAAATCTTTTAAACATATTTCCCTAGAGATCTGAAAATATCAGAAGTACTAGTTGTAACACTCAAACATAACCCCAAGACACGCACTGATTACAAGTATTGGCCAAAAGAATAAAGAATAAAACAATTCATATCTGTTTTTTTTTTTTAGATATCTTCGACTATTACATTCTTCAAACTAAATATAATTTCCTTTATTCCGTTTTAATTAACTACTGTCCTTAAGCACAAAACGAACTTACCTTAATATTAAATAGATTTGTTTGAAACACCTGTCAGATTTAATTCCATAATGGTATTAAACTGACCAGGTGTTGGATTTATGTAATTAACCAACCGCTGATACTATTTATAAGTAAACTAACAAGCGACAAACACGCAGTTAAATAAAGTTAACAATCAAAGAAGAAGGTATGGTTTTAGCTTGATTGTGCCCTAAAAATGTAATGTCATCAAAAAGTTTTGAAACTGGCTTAAACATTAGTTAAGTATATGAATTTGATAAATCAAGAAAGAATATAGCACAAAGAATTACCATTCTGCAAATATAACGTCATAAATGTGATGCATTCTTGTATTTTTTAACAGATAAAGCCTCAAATTAGCCAATTTCAGGGGTAAATTTCCTTTAGAAAATAGTGTCCACAGCCGTCGCCCACTTTAATTTTTTGATATGTTGTGCAAAAAGCAATTAAAAAAAATCACATATCTCAAAATCTTTATGGGCGATGCCTGTGGACAATATTTTTTGAATGAAAATTCCATTGAAAATTGGTTTCTTCTGCAACTTTTGAAGAAAATACGGGAAAATGCACATGTTTATGACGTCACAATTAGCATTTTAAAACGTGTGAGAAAAATGATTTGTATGATTTTTCTGCATGGAATTTCAATGATTCAGAAAGCATCTTTTACACCAGTTTCAATTTTTTGAAAATCACAGGGCAAGACTTGTATAGAAACCATACCTTGTTCTTAATACGGAACTAATGTTCGTATCGGTTAATTTAACCCACCCATTCCTAATAATTTTGTATTACCGAAAAATGCAACAATACAGTGAAATTCAGTCTAGCAAAGTGACAATTTAATATTGATCAACATGCCATACGCTATTAAGGTTGTTCATCAACTAAATCTCGTGAATTGGTAGTGACTCGTTGTTAATTACGTGTAACTTACTTGAAAACCCTTAATTACCAGTGGTCATCGTTTTTCAAAAGGATTCTGTCAAAGGATGAAGGACCTATTTATACAATTATCGTAACGCGATTGACAACCATACAAATACATATCCCTTGAAAGTGAAATGTTTCGATTGCAATCTTGAAAAATGACTATTGAATTCTAAAGGGCACGATTTAATGTAATTTGCTGTAAAGTTTTAAGAGGGATGTTGGTTAAAAATGTTATCACACTACAACAGTTCTCTGTTTTAAAGAAAGAAAACGAATTCATCACGACCTCCACTTTGGGTTTGCTTTGTTTAGAATACTACTCCGTTTGACTTCTACTTTTAGTTCTAATTTTGTGCTTGCTATGTGAACAATAAATTATACTAATACCTCTAATTTCGGCTGAGTATTTATGAATACTTTAACAAATAACTTTAAGTTTCCTGTCTGCATAATAAATTCGATCCCATGAATAGTAAACAAACATGTGTTTTAGCAGGTATTTAAAGCCCATATCAAAGTTAATAAACATTTATTCTTTTTTAAATGGTTGACATTAAATTAACAAGTCACATTATTGTAGATTTACCTATATCGTTTCACACAGGTGTTATTTAACATTGAATACACGTTCATAGTTTACATTACAGGGAGCACTACAGATTTAAAACAGATTCACACCAAATTACTCAAATTTTCGACATTTCTAAAAGGGTTTGAATTAACTCTTCCTATAGTGTAAGTAAGGTTGGAGGAGTGATATTAAAAACTTGGAATTTTTTGTTGCGTCTCAGTGTATGGCTGTTTTTTCATTTTTTCTTATCGACTTACTTCCTATCAAATATTTCATGCCGTCTTTTGGCCGCTTTTAGAGCCTCCGATTTAAATTTGTCATCTACTTATTAAGATACTTTCCGGGTAGTGTATTAATCCCAGATAGGATCCTGCTGTTATTTGTCAAGTTTACTGTCTAACAACAGTCTACAAAATCCATACAATGGTCCGAGGTTAAGAGGATGGCATGTCATCACGATCTGGTGCCTTAGTAGACACCATACAATAAATTAAACAAAAGATCGCACAGCAAGTATAATCTGCTTCCCATTTTAAATTAAATATGCATTAATTCCGTAAAAAATCATCATTCAAGCAGAACTGCAAACTTGATCTGCATCTCATCAAGATAAACTTACATACCAAAAATCAGCTCAATATCTACAAACATTTAGAAAAAAACTCGGCTCTCATATGATTGTAATGGCAAAGTCTATGCTTTGCTCTGGGAGACCCAAAATAAGAATCTGATCAAAAAGTAGGATAGGTTGATGATTGATTGTATAATGTTTAACGTTCCTCTACAAAATTTTTCACTCATATGGAGAGCTGCAAATTTTGTCCTATACTCGGCATTTAGGGCCATTGAGCAGGGATGGACCTTTTTCGTTCCAGCACCTACTGCGACACGGGACCTCGATTTATACGGTCCCATCAGAAGGATCGGTCTCCACGTCCCACAGTGGGATTCGAACCCGCGACGTATAAGGATCAACTCCTTACTTCGCAACTTTATAGCAGACGCTCTTACCATTGCGCCACGCAGACGACAAAAGTAGGATAGAAGGTGGACAATGATTATGTAATCTCTTATCCGCAACTCCTCTAATACCACTGGATGATATTTAATGAGACTTGCACAGAATCTTTGTTACATAGAACCATTATGCACCTCCTATTTTTAATTTTTGAGCCAACACATATTTTTGGTTTTCCATTGCAAAACACGGACACTGCCATTCTTTCTATAATACTGAAGGGTATCCATCTCTTATCCACAACTCCTCCTATACAACTGAATAAAATTGTATTATACTTTCACAGATTCCTTATTACATAATGCGTTTGTGCACCTCTTATGTTACTTTTTGATCTGATTATTCCGGGTCTCCCAGAGCAAAACATGGACTTTGCCATTATAATCATGTGGGAGGTGGGGGTATCATTTATTGAGCTTAGTGCTCACTGTACCTCTAGCTGTAAAAGCATATTTAATATTTTCATCATATTTGCGCTGTATTATCCCAGAGATGCCTATGATAAAAGCAAAACAAGCAGCACAATCTTCCAAACGACATAAAAACTAGATCTTTAATCATGGAAGCAACATTTTCTTTTCTTTCTTGAAAAAGCATACTAAAATAGTGTTTATACGTATATTAATCGAAGTAACTTAATTTAAAGTATTATCTCAAGTACAAGTCATGATTACTGTAAACAACTTTAGTGTAGTAAAAAGTTTACTAGCAAGTCTTAAATTATACTCTTTGCAAAAAAGTACTTCTTTTTAAAGCCAGTGACCATCCAATTGTTAACAGCCCTATTGGGTTTTCTGAACTGTACACTACAAATTGAATACTTTAATACGCATATAATTTAAAAATAATAAAACATTTGAAAAGATACAAGTCGGTTGCTTTCCAAGTGCATGCGGTATAGCTTATTATGTTTCCAAACCAAATACATGTACCATAAGCCTTGAAACTACAGAATACACATGTATATACATTTTCTCTATTTTCAGTTAAAAAATCATCCGCATTCTTTTTTTTATCCCATCTTATTTTTCCCACCTATCCCTCCCTCTTCCCTACAATATCATTGAAAAATTTCTATATATCAAATGTCTTAAGCACAGGCATAGAAGATTTAAAACATATAGCCTATGTCCAATGTCATGCGTGGAGGTGATAAACTGAGTGTTTTTTTTTAAATCTGCAATTGAAACAGACAATTACATGAACATGTCAACATATGAAACATGTACGGTACATAGTGTACAAAACGATAAAAAGCAAACCTTTATTCCTCCAGTGAAGCATAGATAGACATCAGACCAACCAAAAACACTGCTCATATTCCTTAAAATATATAGGTGTTTTTTTGTAAAAGGCAGACTTTTGTTGCGTTGAGTTACTGATGACGTACACTGGTTATCCATGAGGACGTACCAGTAAATCTCAAACAGTCGCCAATCAAAAACAGGTTGATCCTATATCCGAGTGGCGGTCATCATAAATATGAACAAAGGTGTAATAAAAGTTTGAATCGCAGTTAATGTAACAGATGCCCATATTTACTTATGGATCCGTAACGACAAATTAAGTGAAAACCTACGATAAATGTGTCCTTTATTTATAACCAACCCTTTCCAGTAAATCCGTAACTATGTGATTGTTTGCACTTACAATTTGCAGAAAAAGGTGCTTTCAGTGGTAGGTGAAACCTTAAGTGTCCAGTGAAGCATCCAGAGAAGGTTGCTTACGTATTAGATTGCAAATAGCAGTTTTGAAAAAGTCCACAATCAAGATAAATTACCTAGAATATAAAACGATGCTTGTTATAAATCCATATGTTTCATAAATCTAGGGTAAAATGGATATTTATGCAAGAGAGCATTTTAGTTCTTTTAATTTATAAATATCTATAGCAGGAATAACATAAACGTTAAGTTCTCCATCATTTACTTTCATCGATTATAAAATCTTATGTTCTAAAACCCCATTTGCAGCAATTTTGCGATTAAGAAAGTTTAGCAATAAATGTCACCCACCACTAAGTTTTTCTATAATGTACTTGTTAGAAAGTTACATGGTGGCGCTTTGAATGCGGCATTGTATTCTTTGGAAAACTCTTGATTGAACAGAAGTGAGTATTGTAACATGATGTCAATTTTACGACATACATACATTTCCAGCCCCTGTGAGCGTATACTCTAATTACGATCACAACTTCATGCTTATCTTTCCGTTTTTCAAGAAACCTCTTTTGATTCCATTCCCGCATCATATGAAATAATTTATTTTAATTTATTACATACTTAGTAATAAATACAGGTTGTTTGCATATGCGATATGGCTGACGTCACAATCGGTAATATAAGCCCCGCAAATTTTGCAGGGCTGATACGGCGATTGTGACGTCAATATCACACCCTTAGTAAATTAAACCATAAAAACAGTACTTGTGATCATACACAATTTTTGGTGGGTTCATATTCTCTTAATTTTAACTTTTTGAAAATTAATCTTAATTTACAAATACATGTAATAGATTATTTTAAAATTACGGCTCGAGTGCATTGAAATAGAAGTAGAAACAAACCCAAATCGTATAAGACAATAGACCATGTACATGTATGTAAGAAGTCCATGAATGATTATTTACTTATTTTCTTCTCAACTTAATATGTGCTGTATTTTATTACTAAGTATGTAATAAACATATTAATACATACCCTTTTCCATATCACATCCTGTATATATTGGTGTCTCGTGCTGATACAGGATGTGGTATGGAAAAGGGTATGTATTATTCTCTATATAAAAGCAAATTTTAGGTAAATTTATATCTTTTTCGCTTCGAATCTCTGAAATTATTGTTAATTGTATTGATCCATTACGCTTCATAAAGAATGTTTTCTTTACAATGATTCCATATTATGTATTTTTACCCAAGAGGTACAGGCTGATCCAAATGTCAGGGTTTTTTTGTACATCAGAGGGTGATATACGTCTGACATTTGGAATATCTGCGCAGAGCTAGAATAATATCAAAGTAACACTCAAAGAAATCTACAAAAACAGACAACGTTACAAACTTTTCACCACAATTACACAGTGTCTTAGTACATGGTGTCATTTATGTTTACACAATATACCCATCAATATGATTTCTAATATGTAACTTAAAAAAATGCAGTTTGAACCCAGTAAATGTCACGTCAATTTCCCACAGCAAGTGAGTCAAAACTCAGCTTTTGAAATAATATAGTATGGACGAAGGGTGTGATCTTACTTCTAGTACAAATAAGGCCATTATTACACACTGAATCGTCTACGGATTTTTCCATTTTCTCAGTCTTGACAAGGAGCACACGGCGGGTGTGACCAATCGGCAGGGGATACTCACTCCTCTATGACACCTGATCCCACCTCTTATGTTTTAGAGGTCCTCGTTTGCTCTGCTCCTGGTTAAACTGTTTGAATTGACTCATTGAATTGAATGAATAAGCTTGAATACTGATCGTTATCTCCATTATTTTTTTTTTTTTTTAATTTTTAATTTTTTTTATTGCATATCTCTAGTTTTCTGACTATAACATGGCTTCAGATTGAAACTCGAAAACCAGACCACTGTAGCCAATACAAATATATTAAGATTCTCTTGTTTGTTATATCAGCAGATTAATACTTTTAAATCAATTTTTATAAATCCTGTTTGTTTGTTTTAATATTAATTCATTCTTTTTTGATTGAAGACATAAAATTTCTAAGAATTAAGGGAAAGAAATGTACTTTGATATGATCTTTGCCATATGTACGAAGAAGATGGAATAAATGCTTTATATTAATTATCAACAAGTTGCAGAGCGTGTAATTTTTAGAAAAGTCAACAAGACAAATTTTAAAATTTAATTTCTCAATTAACTTCTCTGATTAAAACGAGTTTCTTCTTTCCAGAGGAGAAATGGTGTGGCTAATTGACACGTAGAGAGCTCTCAGCCGAGATGAAGCAGGGACTTGGTTAATCTCTTTAGCGAAGAGAGATTAAATACTGTCCGTAGCTCTGATGTAATGAAGATTCATTGCTCCGTGCAAGAAGAGCGAACACATTCTTAGACATATACTGAAGCTTGCATTTAGTTTTAATATTATCATAATTAATTTAAATTCTTCGTTTTCTTGCAATTTCACTACTGATTTAAAAAAAAAAAGTTTTGCGAACTCTAAAAAAAAAAGCTGGCCCCTTTGTTCCTTTTTTGTGCATTTGCATACTATATATACCGTAAATGACACTGAATTTCGAAACATGTATGCATAAATTTTTATACGAAGTCAAATGTATGACAAAGACCGAATGCTAAACTTTAAAGCTGAATCTAAATCTGTAAGGAATCTACGCGAGGCCAGAATACCGTGAAATGCAACAGAAAAACATTTTGTTCTGTAACACGAGTAAACGATTTAAGTACTATTCAAAAAGAAAATCATCATCAAGATTTGAGTCTCAACAAACAGTTGTTGTGTAATTTCGCTTTGATATTATGGAGTTTTATAAAAGTTGCAAAATAGGCATATTTATCAAATATCGGCCAGAAAAAAAACACGTAGGTGTTAAAGTAAGGAAAAGGGTATTATACGCACCTCATCCCTCGATCCGGGGGATGAAAGTATGAAATCAAATCATGCAATGCCAATAATTTTTAATTGAAAGTAAGCAAGGTTAGGTTGATAAAATTCCGGACAGATGTATTAATCCGGGCTGGAGCTTATTTGCAAAATTACACAGGATTCTTTTATTCAAGAGAAATTCAATAACTAACAAACAATGGTTTGCATAGGTAAACGGTAACATTGGACATTTTCAAGACACACCTTCGATTTCTGATAAATTACTGGAAATTTCTTTAATTAGCCCACTAGAAATACGATTTTGTCAGATTCTGTGGCGGTTGTGGTAAATATAATTTGTGGATTTATTTGATTTAGAGAGCCATTCGATTCTGTTAGCTTAAATTGAAAGAGAGATGAAGAAAAGTTTTATTTAATCTGAATACACTTCTTTTAAAGAAAATAAATTTGTACTGAGTTGAGACAGTTTTAAATAAGGTTAATAAAAGGAAGAGGGATGGGAAAATGTTAAATACTGGATCCTTGGAATGTTCAACTTTAACATAAAATACGTCATTGTACGGAATCAAAAAAAAAAAAATCTATTTTGCATCTGATTTTCAGTTTAAAGAACTTTATTCGGTAATAACCAATTTTTGCCCCCCAAATCAAACTTTGACGGAGAAATTTTTTATTATACTCTAACACAGAGGGATAAATGCTGACTTCAAAGCACTGAATATTTTCATCAGCAATTGTTTGAAATGACGTCATAAATTTAAAATTTCCATGATTTCTACAGAAAATAGATATTTTACGTCATATTTTGATGTGTGTTCATTTTGATATAATGTGTAGAATGATAATATCAATAAAATATATAAATATCGTTCCTGAACAAACTTGCGCTCTATAAATTCTATAGCTAAAATTCTTGAAATTTCGTCCATTTTGTCCTTTTTCTAACAAATTATATATAATTGGATGAGTTTGTGACGTCATAAAAGCAAAAATAATCAATAAACTACTTTGAAACTATAAAATGTTCTATTAATTCATTTTTTTAAATACAATTTATGGAATTCAGCACATTTCCAGAATTTTTCAAAATTTGACTTTTGTGGGGGCAAATATATGCAATATACCGCATTTAGTTCTTTGTTCTTGGAATGTAGTGTACTTGTTTAGAATTTAGATACAGATATAATCAGTTATTGTATCTTCGATTTTACAAGAATATTTATATTTATTGTTGACCAAATCAAATTACTAATTTTTTCAAGTTTGCTTAACTGTAAAAAGTAACAGTATTTGATAGTATTTCACTAACACCTTTGGATAAAGTTAATGAAAAATACCATGAAAGACCAATGACAAGGAATAACGTGAAAAATTCTTGTCCATACAAAATATTTATATTTTTCTGCACTTGAATGTACAAATGTTACCAAAAAAAAAAAAAAAGAATGTTCTTGCAGTAGCCATTGTTCAAAACGTAACGAAATTATTCTTATATCTTTTTTAATGAATGATATACATGAGAATTTAGTTTCTTTTTAACTTTGAACTTTTAAATCCAAGTGTATTCGTACTTGTATGTGAAAGTTCAAATTAAGAAGGCAACTATGCAATCAATACCTCTTGTTTCTTTCCTTCTTAACAGATTATATTTTTAGTTGAATTGTCTTAAATTCTAAAAGAAAAAGTATCAAGTCACGTGTTCCTTTAAAATATAAATACTGTGTATATGAAATATAGTTGATTATGAAAGTTTCTAATCACATGTATAATAGAATATTCTATGGCACTTTATAAAATTCTTTAAAATGCGAAAATTTCTTACCATATTATTTACATTATTTCAATATATTTCATTACAAAATTTAATACAATCTTAGAATAATTAAAACTTCTCGAGGTATTTTTGTTAAAGAAGCCAAAATCCCAAAAAAGAGAGGAAGACCCAGACTGTTCGATAAGACCATCTGCAAAGAAAGACTTTTGACACCTATGGCGCTAAAATACTCACTTTTTTGTGGAGGTAATTCCCTTCCTAATGGAAATGTTCCAGTATATAGCTCTTGTTACTTTCTTAACTCAGTTCGAAAATTTTAAAATGTGCACCACACATTTAAAACCTTGAAAGGTTATGCAAAGTGTAAAATTCATCAATAATTAATACAGGGTTGTCGAATTTGTCTTAACCAATCAATGGTCTAGAAAAGTGAGGGGTTCTAACGTTCATTTATTGAATTTCAGACAATGTCTGCCTGACTAATTATGGTTTGTAACTTCAATCACACTTGATTACAACATTTGTCAAACGGAAAGAAAGAAAACATTAGGCATGTTAATTCACTGCCCATCCATTGCCCGGCTACTCAGAAAGGAGAACAGAGTCATTTTTCTTAATCCTTTGAAATTATCTGATATTTTTTCAACTACTTTTCTTATTACGTAATCCTTGATGATATAAAAAAAATGGTTATAACTTTCTGCATCCTTTTATTGGACCTACAGACTGCTCTATCATGAAGGAGGTCTGAAAGATAACCCATTGCCTGCAGAGGAGGCCCCTGGGCTACATCGTTCTTAGTTTGTTGGTGTTGAGAGGACACCTTTTTAATAAATCTTCCTTGGAACACATTGTTCCCTCTCCATGCCCTTCGCACATGAACCAACTTATATTGTTCATTGGGGTGATTGATTTTATACCGTTTCCTTACCAGTTTCAAAGTTTGCTTTTTATAATCTTCTTGAGTTTTTACAGTTTAATTGTTATTAATGATTAGTGATTATGTAATGAGGTGTGTTGATTGGATGTTACATATCTTGAAAATTGGGTTAAAAGAAAAACGTAGCACAAAAAGATTCCACAATAAAGCAAATCATTACATTTTCATCCCAAATATATTCGCGAAATCATTTAACCATAAATACCAAGAAAAAAGAGCTAAAGCATGAATCCACTCATTAATATATTTAAATAGACGTGATGTCAATGTAATAAAATACTAAATAATATATGTATTGAATGTTATGAAAATGGTGAAACATATGGAAATAATGAACAATATCGATGCTCAAAGTCCAATCGGGAACAGAGCAAACATAGACTTCCAAAGATTTTAGGATCAGGTGCCCTGGAGGAGTGAGCATCCCTTAAAACTGGTCACACCTCCCATTTGCTCCTTGTCATGATCGAAATAAAAAAAACGAAAATCCATCGACATTTCAGTGTGTAAATAATGGTCTAGTAATTATATGAAAAACATCAAATAGCATAAAAACTTAATGATAGGATGTATTTGCTGACCAGGCCATTGTGTCGACCATAAAACTGATGATGGCTTTAAAGAAACTGTTGATATCCTTGTCTCATCAACCTGTCACAGCTTGTCTTGTTTTAAAATTGTTCATACATAGAGCTTGCTCTTGCCTTTCGAATCTATAGAGAGATATAATCCTCATATGCATCTGATAAGGGGATATTGCTACATATGCAAGGGAAGCTGAGGATAAAAAAGTAAGTTGTTCAAAGTCACCATGTTTATCTTAAAGCTTTGTAGTTAGGTTACCGTTTTTCCAAATAAAATATTAAAATATGAAACAGATGTGTCATTCTCTGAGGTATCTTTTATTTCAAGCCTAAATATACACTGTATATATTGATTTAACATATGAATGGAAGTAAGTGTTGTTAATTGATAAATCGTCGTCGATATCGAAATGTCGAATTAAAGACCATATCAAGTGGTTTCTTCTATTCATATAGAAGTTTTATGATAAATTGTGCTTCATGTGAATGCAAAAATAGGATTGTTAATAACAGAGTGCAATTGGTACCCATGGAAATTTCAACATATTGTTGGAAGATCTGATCTCCAAAAACTACATACTAGTAGATATTATCAATCAGAAACTCAAGTATCTCTTTAATACCAACTTCAGAGTACTAGAACACGTGTGTACAATCAGAAAGGTTTTAACACAATAATTTTGCAAAAGACTAGGCTAATGACAAGGTAATTATATTTAAGAGTTCCATTTTTATAGAAAAAACTGAGTTAATTTGTAATACAAATCTGTTAAGATTTCATAAAACAAAGACCCCTGGAAATTGCAGAGGTGGAACCTATTACTTTGAGCCCTATAATTATATTGATCAAATAAGAGAAATATTCCAAATTCAAATTGATATGACATAGGTCAACCAAAATACCACCCAGTGATAGGTCATATTTGCTAACAAATGCAATTATAATGGCCATAGGATTTACGAAATGCCGCTTTGAAATCCCTGTAAAATCAACTTATTTGCAAGTAGGCTGTTTCGGTTTTAAAATTGATCGTACTCGGGGCATGCTCTTGAGAATCGATTAAGTATGGTGATGTAAACACATACTTAGGTGTATATGCTGAGATCATATTTCATTTACACACGGACATCGAAAGCTATAATATTGAAGGCCTAAAAGACAACTGGATTACCAGCGAGCATTTAATTCTTATAATCAATGTACCCTAAAAATAACAAGCACAAAGTCTGTGTTTGAAAAACCAATTACAAATACCTGCATATAATTAACTTATTTACGTGACATAATTTTAAGCAAACCTAAATTTAAATGTCATTGCTCTATAAAAAGTCAAGGTCCAAATACATGTAGTCACAAATCAATAAGCTGTAATATTTCTGACCCCACATCGCACTTCAGTCTACAAAACTCCTCTGATGAGATCTCAGATGTGACACTTGAATGTCGCGAATAAAGATAAAATTTACGACTATCATTTCAGAGTGCTTGAAAAATGAGGCAGATTGACCGAAGTGTAGAATTATCCTCATAAAACAATATTTTATGCAATTATTCATCAAGTCGTTGTGATAAAATTTATAACTTATAACTGTAGCTTATTTAAAAGTGACATTGCATAGATGTTCTATTTCATTATACAAACCTGCATACATGTGAATTATTAAATGAAATGATATTTTTTTTAAACACCTTTTAGATACCTGAATGGTTTACTGATAGTTTACAATCAGTTCAACAGCAAAGATGAACATAGTTCACTTTATTTTTCCAAAGTCCAAATTTAATGCTAGTGAAAGTTAAATTTTATTGAAAACACACTTGTAAAATACTATTCACTTTTATTTAGAAACAAAATAGATAAAATCCATTGCCTTAAGCTCACGACACGGTCTCCATAAAACTCAGAACTTTTCACTTGGATATAAGTGACCAGGCAACATTGTATTCATCACGAAATTCAAAGTATAAGTAGAAAATGAACATAGGACATAAACCTCTATCTGTTTATCCTAGTGTTAATAAGGTGTTAACGAGTTTTTGTGAGTTAGTAGCCATACGTTTGTCCTTGACGCTACCTACAACTTCTATAAAAAGTTCGTTATTATTTCATTGCATTTTAGGGTAATAGAGTAGAAAACTTATTTTAAGTCAAATAGGCCAAAGACTTAGTGAAGACTAATAAAATAGAAAGTTTCTCCAGATATTGTAGGTCATTGTAGGTCATAGACGGGCTAGAACATGTCTATTAGAAAGCTTCTCATTGTTTTGAGAATCGCAGGCAAACTAGTAGACTAGTCTAGTTGATATCTTTTCGTGGTCTCATAAGTCTCAAACAGGCTTGTAGTCTATCGTGGTGAAATGTTTCTCATGGTCTTGTAAGTCACAAAACAAGAGTAGTCTATTATAGTTAAAAGTCTCTTCAGGTCCTGTAGTAAATTACAAACGGTCTAGGAGAAATCTTCCCATAATTTTGTATCTCACAAACTTGTACACTATTCTAATGGAAAGCTTCACATGGTCAAGCGAGTCACATTCTGCGCGTGGTGGACTAGTCTATGAGAAAGCTTCTTGTGAGACGCAAACGAACTAGTAAGTTTGTCCGATTTAATTTTTGAAAACATGTTCCTTGATTTAGTTTTGACCTAAAAAAAAACATCTTATTTCATTATATTTTCCATAATCTCAGACCAAAGAGGGAAGGTTTGTATCTTTTCGTGTTGAAAAACAAAATTATAATCACGTGTTTGCTAAAGAATATCAAGCGCATTTCAAACATTTTAAAACATACCTTATGTTTGATTAAACATTTCGAGATATTCAAAACTTAAGAAAACCTTATTTTTTTCTTAAATTGTTCTTAGTTTCTGTTCCTGGAGTCTGATCAGCAGATTTTCGTCACCAGTAGAAATGGACGTGTACCCGCATAGATCTCTCTCAAGGTACATATACATGTACATGATATATAACGGTGTTATACTCTTATTTTAATAACAGAAATAATTGCATGAAATTAAAAGCCTTAAGTTGGGGTTCGACACGAGCACTACTATGAATAATTTGTATGTTTTATGATAAAAAATTATGCCATCTTGTCAACCAGAACTAGAATTAGTTAAAGACCGATTTATTACAATGTAATTAACTTGCACTTACAGCATCGTTTCATTTCTTTTTAAGTTTGTTTGTGACAGATGTCATAAACTGTCAATATAATTCACCACCCATGCATTTGCCTCTCGACCAGTTTTATTACATTCATAACAGATTAATTTTAAAAGCCAAGTAAATTTCTGCCAAAAAAATACAAAGGAAAATATAAAGATTTTATACCACGTTGATATCTTTGAAATATCGGAAAATAAAAATTATAAGGGTGCCATGCTGAATGTTTTATTTAACCAGTGTTTCCTCTTGGAACTATGTTCAAGAGAGTGTAAATTTTAAAAGAACAAATCTACAAGACCTGAAGTTTCAAATTAAATATCTTACCTCTTCATACAAGACAAAAGACATCATCTTTATCTTGGATGCCAGTTTGAGTCACTGTCCAAAACTAGAAATCTGTGACGTCACATCCCGAAATTTCCGTAATCGGTAGTCAATGGACTTTTTTTGGATTAAGGCTTAATCTACAGTATCACAACAACCTGCAATGAATGATATTACAAAACAGCCATTACCACATTATTACTGATAGTCACATACGGGGGATCGCTAGAGGGAATTATCGAATGACATAAAGCAAAATGTTACATGTATATCAAAAGGTATTAGTCCCGTATATTAATTCTCTAAACACATTATAAGACAAAATATACTTTGAATTCCGTGTTAGTTTGTTGTCGGAGCGGGGGTTTATAAACCCTGAGGGTCCCCCGCTATCCATCCTCCACCCAGGGCTTAAGGGGTCTAACCGTAAAGCAAGCACTACCGAAATGTTGTTTATATAGGGCTACTTCAAAGTTGATAAGGGAATCATGCGCCCCGTTAATGTCCCTCTTCGTTTGCACAGTATTAAAATTACAATCAGTTAAAACTTCACACTCTAACATTAAACTGTAAGGCCAATTTATCGATAAATTGATTTATTGACAGGCGATGAATCGGTAGTGCGGAATGTAAAAGTTTGCGCCTGCTGGTTTTTCTTTTTATCACTTTGATTTTGTTTAATGTTTGGATTGAACAATTAAGTAGGGAAGTACACCTTTAAATCATTTAAATATTTATCATGATGATTCCTAAAGAAATTAAATAAATAGAAAACTCCCTTGCATACTTTTCTTTAGTTAGTAAATTAGTTTGAGGTATTTTAAACGTCCAGAGAATTTTTCAACTTAAAAAAAACAATAATATAAATGATTTGATAACTAATTTATTGAAAATTAAAGACTCTACTTATCGTGATCTGTGTAAAGTTACAGTTTAAACTTGGTGTTTGTCATTAAGCATTTTATGGTACATAGTAACATGCTCATAAAAGTATCCAAAATTTCTATGCTGGTTTTAGATACTAAATTTGGAGTAAGGTATACACTGTTACATACATGATTATAAAAATGCACTTTGTTGACATTATTTTGTAGTTGAAATATCACTCGTGACACGCCTATTTACAAATAATTCAATGTCAATGCCGAGTCCAC
This sequence comes from Saccostrea cuccullata, assembly GCF_032062105.1. Lineage (NCBI taxonomy): Eukaryota > Metazoa > Mollusca > Bivalvia > Ostreida > Ostreidae > Saccostrea > Saccostrea cuccullata. The sequence goes on along the minus strand of NW_026919155.1, from coordinate 704,373 downwards.
GAAATTCCGGATGCTATGTGGATACGCTACCGCGTGTGGAAACAGTGGGGATTTTTATTGGAGTTTTCATTTAAAGTCGCGGTATAATAGCAGGATGACCAATAAGAACACCAGATATTTATTGGCCCTAACAATAAATAAAGTGTTTACTTCTCACAAATCTAGGTCTTCGCCAATCAATGATAAGGGTCGTTACTGTATTGGAAAGTCATTGTACACAATCTAACTACTGCTGCCGCATGTATTCCTAGCGAACAACAATCTATGTTTATGACAACAGAAGAAATTTTTAGCAAAGTGTCAGAAATTATGTACCCTCAAAATGAAAACTCACACAAAGATATTTTTTTGGAGTAAGACCACCATGCGCTCTTTAACTGCAAGACATACTTTACTGACAATGTACCCCTGAATATGAGATTGACCCATCTGCTGCCACACCTACTGCTGTGTGTTCCAGATCTGGAGATCTGAAGATGCATCATCACACAGAGGTCTTTTGGTCAATATCCTTGGACGTTTATCACGTAAGGACACCGCTTTAAGGATGATTCAGACTACATGAGCTGATATTAGACTGTCACAAGCACCGATTTCTTTTTCATACGATATCATTTTCATGCGATTGAATTCTTTTGTTTTCATGTTTCTAAGATTGTTTCAGGACAATTTAACTGTCTTTAAATCTGTGTGACTCAAAATTTTGGCCTCAGACGAAGAACAAAGTCACTTCCGGATGTTATAAAAACATTCAAATTGTGATAAATTGACCGCACAGATTTTTTTAAAATACTTCTTTTAAAAGTCTTTATATGAATCATTTTGCTCCTTTTTTAAAATTTGATGAAAAGTTTTATTGTTTTTAAGGTTCGTATGTCATTGGTTTTCATCGGTGATATTTAATTTTTCTTGCTACAATTGTTGAGAGGACTCATTTGTTGTAATAATTTGAAAATATCATACCATTCCATAAAGTAGTTTTTAAATAAATACATTTATAAAAGTGAACACTTAGAAGTTTTGTTATGTATTCCATGTTTATGACAACCCAGAACAGGAGAAATTGGAAAAGACATAAAAGGAATAAAACAACAACTGTTAATGAATGCTCATAAAAACTCTGACTTCTTAACTTGATTTGCTATAATCTTATTATAAACCTCGTTGTATAAAGGTGGAATCTCTTTAAATTTGCTTTTTATTGCTTTTTGCCTTATGGACAATTTTATAGAACAAATTATATGACGATTTATTCATCTGTAGAACGATTAAAACTATGGTTAGTAGATGCCGATCTGATTGATTCGATATATTATACAAGTACTTACTTTTAGTTTTGGTAACTCATTTGATGTCTTTTGCAAAATGAAATAGAAACTGTCAAAGAAAGAAAAAAAATTAATCAGTTCCCTGGTATGCCTTATTATATTTTGCTATATTTCAATATTCACGGACAAATAGTGAAAACTTTAGATATTGATCATGTATAAGGACAAAAATATCTTCCGAGCAAGTTGAAATAAAGATTCAGATAGATTCCATCACATTGTATTGGTATTTAGTTTTATTATTGAATTACATATCTTTTTTTTCTCTATAAGCATTAAAGTATTTTACCAATACTCTTAATTTAGATGTGCACGATTTTATTACCCATGGTATTGTATTTCACAAGTTAACAATTTACGATTGCCAAGATGTACAAGACTAATTGGTAATTGAAAATTGTTAAGTAGTGAAAGACAGCATCTTGGATTTCTAAAAAAGGAATCCCGGTTTGACAAACAGGACAGCTAGTACTGAGATATTCTGTATAAATCGTAAACGACTGTATTTTACAGCTATGGTGTCTTCATTTTACAGACTTTTGCCTTGGATGCTTACATGAAAATCAAAACAAATACAATACCATCACAGTATTCAAGTTTATATAAGGATTTTCAATTCAGATTGAGACCCTTCGCATATGTGGAATTGGACAAAACTCTCATGACCAGCACAAACCTTTGAAAAGACACAGTGTAAAACCTTAATTCAAATTATTTTCAGCTAATCCTGTAAGTCACATTTTTTTGCAAAATATGTTGCAAAAAGCAATATGGCTGTAGTTTTACTTAATAATATTTTTAAAATGTCTTTATGTGAAGAACTCGACGACTACAATTTATTGAACCAATACTCAAATAATTGCAAAGTTATCCAATGGAATTGTTCTTCAATTAATCGTAATAAAGTCATAGTAGGACCCCTTCCTTATCTATTTTCTATGCTACGAAAAGGAAAAATGTTTTCCTTCAGCATATGTTTGGCACAAAATATTTAAATATATTATTCCATGGGAACACCTACCTGTCGCTCAAGATATGACGTGTATAAGCCTTATTAGCAGATATTTAATATTTTTTTCTTACCACTTAATGAAGTGATTTTCTTGTTAGATGAATAATGATCACATGCCTGGCGAAAAAACTTTTATCATTCACATATTGGTTGAATGTACTCCAAATATTTTTGGACTAATTTTGGAATAATAAACTTCTGTAGGACAAAAATGCCTGAAAGGATTGATTAATAGTATAGAAATATACAGAATGTTGTATATTGTAGGTCATTAGTAAAATTTAATGTACATACAATGTACTCGGAATATTTTTTGTCCTGTTTAACTTATAGAATGAGTGGGTGGTTAATCAGTTTTTGTCCAGTAATCTATTAGAGCCCCCACGTAGATGCATCAGCCACCACCAAAAAACGTCACATATAAATAAAGTTGGCAAGAGCCATTGGCTGTTACTCATAATAAAGCATTACGTATTTTCCCCACTAATCTAACTTAAGTCAGACAGCTAGGGTTTCTTTTAACAAATTAACACTTAATTCAAAACGATGGCAAGATGTTATTTTTGAGTGTTTAAGTGTTTGTCTATTTCAATTTGAATATGATGTAAACACAGTTAGTGATTGGATGCCCCATCGCAATTTAATCGTTAAACCTATGTATATAGATATATACTAGTATATAATTTATTTATTCTATAAAATTCATTCATTTTTATTTCGCACGGCCATAGATACAAGGTGGAGAGACCGTTTCCCAACGATTTTGCCTACACATACATATAGTAGATTTAAAAAATTATAATAAAAAAAGCTATATTTTTACCTGTGCCTTCTTAAAATATTTGTTTTTTTAAAGAATTTTTGCTTGATATAGCCATCCCCAAAATTAAAATGTTTAACGTTGGTTATGCAAAAAACAAGTCTCCCACCTTAGCCCCACCCAAACTGAAACAACTTTTTATACTATTAAGTTATAATTTCAGATGAGTCATGACTTTGGAATATTATAGTTCTCATTACTATATCGAGTATATAAATGTACCTGTGCTCCCTGAAATGTGTTCAAAAGACAAACAGTCTGAAAATCGGTGGTTTTTGTCGATCCAATATTTAAGTAGTAGTTAATTTATTAGTATTCATGCGATCGATGAAAATGTTTATATATTATGTGCATGATTAGCACATCATTTCCCTTTCTATAATTAAGCCATAGTAGTACCGTGTCTTTCTCTTTTCTACGCAAGCAAAAAAATAATTATGATATTTTTCATTATGTGTTTGGCATTTGGAATTCTATATCACCAGTAATTTTACGATTCTTTGCTCATTTTCATTTAATTCTAAATTTATGATAAACATTTGGTTAAATCTGATACATGTTTGATATGGAAGAGGATGTCCTATGTATGAAGAATTTCAAAAACGAGAAAAACTATTATCAAAAACGTTGACGAAACAAGAATATCAACAGTCTCGTTTAAAGTAATCATTTTGCAAGTTCTATGGTCGATACAATGACCTTGTCAGTAAGTACAATCTATCATTAAGTCAAACGCTCAATGACATTTTCATACTTATTTAGTTAAACAATGAATTGTAAACAGATCTTCCTTTTTCCCGTGCATGACAAAGAGCACACAGCGGATGTGATCGGTCGGAAGGGGATGCCCTCTCCTCCTTGACACCTGATCCCACGTCTGAAGTTTTAGAAGTCCGTATATGCCCTGCTCCTAATTTGTATTGCTTGAATGGACTTTTGACCTTGAATTCTGTTCGTTATCTCCATGCAGATATTTCATAACAAATAAAGTTTCATGTTAATGATAAACATTTTCCCTGTAAAAAAGGCTGAAAAATTCGATTTTAGAAATACTTGTACAAAGTAGACAATATAAAAAAATATGTAATACATGCTTAAATTCCGATTTTATGACAAGAAATTTTAAAAGTTTTATCGTTTACCTATATATTAAAAAGAATATCAATGTGTTATATGTCATGTGGCATGTGGTTCAACTTGCAATGTTCACAACATTGGAATTTTTAAAGCTGTAAACTTATTATTTATAGATTACAAAAAATAAATAGACACGACTCGAGAAACTGTTACTTACTTGTAATTTTGTCCACCCACTGTTATGTGGGTGAGTAGGGAAAAGAAACCAAAAGTTTGTACAAATAACTAAGTTAGTACTCTTTTAATCATTATTTCTTGATGAACAAGTTTTTGTCAATTAAAACATTCATTTTATTTTGTTAATCTTCAAAATGTATGCAAAAAAGAAAATTAAATGATAATTATTAAACAAATAAAGCAACAACAAGCTAATTATTATGGTCTTGTACAAAAAAATGAAGAAAGGTAAATTTCTATGCAGTGAAACGCAAACCCATATTCTTTCATAGTTAACCAATCTACTTGAAATAATTTGTAAATAGTTGAATGTAACGGGATGACATTTACTTACCTGGCAGCAAGTAATCTAACATCCGCACAATCGAGGAATCATTACGAACAATACCCAGACCTACGGTTCGCCAACCTATCACACTTAATAACGGAAGATAAATACATCATTTTCGGATCGTCGGGAAAACACATTATCGGATCAAGCAATCTATACCCGTAACTTTAATGCCACGTCCTTTGGCGCATGTGTCCTGACCAAAAGGAGCCATTAACTCAATGCAGTCTTATCATAAACCTGGGCTCTTCCTGCAATAATAATACCCTAGGAAACCCTTTTTCTATACAAATTAACAGACAGCCTTAAGAATCAGCTGTTAAACTTTGGTCTTTATGTATCTTATCCTGCCTCGCCTTTCATTATCTGCTTAATTCTTCAACTGCTTCATTTTTGTGGATTTAAGTCTCAATTAGAAAACTTTCAGATATAATATTTCATCCCGAGTCTGCTACAAATTGATTTGACATGTATTGAGTGGAAGACGTATATCCATATACAAAAATCGCTGTAGGATTTATTTAAGGTTTGAAAAATATACGTGTTTTACTCTTAAGGTATTTTATGAGTAATTTTTTAAAACCAACTCAGAAAACTCATTTAATATTTCATATTTTAAGCATTCTTGTCACATGATGTGAAATCAGAAGATGATTCTTTCGTGTACATTGAAGCGATGTTTTCACGATTGATTTAATTGCAATTCAGATACTTCATTAACTATTTCTAAGATACCTCCTTTGAATTTCTTACACAATTAATATATAAATTTTAAAGCAAAGCTTAGGGGGAAGTGTCCAAATATCTATCTGGTCAAAAGGTATGTACTAATGATAAATGTGAAAGTACGAGGGGTGATCAAAAAGTTCGCAAACTAATTGAATAACTTCCATACAAGAAACAATATTTGGTTTTAATGTTGATTGAATTTTAAATTAATCCTCCCCGATTTTAATGCACATCAACCACCGTTCTGCGCATGCGCGAATCACGTGATATTGGCGGTCACGTGACCCCCTCCGTGGCGTTCTGTCACAAAAGTTAAAAGTTTTTTCCGAGTTTTATATTTCTTTCCATGTGAGTTGATTTTTATGACAAGAAAAGTTAATTTGTCAGAAATTGTCATATCTCGGCAACAGAATGGGTGGATAATAACATCCTTTCCAAAAATAAGCATGGCGACCATTAAAACACAAATCTTCTGTCTCAGGAGAGACCTTTATTCAAGGTGGATAGAGAATGGGTGCATCCTTTTTATCATATCTAATATGTTTAAAACCTAAAGTAAACGATATCTTAGGTATTTAATACTTATATCATTGTTTAAATATTCATCTATTTTTCAAAGTGCTAATATTGGAGGTCTTTGATAGCAAATTGCTGAATTAATAATACATATCTTTTCAAACTTGCTTTCACTGGGCAAGATGAAAAGTATCATTTTTAACCATCAGCCTTCCTTCACTAAAACGATTAATCAAATCATTAATTGAATTTATAGGAACTAATTAATCTCAATAAACTGTCTACAAATTATTATATGATACTGTAGAGGGATTTCTAAGATATTACAATAAATTGTACAGTCGTTTGTTGAACGAGTTCGACTGAGACAACCATTTTTCGTCACAAGTGACCTAAATAGTGACGTCATTTTCACATTGTGACGTCACAAACAAGGAGAGAAACTTTATTCAGCATATGCTATTTATAGACCTTGTGTATGGCTAAGTATGTGTGTACCGAATTTCATTCTAATCTGAATTGTGGTTTTGTAGATATAGAGATAGTTTTCGAACTTTTTGATCACCCCTCGTATCATAAAATTTTATGCAAAGGGTATCAGGGGATTTGAGGATAAGAAATGGTACCCTCGTGATACTGAATTAAAAAGTAAAAAATAAGATTTTAATTTTTTTAATCAGAAGACTTAATCAGTAAAGTGGTATACGAAGAGTTGGATAAGAAAATTTATACATCCGATATTATAGAATATATGTCCATGTTTTGCATTGAGAATTCTTAAATATGTGTCAAAAAGCAGTATTTGGAAGTCCATGCATAATAGCATTATGTGATGATGATGCAGATAACAGATTGGTACCCCAAAGCATAACAGACGGACATCCCAATCACTTTAAACCTCTAGATTTCAAGCAAGATTGTATATAAAGAACAAAATCTTCTATAGATTTTCTTTTTTTTAATTTGACTCCATGAAACAATATAAAACAGGAGCAGAGCAAACACGGGCCATTAAAAACATAAGAGATGGGATAAGGTACCATGAAGAAGGAAGCTCCCGACATGTTGAAAATTGAAAAGGCAGCTGTCTATGCTGTCAAAAAGCCTCCACTGGACTTTAAATTATCGCACCAAATAGTCACAGAAAGTATTGAAAATTCATACGTTTTGATGTTATTGATCTACGAAAGCCCAGAAGGCTCATTCGAGATTCGAGATTCGAAATACGAGATTCGAGATTCAAAATACGAGATTCGAAATTTTTTAAATTCGAGTTTCGAGATTCAAGATCAAAATAACCAATCAAAAGGCGGTTTGAGGATTCAATACTTTTATTATTTTTTACTATCAAGAAATCGTTGAGTATTTTAATACAGAGGAGGTCATTTGATTAAATTACAACGCAAGAAAAAGTGCTATATATTATCAGAACGAAATTTAAAGAAATATTAGATATTTGGTCTGCAAAATATGCTTAATTAATTTATAATAGCTTCTTAAATGTCATAAGAGATTGATATAAAGAATATATATATTTCGTGTTATCTACTTTGGATACAGGGTTGTTGACATGATAGTAAACTTAAAATAGATTAATAGTACATACATCCCCCCTTTTTTCCAAACATAATTTTTTTACTATTGAAAATATTGATAAAGCAAAGCCCCCCCCCCCACGTTTTGGTACAGTGGTGCAATATAGTCAAAGAAGTATAAGTAGTAGTGTATTAAAAGACATTAGGTACTAAATGAAGTTCGATCCCCCCCCCCGCCCCCTTTCACGCCCCGATATAGGATTTTCGGGTTTGAACAATTTTTTCTGTCAGTTTTTATTTTCAGATTTGAAATAATATTTTTGTCTGCCCCCCTCCCCCCTCCCCCCCCACCCCACTTTCAAAATCGATGCTTCGTCTCTGTAATAATTAGTTCTACGGGTTTCAAGGTGAATAGTGTTTGTGACACGGTATTAGAAAGTGGCCAGTGACCAAAGTTATGAAACCAATAGACAGCCCCTTAAATACGGATGGCTGAAACATGCATGCTTAATAAAAATAATGACCCATTTAATAAATTAAAAAAAAAATCATTGTTAATCCCCCTATCCCCACCCCAACCTCGAAAAATAGTGGTTATCATGGTAATTGGAAGTTATTTTAGAATGGACATAAGCATAAAGTTACTGTTTTCTATAGTATATTATATCGGAAAAAAATTATGGGAATGGCCAAGTTTTGGGGGGACAATTCTTAAATGTGTGGTTATCAACATTCATTGTCAATCTTGCGATGCATAAATACAATAAATATATATTCGATAATTATTTAAAAGGAAACCGCTCGGGTCTCGCCCGACTTGGTCAAAGACTCAAATATACTTGTAAAACCATAATGCTCATTTTATTGGGGGGGGGGGGGAGGGGCACAGCCATACATTTTCAGATATCAACTGCCAAAAATTTCTTGACAACCAAAAACAAAGCAAATAAAGTCATCAGATGTTTTTATTGAGGGGGCACAAGCATATAGTAGTTATGATTTCTATAGTATTTTATTTATCGGCAAAATTATAAAATTATTGGGGGGGGGGGGCACAATGTAAAGAAATGTACCCTCATTAGCATTTCATATAAATAATAATTTTCTCTCTCATCAATGTTCTTATTAAAAAAAATGTCGACTTAAGAATTCCGCCATTTAACGATAAGACCATATCATACTTTATATACGTATCTATTGTTTTGTTTAATGAGGAAAAATAAGAATTTATATATATTTTCTAAAATGTAACCTAAAATTCCTTTTTATTTCGTTTTAAAACATATATCTTTTTTTCTTGCATTATCATTTAAGCAAATGATCCATTTGATATGAATATATTCAACGATTTCTTGATAGTAAAACATAATAAAGGGGAGTAATCAAAATTGAACCTGCCTTTTGATTGGTTAATTTGGATCTTGAATCTCGAATTTCGAATCTCGTATTTCGAATTTCGAATCTCGTATTTCGAATCTCGAATCTCGAATGAGCCTTCTGGGCTTTCGTATTGATCTAAGTAACCTGTTGTGATTTCAAATTTTCTAACAGTTCCTTGGATTTTTTTTAACTTTCTACTTCTGATTTACACCACTTTTCGAACAATTGTTGTAGATTGTATAACTCACTGTTTTCCAACAGTACATTTACTGTGAAACCCATTATGCATCATTTTCTGTAAGGATTTTTATGAAGTTTGAGGATGTTAATTCAGTTAAGATAGGATAAGTCAAACTCATTTTGATTGTTAGGAATATAAAAAGATACTTAAAACTGGCTAGAGATAGGGAGATATGGGGATAAGTTACATTACCACTTTCAGAATTAAATCCCAGTTCCTCTAAAATGCAGTTCAATTAATGATGCATTCAAACAAAGACAATACTGCTACCCGCTTTGTCAGCGTAGAACAATACATACTGATCGTGTGATCTTTTTATTCCTTTTTCACTTCTTAATTACAAAAGACAGAAGGATAAATGGTTTTCATTTTGCCTCTCAATCGCTTAGTATGAGATTTCAATACTTTTAATCCTTTCTGACAAAATGTCAAGACCTTTCTATTCATGTTTTGACCATCACCTGGCGTAATCTTCCACAGAATTTATAATGTTTACGAAAAAATGCTGCCAATCAAGAGATCGGGATTCACTCAATTTTTAACCCTTAGCTAGTAAATTAATTGATTAAATTGTTTATTAGTATGTTTTTCTTGGTAAAAAAAATATTTAGGTATCTACTTTCCATACGAATCACTTCTTACAAACGTTCATATATCAAAATTACTGTAGTAAAGCCTGGTTTTGTTTCCTATTCTCTGCATTTTAGTAAATAAAACGCGCATAAATAAAGTCTCCATGTAGTCACAATTTATTTTTTATAATTCATAGCTTGTTTCGTCTTTCAAACTTCTGCTTTTCATATGATCGCTCGATTTACTTTATGTATCAGGCAGAAAATTTGACATTAATTTTTGACTCCCTGGAGTCCGTGATTCAGATTAACAGTGATGTATACCAGCCCTGGGACTGATTTCTCCATTTATCTCCTTGATTGAGTAATAAATTAAGAAGGGGATGTACCAAAGACGAATGGCTTTGCCATCGACCAGTTAGCAGTGATCGGGGGGGAACTGACAGAGGGGGGACCCCTCATCCAGAAGGTCAGAAATAACACGGAACCGGTCTACAGACTAACGACTTTTGGTTGTAGCATTTGGTTTGATTTCAGTTTAATTACATTCATTTGATGATATATATGGAGGCTTTTTGTGAAGATCTTTCGCAGTAATACATTTGTTTCATTATATTTGACTACTATTCAGGAGTAAGAATAAAGAGAAAATTAATCTACATGTTTAATTATGAATCCAGATAACTTGAACAAGTACAAATTATATGAAGAGAAATTTGAATGGAGTTGATGCCAATTGATTCGATATTTAAATTCAATAATTTTTTTTTTAATCATTCCTTGTTATATATCGACTTTGTTTGTAAGGCAAATTATTATAACTGTATTTTAGAAGAACTTATTTCTATGTACTGCAAAGGTTTACACTTTTAATATTCCAACCAACCAGGTCGAGTTTGATTTACCCTACCTATACTGGATTCCTAGTCTTCATAAAAATGCTTACAAACGGAGAATCGGATACATAACCGGTCCACCAAATGATCTATAACACCCTTATCTTAACTCCATACAAAAATATAAACTGCCGTTAAGGAGAAACTATACAGATTTAGTGTGCTACAGCTATTCTAAAAGTAGTCAATCAGATGTGGATTCTTGAAAAGTCTAAAGACAATTAAAAGTTGGCATTTTTTTTCAAGAGTCAATTACATCAATACGTACGGCCTTTCTACACTATATACATGTACAGCCATTCCTCACGATTAATCAACACCTCGGCTTTTTGATATCATAGACAACAGCTTCGTCAATAAAACTGAGACTGTGTAATTTCTACCTCTTGTGATCGGCCATCAGCAAAATGACTTCGTTATAAATCACTCTGGTTCTACACATAGGTACTCTGAGGTTGATATTAAAAGGATGCTGAAGTTTCTTATAACATTTCAGTTCGGAGACCAAGTCTTCCAACAAAAGGAAGGAATTCTCAGGGCCAATAATTGTGCTTTTTTTGCCGACATGTTTTTATATACTCCCGTGAAGCAGAATTTATTTTTAAAAACATAAACGAGAAGAAGAAACGCTTTCTGTGTCTTCAACCCGACAATCAGATATATCGACGAAGTGTTATCAATTAACAATTGTTATATGAGTCATATGTCAACTCGATTTTTCTTAGTGAACTTGAAATAAGACACCACACTTGTCATATTTGGATATTTTACTGACTATAGACGATAAGAATCAACAAACAACTAAACTGTATGCCAAACGACAAAAAAGAGATGATTACACATTTTCCATCGTCAACTTTTCTAATATGAAGTTATGTTCTGCTTTCACCTCAAATGGATTTTGAGTCAAAATTCATTCCATATGAATTATATGAGTAGCATACAATGTGAAATTCAATATTTAATCCAGGATATGCTTTCAAAAAGTCAGCATACGTAAATTTTAAGGTCGTTAAAATGGTCATAAAAGAAATATTATCTATCACTTGGTCGTGTTTTGACTGACTTGTTTCATACAAATTGTTTAAAAGCCTTTATTTTTGTACTATATTTGACTACAGAATGCTCCGTCTTCTTGATCAATACATAGGACTCACGGCGTGTGTGACCGGTAAACAGGGGATGATTACTCCTACAAGGCTCTTGGTCCCATATTTAAAATTTCAATGGATCCTTGTTTATGCCCAGTTAACACATTTTATTGTTTGTATTATTTTTTATGAGATTTATCAATGTACATCATCTACTTTTTCATTGATATTAATTGGGATCTTAACAACCTTATGTAAAATCAGCATTTTGTATTGTAGTTATAATGACCTTGTAAGCAAATATAACCTATCCTTAGGTTGTATTATGGGTGAATTTATCCTATAAATTCTTAGGCATTTGACGATATACTCAATTTGACTATGGAATGCTCCGTTAACCTTATCTGTACATATGGTTTAAGTTGGGTGTGACTGGTCAATAGGGGACGCTTACTCTTCTTAGGCACCCGATCCTTCCATTGGAATTTCCAGAGGTTCTTTTTTTAATGCCGTACGTGTTCACATATTTGTATTTGTATTGAAATCGATCACTGTCCGTTATCTTCGCCTTTCTCATACTTTAGGTTTTTTTTCTATTTTAAAGAAACATGTATATAGTAGAGTTCTAGATATATTGCAAACGAGAAAGAATATGTGTGGGTGTGGGTGCCCCTCCCATTGATATTAACACACTTCATACAGACTCTGAATCATAGGTTGCTTTTAAAATAAAGACGCTAATTTATTTGCATTAATGATCCGTGAATAAACCACAGAGTAATCAAAGTGTTTCCGGTGAAGAATTTGTTAGGATCTTATTTGGTGAAAAAAAAATCATCGATTAAATCGGAAAAGGTAAACAAATGTTTACCAAACAAAAACAAAATATGCTTTGTCCATTGATACTATAAATAATATAATAAGCAACATTTGCATGTCTGTAAAGTTTAAGGAAAAACGTCCTTTAGAGTAAACTCTTTTCAAAAAACAATACATGTAATTATGTCGAAAACACTTCCGTGAAATCCTTGTGTCTGGTTGAGGATGTTCTGATCAGTACGTACAATTTAAGAAATTGGCGTTACATATAGTACACACACTGAGTTTATATCATTCCTTAAGTTATCATACGGAGTTTATATATCTCAGTTGATTCGATACGCAAAAACATGCTCTACGTATGAACAATTTCGTAAACGAGGTAAATCATTGACAATTAATGAATTAAACAAGTTGATGAAACAAGAATATCAGCACTTAGCAGTCTTGTTTTTAGTCATCATTTCGTAAGTTCTATGGTCCATATAATGACCGTGTCAGCGATTACAATTTATCATTGAGTCAAATGCAGACTGACTTATTGTTAGTCCATCATTCATAAACTCAATTCACAACGAATTTTCCCGTTAGTTCCCGATCATGACAATGAGCACACAGCGGATGTGACCGGTCGGCAGGGAATGCTCACTCCTCCTTGGCACCTTATCCCGCCTCTGATGTTTTGAAGGTCCGTGTTTGCTCTGCTCCTTTTTTGTATTGCTTTATGGACTTTTGATCTTGGGTACTGTTTGTTATCTCCATATGTTTCATCTGACACATTACCCAGGAAAAAATGTTCAAAGACAATAAAGTATTGCTGGACAGATCTAACTGTTGTTTACTTATTTATACACTGATGAAATTAAGGTAATTAATGTCCTCAGTAATCAATTACTAGGTCTTGGTCCTGTACATACATTACAGATTTGCCATTTATTGTAAATTTCCAATTATGCTATCTTTCATCTACGGGCAAATCCCTCTAACAGCAAAAAACTACCCTAAATTAGTGATGTTTCTGTTATGCAGTGTTTAGAGCTACTTTAAACTCGATGGGTGACACTAAGTTTCATAAAAATTCCTATTACACATTCTTTGTATAGTTCTTTATCACTTTAGTCACAATAAACAATAAGGATCATTTATTGTACCTTTGCTGTATCTCATTGAGCAAATACTGGCTGAATGGTTAATGGTATCCAATTTTCCCCAAAATAACTGAGTACGTGACACCCGCGCGATACTGGGTTAATGGGAGGGTACTGGATCAAACACAGACAATACACCTTCGCGTACAGGTAGATAATCTTCCACATACCTGTGCATACTCCCACCACCTCCCCTCAAATCTTGTCTGACCCCAATATAGAGCAAACATTTGAAGTTGTGACCCCTGACCCGCTCTTAATGAAAATTGTAAATTTTGTTGAAGTGCGTAACGCCTCAAGTAAATAGATGTGCAAGGGCTTTCTTATGCAGGTTCTAGACAGGTATCAGTGTTGGCTGAATTTTCAAGCACAGATCAATTTCTGGTCAATATCCCCCCTGTTTGCTTATTTTCTCATCCTAGTCAAGAGTTCTTAATTTTCGTAATGTATGTACACACTTGCTTCAGTGTAAAATTATTTAAATTTTTCCCTTAACTCCGATATTCTATGTACCTTAAACATTCTAGATAAAGAGATTGACTTGTATGTACAGCATTTCATCAGATTATTGATATCAATTCATCAACTGTTTCTTTCTTTGTTCTTACTTCATATACAGTTAAGATTTTACGCTTGTGATGGCATTAACCTTAAGTATTTCTTTAATCGTATTTTCCTTTTTTGCGTTTGAACAAGACCGTACCAATGTGTGCAGCTAAGTCATGGTCAACAGCCCATGCAAATGACAATAATGTTTATAAGGGAACCATTAGGAAACCGGAACAGAAATATTATTTTACCTGACTATGGGATTAATCCATGATATCCGCTTGATGGTCGTAAACTTAGGATTCCATTAATCGTAAAAATTCCTATCAACCTTGGCTGCTTTTCATCAACAAATTAAAAAAAGCTAAATCATTTATGGGTCATCAGAAAACAACAAACCTCTCATTAGGACTTTTTTGAAAATCGTGTATGATAAAAAATAAGATACTATACCAGAAATAATTTATCGCAGAGAAATAATGTATTCTTTTAGAGGGAGTTCATACGCATACGTATACATTGTATCACAAATTTTTATCCCAGTCTACAAAAACACTAATGTAATTTGATTTAAACTTAGACCTTTTCATAATCTATCAAGTAATTCATAAGAAAACATTTAAGTATTCTGTCGATTTGAAGCTTTTGTAAAACATTACCTTTCATTGACGGACGCAGGCCGATGGTTCTGTCAGGTGTCCGAAGCATTGGTCGCCGGAGCTAGCCGCTGGTTCGATCCCCCACGTCGCTGTGTACGACCCTTACCTGTACTAAATCAATTCATAACACTGTATCACAGCTCATTGAAACAGTAGGTGTATAAATAAGAGCACTGCGTAATGTATGATGCACGTCTTAAACGGAGAAAACCCAACACTGGATTGACAGATGTCGGAGATTAGCAGAAGTTTAAGATCAATAGGTAACACACAAGGAAAGGTTTATAAAACTCAATATACAAAGTTCCTATGAATTGACGGTTATTACTTTTCCATATTTTGACAGAAAAGACTATCCTTTGCAGAGTACCTGTTGCTTCATCCTAATTAAAAGTAAGGTGATTTTAAAACTGTGAGACGGTGTACGGTAAGGAAATCAAAGAAAGGTCCGTGATTAAGCTAAATGTCCTCAGGTAGTAAATAACTAACACACGTGCAAACAGTTACATCTTTTGGGATTATAGATGCATGTAATTGTAGATACACTAAATAGTAAAATAATAGAAAAATTATCATTATTACAAGCACATTTTTAATTCATAAATTTAATTTTTGTGAATTTCTAATATCTTTTTGAAGCACTGTCAATTGCCCGTATTTATTAATAACTAAAAAGAGTTGAACATTCTTTCGTACTCCGTTTTTTAACAACTAATAGGTGAACATTAGTAAAATGAAATTTATAGAGATAACGAACAGTATTGAAACTCGAAGCCCATTAAATGATACACAATAGGAGCAGAGCAAACACGGACCACTAAAACATCAGAGGTGGGATCATGTGCCATGGAGGAGTGAGCATCCCCTGTTGACCGGTAACACCCGCCGTGTGCTCCTTGTCATGATCAAGAAATAACGTAAAATCTGTCGACAATTCATTGTGTATATAATGGCCCGGAATTGAGATAGCAATTACCTGATCAAATATTTTCGATTATCCAAATTTTCATTCTACCTTATTTAATCCTAAAATATCTGTCACCAGAAGTGACGAAATAAAAATCGGTTAACATACGACCTTATGTAAAAAGTTTTAAAAAAAAACTAAAAGTTTAGATTATAATTAGAATTGCCACTTTAATCCAGCAAAAGAAGCTTTTATTACAACATACAAAAAGCAAAAAGTCCAACAGCTAGTGGAAGAATTAATAATGATGTAAACAATCTGCAGACTTTATTTTTATGATTACAACTGCTATACCTAGTATTACACAGCAATGAAGAAAATTATTTATTTTTACAATTCTTTAAAATCATGTGTTAGTCTAAAATATCTTCAATATTCTTTTAAAAAAAAATAAATTTGAAATACCATACCTATTCTGGAATCCAAAAGCTCAAAAGAAATACTTGCAAACAAAGATAGGTTGTGGGGTATAATAAATGTTTTACCAGGTCTCTACTCCTCACTAGTCTACCCCTCACTAAAATATTAACAGTAGTGAAAGAGAAACTTCAGCAGCTCTGTGCAATAACATACTTGAGAAGTATAAATACTTAAAAACCGGAAGGAAATTTATGAATTTTTTAAACGTGTATATGTAATCAACATTCCATACAACTACTACCCAACCAAGATAGAGACCAGTTTTTATTCCATAGACAACGGTTTCTTCAATAAAAAGAAACTCGCTCGTGTCTTGTCGCTTGTCATCTACATTTTGACTCAGAATAATTCTATTTTATTTTTATTCGTTCTGTTTGAGGTATATCATAATGAACTTGAAATTAAAGATACCAGCAATTCTGACACTTCTGTGTTGTATTTGGATGTTATAAATTAAAGATACCAGCAACTCTGACATTTCTGTGTTGTATTTGTATGTTATAAATTAAAGATACCAGCAACTCTGACACTTGTGTGTTGTATTTGTATGTTATAAATTAAAGATACCAGCAACTCTGACACTTGTGTGTTGTATTTGTATGTTATAAATTAAAGATACCAGCAACTCTGACATTTCTGTGTTGTATTTGTATGTTATAAATTAAAGATACCAGCAACTCTGACATTTCTGTGTTGTATTTGGATGTTATAAATTAAAGATACCAGCAACTCTGGCACTTCTGTGTTGTATTTGGATGTTATAAATTAAAGATACCAGCAACTCTGACAGTTCTGTGTTGTATTTGGATGTTATAAATTAAAGATACCAGCAACTCTGACATTTCTGTGTTGTATTTGGATGGTTATAAATTAAAGATACCAGCAACTCTGACACTTCTGTGTTGTATTTGGATGTTATAAATTAAAGATACCAGCAACTCTGAAACTTCTGTGTTGTATTCGGATGTTATAAATTAAAGATACCAGCATCTCTGACACTTCTGTGTTGTATTTGGATGGTTATAAATTAAAGATACCAGCATCTCTGACACTTCTGTGTTGTATTTGGATGTTATAAATTAAAGATACCAGCAACTCTGACATTTCTGTGTTGTATTTGGCTGGTTATAAATTAAAGATAAAAACTCTGACAGTTCTGTGTTGTATTTGGATGTTATAAATTAAAGATACCAGCAACTCTTTTTAAACTTCTGTGTTGTATTCGCATTATAAATTAAAAGATACCAGCAATTTTTGACATAAATCTGTGTTGTATTTGTATGTTTTAAATTAAAGATACCCACAGCATCTCTGACAAAAACGTTCTGTGTTGTATTTGGATGTTATAAATTAAAGATACCAGCAACTCTGGCACTTCTGTGTTGTATTTGGATGTTATAAATTAAAGAAGAAAGAAATCACTTTAACTCTGACAAAATCTGTGTTGTATTGTGGATGTTATAAATTAAAGATACCAGCAACTCTGACATTTGCGTGTTGTATTTGGATGTTATAGATTAAAGATACCAGCAACTCTGACATTTCTGTGTTGTATTTGGATGTTATAGATTAAAGATACCAGCAACTCTGACAGTTCTGTGTTGTATTTGGATGTTATAAATTAAAGATACCAGCAAACTCTGACATTTGTGTGTTGTATTTGGATGTTATAAATTAAAGATACCAGCAACTCTGACACTTGTGTGTTGTATTCGGATGTTATACTAATCATCTTTCCTTATTACGTGCTTTGGGGTTTATGTCTTCTAGTTGTTTAAACATACAAGACCATACTCAACATAAAACATTTCTTAAAGAAAAACGAAAAATTAGTTGATTATACAAGAATATCAACAATTGATTTTAAGGCAATTTTTCACAAATTTTGGGGCCTATACAATGACTTTGATTGCAAATAAAATCTGCCTTTAGTTCAAATGTTAACTGGCGTCTTTTATACCAATTGTTAGGTCATTATTTTTGTATTAAATCATCTAAAGATTTCTCTGTTGATACGATCATGACAATGAGCAAACGATGGGTGTGTCCGATCCACAAAGGATGTTTACTTCTTCATGGTCCCTGAACCCACCTCTGCATGAACTTCAATATAATAAAAAGAAGTTTTTGTTTTTTTCTGAAGCACGTTTGCTTTGCTCACAATTTGGACATATGTTTACGTTTATTAAGACTTTTAAGAGTGATATCAGTTAGTTATCTCTATATTTTAATTACTAAAATATTTTTCAAATTTATTTTTATGATGTGGATATAAGTTCATAAAATACCGTTTTATCGATTTGTACGTAATATAAATGAGGAGCAATGAAATGGTTGACGCTTTTTTATGGAGATGGCTCGCAAAACTTGATCTAAACTAGTTTACAAACTAGTTGTTATAAATTGAACAGATAAAATCGGTGAGATTTTCTTGAAAAATAAAGAGAAAAATATTCAGGTATAAATACATCCTTATATTTACACCTGCTGAATATTTTTTCCTATTTTCTGATAAAAACTGATTGTTGTCTATCTGAAGATAACATAACATGCCGTTAGATCCGTTTTAAAGCAATATTTATGAAAGGCATTTAAGAAATATGAAAAGCCAGTTAATTTTTCATAAATCTATGGATGGATAATACAATATTTTTACAAACTTAAACCCACTATTTAGGACAAATTTATACAGATAAAAACGTTAGCAGTAAACAATCTACTTTGGATATTTTTAAGTAGATGAACCGTTGTAATATATGTTTTTATCTTCGGTGTATCATCCATGCAAAAATAAACCAAGAAAGAAATCACTTTATTATACAAACAAAATATGTGATTCAGTCATTGTTTTTAAACTAAAATTACATCATTCAACCACCAACACCTCTAGTGACTGTGTCTCCCCCATCGGTCAAGATACCGGTCAGCCTGTTATCATGGTGACCATTGCAGTGTCAACGTTCAGCGACACAGTGATTGGTGGTAACGTCAGAACCACGAAAAAAGAGTCCTAGCAGTACATCAGTAATAGTGGTCAGACTGGCAGAACCATTAACAGACGACACCAGCATCATCATTATGACCCCTCAGCGCAGTCACTTAAATGTCATTTCCACAATTCTCCTGTCTACAATTGACCAAAAAAATATGTCAAATCCACATTTCCGTCCTTTTGGTATAGTAGATTTTTATGACTGAAAATTATTTCACACGTTCACAAGTAAAGTTGTCATTGAAATAAATAAAATGAGAAAGAACTGTTTAAGTTATCAATGAAAATAATCTCATTTTTTTGTCAATAAGACATGCGATAATGATATTGTTTGTTTGCTGAGTTAGTTAGAATGATTTGCACACGGCTATACCGATGCTCACAAGGTTAAAATGGCTTCAAGGTTTTAGTTCTTCATGACATATGACACATTAGAAAACAATAATTACTTAATATATAAATTATTACAGAGAGTATTGCAAGCATGATAAATATATGGCAAGTACATGCAGGTACTTGTTATGATAAATGAAACTCTTATTTAAGAATTACTGAGAACTCATATTTCTTATGGAGGCTTAAGCCTGATTATCAATGTGTTTTGTTTGGCTCATCGTTCATTCAGGCATAATTCTTAATTCATGTTGGGTAAACATTCTGTTTTCAAAAAATGTAATCACCCACTCATGGATCAAAGTCTGACAATAGTTTTCAGGTTTACATAGGGATATAATATCGAGAAAACAAAAGTACACAATGCCGAGGACATATTAACAAACCTTTTAGAAAAAAAAAATTAAAAGTATGAATAATTCACCATTCGATAAAATAAAATCTCATTTCGTAATTTAAGAAATATTCTATGATCAGTGTCCTTTGTTTGTATATACCGTACAATTGACTTAATAAGTCTGTGTAAAGAAGAAAAGAGAAGAGGGTTTAGTGCACCGAAACAATAGAGACACACAGCTGTCCTGACATCCACAGTAAGATTTCTTGCATAATTTTTGCAAAGTTCATAAATTGTTTTTGTTTTTGTTTTTTATGGCATTTTTATGGCATTTGACTGATTTCTCTTTTATATATCTTTAAAATACACTAACATACATGTTTAACAAAGGGACCAATCGCCTCTAGTGCGTTCCTCATACTTGTAAATCTGCACTTAATTATGTCATTCATAATCGACAACATTTAGATAGATCAAACAACTAAAACATGCAAAACCTGTAATAATATAAACATGGAATCAAATGCTAATGAAAACAAAAAAATCTGGACAAATTTAAAAACAAATTTAAAAGCTAGTGTGATTTTAATGTGTTAAAATTATTTTATTTAAAAAAGTGAGTACATGTAGAAAGTACAATTTTATTTTCTTATTGGTATATTGAATTTCGTTAAAATAAATTACAAATTACGATAGCCCAATTTTTTCACCTTGGCTTTGTAGCAAAAAAGGGTAAATTCAGTAGACTTCTTCTGTGAGGTTGAAAGAATTACATTTAACTATCTTTAATTTCAAACCGAGTATCAAATTCAGATATAGTTATAAGTATTTGGGAAAGGGTACCTGCTAAACATATGTGTATCAAAACCAGCATTCTTCAGGGACACTTGTTGTAAACTTTATACAGCATGTCTTAATCTCAGTAGTTTGGGAAGAAACCGTCTATTAGTAAATGGCATAGACACACATAGGTAGCAATATAGACCATATCCATGCACTTTAACACAATATTTATTGTGGATTATCGCTCCAACTTCAATACAAGTATAGAGAACTTATGGTAAGCAAAACGCATGCTAGGACCCACTATAAAATAAAACTAATATTTCAACTTGCTTTCATAAAATAATTTGTATCTTTTTTTAAAAAGATAATCGAAGTTTGGCTATTCAAGTTTACCATCACAAAAAGGAATAAATTGCCAGTACTTGTTATGAGTCTCTTTAATCACCGGTAAAAGTGTCAATCTGACTGACTCAAATTTAAATCCAGGGGTTTTATTGATTAGGGTCAATCCCCGCACAGATCACTGATGCAATTTCCACCTTTCAGCAAATTTGTTGACATTTTTTCTAAGATTTATCCTCAACTTTTAAAGATTTATCCTCCAAAATTTAAAGCAAGAGAAATTCTCGATAAAGCATTAAAACTTCTCTCAGAGAACCACCCTATGTGGATTTTCTGTACAGTTGCTGTTTATCCCGCCTAATCTCTTCAAACAACATAAATTTTGCCTGTTTTAGCTTTGAAGGCTTCAGTTATTTTTGTATGGTTTGGATTTGTTACACAAACACTTCATATTTACCAAACATCCATCACGAAATTTGTCACAAGTTCCACTTCAATCTGATAATCTTACTTAACAACTTCAAGTGCACCTGGAATTTTAGAATACATCCAATTCAGGAACTTTTGGGAAATTCATAAATTTTGATTTAAGAATTATTACTAGTCTTTTTAATGACCATTGTTGATAATTATTCTAATATACAAAAGTTCGGAAAATAAAGTAGAACCGAAGTAGAAAATAACATTATTTTGTGATCTGTAACACAGAAAGAACATTAATATAAAAGGTAAAAATAACGAACAATGATCGACTTGAAAAATATATTTATAAATCTGTAAATAGGACATAAAACCAAAGGTATGCACTCGTTTCCGTAATAAAGTTTTAACCTATTGTATAATAATAACACAATGTACTAGTAACTCTAGTTTAAAATTAACGGGTTAACAATTAGTATGAAACAAGCAGCCATTTACACTTTCTTTTGAACAAGGAAATAACGCACTGTAAACTGTTTATTATCATTGTCTTCTACGATCGATTTATCAGTAATTAACACCATATATAAAATGCATACGTCATTTTTTCGTTGATCTAGACCGTAAAGCATGCTGTCAAAATGTTCAATTTCTACAAGAGGTAAATTAGTCAAACAACCATGAAACAAGAATTTCATATGTGCTCGATCCCGCACAAGGATTTTGATTGGCTAAAAATGCATGACCTTGTCTAAAATTATTTATCAATGATAAACATCGTTTTTCATAATGTTTTGTTCGGAATTTATACACGTAAACAAGTTTTGTTTACTCACTGCAATATTTAAACACTGGAAATGAATTTTTAAATCCACTCATTTTTAAATTTTGCTCTTTGCACCTATTTTGTACATTGTTTTATGGTTTTGAGTTTGAATATTTCCATCCCCAGTATGTTTCACGCTGTCAAAGAAACTCTTGATAAATAAAGATAGACATGCACCATATATATTAAATGTGGAATTTCTGTTGTAGCGTTATGTTTTGTATATTTGTTTTGAAATCTAAAGTAAAGATCTTAATGGTATTTAATACTTATATCATTGTTCAAACATTCAACTATTTTTCAAAGTGCTAATTGGAGGTCTTCTAGCAAATTCAGCTTAATTAAAAATACATATCTTTTCAAACTTGCTTTCACTGGGCAATTTTTACAAGTATCATTTTTAACCATCAACCCTTTTCATAAAACGATTAATCCAATCATTAATTGAAGTTATAAAACTCATTTATCTGAAACAAAATTATTTACTGTAGAGGGATTGCTGAAAATTCACTTGTAAGTGTGTTTATTGCCAGTAGAGACATCTATAAATGGTTGGGAGGTGATAAAATATACATTTTTACATTGTGACTCACAAACAAGAAGAAACTTATTCAGCATATGCTATTTATAGAGTGTATGGCTATGTGTGTATTTCATTCTAATCTGAATTGTGGTTTTGTAGATATATAGTTTGCGAAAAGTTTGACACACAAGTACTCTGAAATTGTTTTTTAAAAGATGCTTGAGTTTTTAGCTTTTCAATGTGGTCTTTGGAATTGCTTCCACCTTGTTATACAGCAATATATCTTCAACAATTTGTTAAAAATCTTACATGTGAAAAGAAGGAAAAAAACTTGCTGTGGCCTTTAACTCGAAATTTAGATATTTGACAACGTATTTCCTTACGTTAAACAATTTTAAAAATGGTTAATTTTATTTATCGACATATATCAAGTTGCTGAAACAAAAAAGATAATATCAGCAGTCTGACACATTTAAGTTTCATTTCATATGTTTTATGGTCGAAAAAGACCTTAATGGTCATATAACACAATTTATCAAATTATCAAATGCTGATGACAAACTTTTCAATACTATTTATTTTGCAATTATATACACTCTAACTGTCATCACCTTTTACAGGGTTCATATATAAAAAAAAAATGACCAAGCGCACAATGCAGGTGTCAAGACCAGTCAAAAAATTTGCTGAAAGACATGTGCACTTGATAACCTATGATGTTTTTGAAGGTGTATATTTGTATATGTTTAATTTTGTATTGTTTTATGGACTTTCGAGGTTGAACACTTTCCGTTATCTTTTTATGTATTTCATATTCTTTTATTTACATAGGTATCATGAAACTCAAAAAATCTTATTTGACGTAACACATTTTAAAAACAAGAATGGTCGTCCAAACAATTCAAATATCATCAGCTTTTAAAATCATATTTCGTTTTATGCATTGAACAATGACCTTGTCAACAAATACAATTTTTAAGTGTGTGACATTTATGTTTATTTATATTATTACACTCTGAACTGTCGTCACCATTTCCATCACGAAAATTATTTTGGAATATACTAATAACTTTTTGCACCTGATCCACATTTCATGTTTTAATCTGTGTTATTTTCCTATTTTGTATTTTTAATGACTTTACATATGATTTATGTTACCACATTTATACAATTATAGTTAGATTTATTACACAGGATCATGTGTGACAAAAAATCTTATTTGAACACATTTTAAAAAGCCAAAATAAAATGAAACACTGCGATATAGAATCAATTCAGTGATTCATATGAAATAAAGTTTGGATTTTGCATATATTTGTATATATTATTATTTACATATAAATAAATTAGAAAAATAATTTCACTAAAAAAAAATTAGTTGCTGGAAATTTAGCATTTAAATGTGACGTTTTTGCCGTCAAATTCAATTGTGACATATAGCTACATGTAGTACATATACGTATGTGACACGGCAATTATTATTAAAATTGAAGAAATAAAATATGCAGCTTAAATTTTGTTGATTATCTTTTTAATAACATGTTTAGCAACATTTTGTATGAATTTAAAATAATTTTCAACATTAATTTTTCACCCAGCATTACAAAATTTACCATTTTACGAATCTTAAAAACTTTGTGACACTGAGACTCCAAACTTTGTGACACACCATCTTATTCAACATCCTCACAATAAATCGGCTTAATATCAGAAATCCACCATACATATCAACCCAAAATATCAGTCTTTTATAAAATATAGTTATTAACACACAAAAAGGATCATTGAGATGTAATTTAAAAATAGATTTAGCTGATGTAATTATTATTCTAAGTAACCGAAGACTTTTTATGTGTATCCCATATTTCGTCGATTAATTAATTTTGAATTTTTCTGCCAACTTTTATGTTGGTATTGTTTGTTTTAAGGAAGTTATCAACATTTTGTTATTGCGTGTGCGACGCTCCTGTTACCGGTCTACATGCGTTTTTCACGTAATTGACGATATAGTCAAATTAATATCTTTGACAAATGGAATTTTTTATCAATATTTTTTATCAATATTTTTGTTAAAATGTATTAAGTATACAATTACCGACCGAATGATATATAGTTTTCATATAGTGAATTGTTTTAAAATTATGAAAATAGAGCAAATGCCGCCGCAATAGTATTTTTTAATTTTTTGACACCAACAACATAATCCTAAGTCCTGCTCATCGATTCTCATTCAAAGGATTGTATGAAATCAGATACGGAATTAACAAGAAATACATTTAAGGGATGAAATAAACTGCAAAATTTGGTTTTCAATATTCAAAAATTTCATTCATGAAACCTTCACATAGGGACTATTAACTTCGAAAAGAATAAAAAATATTCAATTTTAAAGCATGATTTATCATGAACAGTTTCGCATTTTTTGCACCAGAGAAGAAAAAAAACCCACCTCCCCCGACATCAAATTAACATCTTTTATGTACAGATTTTTTTAATGATAATAAATATTCACTAAAAAAAATTTTTGTTGTTTTAAATTTAAAAAAAATTCTATGTATTTGTTATTATCATTTTGTGAAAATATGCTGCTGAAATTATTTCAGTCCTTTTTTATTTACTGTTTTCAAATTAAATTATTTCTCAAATCTTATTGATACTTATTTGCTTGTTTATTTATGAGAGAGAGAGAGAAAGAGAGAGAGAGAGATGAAAGCTTACACACAGGTACAAAAATACAAACAATCCTATTTATCCTGTATTTCAGGAAATAAAGTGTTTAAAAAAAATTCTGATAAATTTAGAAATAAAATGAAAATAAGTACTGAAATAGATCAGGAAATGTATTGAATTTAGAGTTATTCTTCTTGCAGCATGGTTTACATTAAGAGCTAATCAAACAGCTGGATTCAACGATTGTACGAGTAAGTATAAATGTGATATAATTTTTAAATATGAGATATGAATCATATCTTTTTTGAACGTTTTAATAGAGAAAATATTTAATTTCATATTTAATTTCATATCTCATGAGAAAAAAAAGAAAGAAATTATGTATCTTCATATTTAAATGACCCAACAATTTTTCAGAATAAGCACATCAAAATTAGTATCAAAATCTATGTATAAATGGCTTGAATCAGTTAAATATTAGATGAAGCCGATTAATTTTTATTGAACTACAAGTAAAACAACTAGAAACAAAACCCTCTGAACTAAGCATGAATTATAAACGATTGCTCGAGAGTCAAGATGATTGATGACTTTTACGCTAAGAAATGTATCAGAGCTTATATCCGCTCTAAATCGATATGGATAAGAAAAGGACCATCTTCTTATATATTTAAATCAAACAATACAAGAAATGATATAAAGGTTTGAAAATCAAACAAAACATAAAGCATTAAAATTATAATCATGAATTACAGAACGATAGATCGAGAAGAAAATTGACGACTTTTACGATGAGAAATGACGGCTCCAGATCAATATGGATAAAATGATATAGATATGAAAATATTGTCTGTACTCTTGAATTCAATGACACACTGTACAGCTGCATACAGATTAATATATATATTTCCAACTTTACACAGTACCATTCCCCACAATGAATTAAAGTCCAGGCTTTTTGATATCATTGACAGCTGCTTTTTCAATAAAAATGGAACTCGTAAATTTACATACCTTGTCATTAGTAATTTGCGAAAATATTTTGTTAAAAACGTTCTGATTGTATTCACATGTACTCTGAAGTTGACATCAAAAAGATGCTTGAGTTTCTGATTGATAATATCTATGTTGCTTTTGGAGACCAGATCTTTCAACAATATACATGTATTGGAATTCCAATTTCTACAAATTGTGGCCTGTTATCAGCAGACCTATTTTTTGTATTCATATGAAGCAGATTTTGTGCAAAATCTTATGCGTGAAAGAAAGAAAACGCTGTGTTCTTCAACTCGACATTTAGATATATCGTCGAAGTACTGCCTATTAACAATGGTAATTTCCCTTCTTATGTTGAAACGATATATCCCGGTGAGCTTGAGATAAACGATGCTATAGAGTCTAACACATCTGTTTCATATTTGGATATTTTACTTGATAAAAGACGTTAATGGTAATCTAACAACCAAGCTCTATGATAAATGTGACGACTTTAACTTTACTATCGTTAACTTCCCTTACTTATGCAGCAATATACCTTAATTCATCACCTGCATATGGAGTTTATATATCTCAGTTGATTCGATCCGCAAGAACATGCTCTACGTATGAACAATTTCTGACACGAGGGAAATTATTGACAAACAAGTTGCTGAAACAAAAATTTCAGCAGTCTCGTTTAAAGTCACCATTCCGTAAGTTCTGTGGTCAATGCAATGACCTTGTCAGCAAATGCAATTTATCATTGAGTCAAATGCTGGCTGACATTTTTCATACTTATTGTCAGTCCATTATTAATACACTGAATTGACGACGGATTTTTCCGTTATTTCCCGATCATGACAAGGAGCACACGGCGGGTGATGCTCATTCGTTCATGGCACCTGATCCCACTTCTGATGATCTGGAGGTCCGTGTTTGCTCTGCTCCTATTTTGTATTGTTTATGGACTTTGATATTGATTACTATTCGTTATCTGCATATGTTTCATTCATCAAGAAATCGCCATTTGAAATATTAGAAGGCAAACATTTTCAGAAAAACGTATAGAGAGCGTGTGATGAAAGCTTATACGTTTGCAAATTGTATGTGGGCAAAATTAGTTAGACTTCAGGGTTTGTAGTTGTCATTTTCATCTTTTTTTTTAAATTAATGAAATCATTACAGCTGTATATTCAAGATAAGTTGTTACAGCATTTTTTCAAAATTATTAAGCAAGAATTATTGACACTTTATACCGAAATTCCTTCCAAATATCTTGAAATGTTCATCTAATTGTACTTAAAATTCCGAGTAACTTTTTAAAATGATGTGAAATAATTTTGTTTACTCAGCAAAATCAAAAAGTTCAAATTTTCAACACTTTATTCAACCATTCCCAAGAAAGTTAGAATTCAAGTCCAGACTTTTAAACATTTCATACACACTGTTTATTCAACGAAATGGAACCCGTTAATTTGCAGAATTATTTTGTATAAAAAGGCTGATTATACACAAGTACTCTAATGCTGAGATTAAAAAGAGGCTTGAATTTTTTATTAACAATATCTATGTGGGTTTTTTTTTTGAGACCAGGTCTTCCAACAATCAATTGGATTTCCCATATGTACTTATTGTGCCCCGTTATTAGCAAACCTATCTTTATATTCATATGTAGAAGGATTTATTCGGATACCTATACATGAAAAGAAGAAAACACTTGCTTCAGAAGAAAACACTTGCTTCAATGACCTTCAATTTGCCTTAAAATACATGTATATATCAAAAAGATATCACAGAGTGTGTCATATCTGTTTTATATTTGGATGTTTTACTAGAAAAGACGCTAATGTTAAACTCACAACAAAACTTTATAATGACTTTCTATGACTTCAGTTTTTTTCCCGTCAAATTCCCTTATTTATTTCGCAATATAGCCTTATCACATGCATATGGAGTGTCACTCAACTGATCCAATAAGAACATTATTGACCACTTTACACTGCAATATTATTTGGTAAAACCTGATCTTGTAAAAACAAAGTAGCAAGGTAGGCTGACATATAAATTAGACAAAGACAGTTGTCGTCATCAAAATAGAGGAAAATACCGAATATATAAATTGTGTAGACCTGAAATTGAAGATGAATTCCATATTGTTTCAAAATGTACACGACATAAGGATTTACGTGTAAAATATATATATAAATAAATATTACAGGGAAAACCACCTATGTTTTGTACATTCTCCATTATGTTCGCATAACTGTTGTACTAGTTGAACCTTAACGTCTGCGCTATGCCTTAATATTAATATTTTTCGGAGGTATACAATAAGATGCATAAAACATGTTATAATATTATATAAGTTATGCAAAATACAGACCTTTAGATCGCTTTTTCTAACAGACTTAAAAGATTATTTACATGTTTTGTCAGATAAAGCTTTTTAGAGAATCGTGGATATAAGTAGTAT
Organism: Saccostrea cuccullata; assembly: GCF_032062105.1. NCBI lineage: Eukaryota > Metazoa > Mollusca > Bivalvia > Ostreida > Ostreidae > Saccostrea > Saccostrea cuccullata. The sequence continues at coordinate 675,306 of NW_026919155.1, read as the reverse complement.
TAAAATGTAATTAACCTTGCCGTCTTTCATGTGATAGATACAAAAGTCGTCATCTAGGATGGACTGGGCTACGCGTATCGCACAGAAACTTCATTATAGTAAAAAAAAAAACCCTTGTGTTTTAGAACAAGGTGTTAAGATCAACAAACAGAAGCAGCGGAAAACTAGATTATGAATTGCATATAAAATGTTTAAAATATACACAAGAATTTTCTTTTCCCCGATAATCTGATGTGCTAAGCACACTAAACCATTATTAAAGATGGTATCAACCGTGCCGTATCCATTCGTTAACTTTCCTGTCTTCTTGGATTGACCTATTTAAACTGTCTCGGGGATACGTATAAATTCCTACCAATAATAATTGAAGATGACCAATTCTTTTCTGAACATCTAATCGCTTTCCTCGATACCTAGCCATTTTTTGGTTACTCATTTAAGATGCATATTTACTGTAACTATCGGGGAACTTCCACTGTTTGTAATTTTCAATCACGGAAGCTGCCTTTACCTTTTTATATATATATATATATATATATATATATATATATATATATATATATATATATATATATATATATATATATATATATATATATATATATATATATTTCATTCGCCTATATGATGAGAAATTAATATGTTTTACGGTGTGACCGTTGGGGCGAGCGCAGTTGTACCATCAGCCACTTCGAACGTCAAGGCGCACGAGACATCTCGACTAGCTGTGACGTCATACGACGTCACAAAGCTCGTCGGAGCTTACGGAGACAGCCGAGCGTCTGTTTGAAACTATAGAACTAGTGCAATTTTTGTCGAAAAACATTGCAGAGTTATTTCTTGTTTCTTTGAAAGATTTCTACAAACTGAAAGCCTGATATATGCTTTACGTTATTATTTATTTATTTATTCGGCAATATTCGCGCAAAGGACATTGGGTAGTGCAGGAATTCTGGGAATGTTGCACAGAGAAATTTGGCTGACGTATGTACAGATTTCAATCCGAATTTCCTCTGTTCTTACACGTTAGTCTATTGAGCTCGCTTTGCGAGCGTCGCTTCGCGACGCTCGCTGCGCTCGCTTTTATTTGTTTTATGAACGAAAATTGTCAAAACTAAACAAATCCATCCACTAAAACACTCATTCATTTTAAATTTTAAAAAAAAGATAAACGTTTTTTAAACCATGGTATTTCGGAATCCGAATCGTGAATCGAGATAATTTATTAAATCATTGAAAAATGAATATATATATATATATATATATATATATATATATATATATATATATATATATATATATATATATATATATATATATATATATATATATACATATTCGTGAAATATTTGGAGATAACGAAAAGTGTTCAAGCTCAAAAGTCCATTTAAAAATACAAAATAGGAGCAAAGCAAACACGGACCTCCAAAATATCAGAGGTGGGATCAGGTGCCATGGAGGAGTTAGCATCCCCTGCTGACCGGTTACACCCGCCGTGTGCTCCTTGTCATTATCTGGAAATAACGGGAAAATTCGTCGACAATTCAGTGTGTAAATAATGGCCTGACAAATTGTATTTGCTGACAAGGTCATTATATCGATCATAGAACTTAAGAAATGATGACATAGTTTAAACAAGACTGCTGATATTCTTGTTTTATCAACTTGTCTGTCAATACTTTACCTCGTTTTAGAAATTGTACAAACGTAGTGCATGCTCTTACGTATCGAATCAACTGAATAAATCAAATTATCAATTACATCCTTCTTGCATTAAATTCATAACATTCAATATCTTAACCTTTTATATTCATAATTTTTCTTCGTCGCTTTTTTGTAAAATATTGTGTTTGAAAGGTATTTATCTCATCAACAATGAAATTGAAGATTTAGTTTGAAATCTTAATTCGAAATCAAACATTCAGTCGTGTACGAGTGATTCAAAAGGTCAGTTTAGCCAAGAAATCACTAGGTGGTTCTTTGTTTTTAAAAATAAAAACATTTTGGATTTTTTTTTTTTTTGGATTTTCCCCTTGTCTTTGAAAGGACTATACAAAAAATATCATCATGACAACCACTAAAAGAATGAAGTCATGCCATCAATATTCAGAATCATAGCAACAAAGACTATAGACCGGCGTTTATTTGAAAATGCATATTTCCTTGTTCTGGTAGTACTCTGTATCTATTGGCGTACGGGAATACTCTCGACTTTCACTGTTTAAAGTTTAAACTGTTCTTTTTGTTTTTTATTTTAATCTTGCTTTTGATATCTTGGCTTTGAGTATGAATCACACATGTTTTTTTTCTAGAATATGGTGATACATCTTAAAACTAATATCAGTAACCAGTTTATAGATGATCGAATTTGAATATACAAACAAAAGTCCAGTTGACTTTATGGTCTGATTTCCTATGACTAATTAACCAATATGAAAAGAGACACTATAAGATATTTTCGTTAATTTTCCTGTCTTAATTATATGACATCTAAACTTCCTTGGTGATGCATATCAATTCCTACCAATAAAAAAATAAGCTTGTTATGTAGACATAGTACATGATGTATCCTCTTTTTCAAACATTATCTCTTCCTTGAATTGTAATCCTTTTTGTTACGCATTCAAGATTCACATTTACTATGATTGTCGGCACAGTTCCTTGAGGAAATTTGTTTTGAATAGTTGACAAAGGCTTTGTAGTTTTAATTCTACTAATACACATTTCATTTGCAATTATAATTAGGAAATAAATAGTACCCTTACCAAAACAATTATTTTCAAACATAATTAATGGGGGATCTTTAAAGTGATTCATACAGGAAGAATGTAAAAGTCTTTTACATAATCTGCAAAATTCAAAAAGAGAAACATGCAACTTTGATGTCATGTAACAATACACATTTAAAAAAAACAAAAACATCCTGATTAATAAAAAAAAAGAATATGATCTAAGTATGATTTTATACAGAGATAAGCTTCTGACAAATAAATTGATTTACAAAGATGTTTAAGTTTAACCTCATTGGCTGTAAGCTTTTTTGTAAAATCAACGGTAATTACAATAATCATTTTCTTTTGTAAATAAAATCTATCTTGTCCTATTTTTCTATGTTTCATTTCATTTAGACCATTGTTTTTTAAGCTCAGTTTGTTAATTTGTTTGTATGTTGTTAAACGTCCCTCTATATATTCATCACCTGCATACGGAGTTATGTGTCTCAGTCGATTTGATACGCAACAGCATGCTCTACGTATGAACAATTTCTACAACGAGGTAAATTATTGACAAAGAAGTTGATGAAACAAGAATATCAGCAGTCTCGTTTAAAGTCATCATTTTGTAAGTTCTAGCACATACAATTTATCATTGTGTTAAATGCTGACTGACGTTTTTCATACTAATTGTTAGTCCATTATTTATACACTGAATTGACGACGGATTTTTCTGTTATTTTCCGATCATGACAAAGAGCACACGGCGGGTTTGACTGGTCCGCAGGGGATGCTCACTCCACCATGGCACCTGATCCCACCTCTGATGTTTTGGAGGTCCGTGTTTGCTCTGCTCCTGATTTGTATTGTTTTATGGACTTTTGATCCTGAATTCTGTTCGTTATCTCATAAATGTTTAATTTACTGACCTGTATAAGGCATAATTGTCAAATATTCCTAAGTTAATGAAGCATTATAGTGTATTTTACTTCTAAAGAAACAATGGGAAATCAAGCTTTTTTAATTATTATTTTTTATTTTACGAAAAATGGCGTTTCTGGTTGGGTCTGAGGAAAGACGTTATAATTTGAGACGAGAATTCCGTTTGTCACCACTGTTTCTCTTTTTTTACATTTACCTGTAATGTCGTTTCATTTTTTGATCGTCGGTCCAATCGACTGATAGTCGAATGGTCAACTATTCTTCGATATTCCTAGTCCCTGGAGAATCCTGCTAACATAAGCTTTTCACAATTATAACTTTTCTTTTATTATAGCAAACCTTTGGTCTTATGTTTTTGTCTTGTCTCGAAACGATTATTATACATGTGACAATATTAATGCAGAGATTATGTACAAAATTAATGTAATTATATTCAGTTTTTTTTCCTGTAAAAAATCCTTTGAGGTACGTCGATGTAAATTGTAAATATCTGTCCCTCGGGATGACAATTTTATTTATTTTTACATCAAGAAAGTTCATTGATGTATATTTTTAAGATAAGATAGGGTGCATATGTCAAAAAATAATTGAGATTATTCTCATATGTGTATGTATAAGCCCTCAAACTAGTTATGTATTTTACGCTATAAATTTAATTTTGTGACAGGTTAAATTTACATTATAATGAATAAAACGTATAATATTTGGGCATTGTAAAAATGCAACAAACTATAAACAGTTATCTTACACCTGAGACAAAATTCAATCCTTACTTCCTGCTGAATTCTAGAACCTTTTTCAATGTACGAACAGGTATTGAATCAGGGGGAAAGAATATAAACATTGCACAAAATGAAATTTTTAGATTATTTGGGGAAAAAGAATACGGGGTGTAAGATATCCTTTATCATTGTTATCATTGTTGGCTTATATTACAGATAGTAAATAATAATTCATTCTAGAAATAGCAAAACTTTTAAGACAATTTCAAATCGAAAAAACTTTCATTGGTTTACTATTCACAAAAATTCCGACCAGGGAAAAAGTTTATTATGTCGTAAATATTTTTCACATTGTATTTTCACCCTTCGAAAAGCAAATAATTTCATTGATATTTTTCGTACATAATATATGTATATACGATTTACATTATATCCAAACCAGCAAAGCTATTAGTCTAATTCTTAAAATAATTTGCTTGAGCAATTTTTTTATATTGGGTAATATATTTTAATGAAGAGGGAAGGCAAAGAAGAAGGATATGGAGATAACAACAGTATTTAATCTCAAAGTCCATAACACAATACAAAATAGGAGCAGAGCCTCCGAAACATCAGAGGTGGGATCAGGTGACATGGAGGAGTGAGTATCCGAAACACCCGCCGTGTGCTCCTTGTCATGATCGGGAAATAACGGGAAAAAATCAATTCAGTGTGTATATAATGGACTAACAATTAGTATGAACAAGAGGCCCATGGGCCACATCGCTCACCTGAGAAGCTTTGACCATTCTGTTCTTCACCAGATTTCCCCCTTGTAATACATATTGTGATCCCACCTTACCCCACTGATCATAATTTAGACAATTTGAAATCTACACTACTCCAGGATGCTTCCAGATAAGTTTCAGCTTTTCTGGCCCAGTGGTTCGTGAGAAGAAGATTTTTAAAGATTTTTCCCATATATTTCTATGTAAAACTTTTATTGTGGCCCCGCCCTAACTCCGGGGGTCATGATATGAACAATTTAGAATCTACACTACCCCCAGGATGCTCCCACATAAGTGTCAGCTTTTCTGGCCCAGTGGTTCTTGAGAAGAAGATTTTAAAGATTTTCCTTATATATTTCTATGTATTTAAATAATGGAACAATTTAGAATCTAACAATTTCCAGTTTCAGCTTTTCTGGCCCAAAACGAAGATTTTTAAAGATTTTTCCCATATATTTCTATGTAAAACTTTGACCCAATAATAAATTGTATTTGCTGACATAAGTTTCAGTTTTCTGGCCCAGTGCTTCTTGAGAAGAAGATTTTTAAAGATTTTTCCAATATATTTCTAAGATTTCCCATTGTGGCCCCGCCCAACCCCCGGGGGTCATGATGAACAATTTAGAATCTACACTACCCCAGACTCCCACAGTTTCAGCTTTTTTGGCCCAGTGGTTCTTGTTTTTATCAATTTTTGTCTTTTTTCGCTCCCCATGTGAGGGGACATTTTAACAATTTGAATTTCTTTACCTAGCTTGTACCAAGAAAATGGCTCACAGAAGAAGTTGAAAATGTGAAAAGTTTACGTGTGATCTTTTGCGCCTTCAGCTCAGGTGAGCTAAAAACGTCAGTCAGCATTTGACTCATATATATATTGTATTTGCTGACAAGGTCATGCTTAGAAATGATGATGAAGATAAATGTATATTGCTTGTCATAATTTACCTCGTTGTGGAAATTGTTCATACGTACAGCAAGCTCTTACATATCGAATAAACTCCGTATGCAGGTGATGAAGGTATATTGCTGCATAAGTAATGGAAGTTGACGATAGAAAAGTTAAAGTCATCACGTTTATCATATAGCTTGGTTGTTAGATTACCATTAACGTCTTTTTCAAGTAAAATATCCAAGTATGAAACAGATGTGTCAGACTCTGTGGTATCTTTTATCTCAAGCTCACCAGGATATATTGTATCAACTATCAACGTAGGAATAGAAATTACCATTGTTAATTGACAATACGTCGTCGATATATCTAAATGTCGAGTTGAAGGCCACAGCAAGTGTTTTCTTCTTTTCACGTATAAGATTTTGCATAAATTCTACTTCATATGAATACAAAAATAGGTATGTTAATAACGGAGCGCAATTGGTAGCCATGGGAATTCCAATAGATTGTTCGAATACCTGGTCTCCAAAAACCACATAGATATTGTTAATCAGAAACTCAAGCATCTTTTTGATGTCAACTTCAGAGTACTTGTGTGTGCAATTAAAAAAATGGCTTAATTTTGTCGAAATGATTTTAAATATTAATTTAAATTCACATCAAACAAGGCTCACAACCCCTTTCAAATCGATGAAAGTGTTTGCAATCATAAAACAATAAAATATTTTACAAAAGTATCATAATAAATGTAAAAAGTATCTGTTACAAAATTAACCTATATCTTAATATAATAACTCGAAATATGGATAAAATATGAACATAACGAACAGTAATTATGTCCATCAAAACAACACAAATCAGGGACACAGCAATACAGACCCCTTCAAACAAAATAGGTGGAATCAGGTGTCATGAAGTAGTAATCATCCCCTGAAGACCGATCACACCTGTCGTGTGGTCCCTGTAATGATCAGGAAAAACGGAAAAACGAAAAAAAAAATTGAACAATTTAATGAGTAAATAATGGCCTTACATTTAGCATAAAGACGTCGTTCAGTATTCCACATAATGACAAATCATATTTGCCGAAAAGGTATTGTGTCGACCATAGAAATAGCGAAATGAATACTTTAAACGAGAAAGTTGATATTCTTGTTTCCTCAACTTGTTTTCAGTAGATTTCTTCGTACTAGAATTGTTTTGTACTAGAGTATGTTCTTATCTAACAGATCAACCGGGAAACAAACTCCATATACAGGTAACCATGGCACATTGCTACAAATACCAGGGAAGCTGACGATTAAAAAGTTGAACGAATGACTTCAAATTATTGAACCTTTCAAGGTTTCTTAATTTGTTATTTCTAGAAAAAAAATTATTTACTGTGTTGAAGTGTGTGTATGTTAACAAAAATAGCAATAATAAAAGGCATCTTACACCAGCTATTGCTATTTTTAAAGTCGCATTCCTTACAATATTTATATTTACTTTCCGTGAAGTCCACTACAGTTGAATTCCGTAGTGATTCCCATTTTATTTATACAAAACCTGTAAACACCTGCTCGTGTATTGTTTCATTCATTCCTCTTCATATATAAATCTATAGAAAAGGACGTGAACCTTTAAATTTCTCGAGTAAACATGCTAGTTTTATTTATTCCTCTCGCCGTACGATTTATATCCTTAAAATAACCGGAATACCTAAATCATATCAACAATTATTGTGAAATATGTCAATCCATTTACAAATATACAATTCTTTTTATATAAAATATTTCACGAAAGTATCAAAATATATATTTGAAGTATCTGGTACAAAATTAACCTATATCTTAATACAATACAATATCTTAATACAACAAAAAAATACAAATCAGGGACACAGCAGACCCTTAAAAACAAAAAGGTGGAATCAGGTGTCATGTAGTAGTAGTAATCATCCTGAAGACCGATCACACCTGTCGCGTGATCCTTGTAATGATCAGGAAAAACGGGGAAAATGTTAACAATTTAATGAATAAATAATGGCCTAACATTTAGCATAAAGACGTCGATCAGTATTCCACATAAAGAGAAATCATATTTACCGACAAGTTATTGTGTCGACTATTGAAATAGCAAAATTAGTTTATATGAGACCGTTGATAATCATGTTTCCTCAACTTGTTTTCAGTAGATTGCTTCGCACTAGAACTGTTTTGTGCGTAGAATATCTTCGTATCTAACAATTTATATAAGGTGACCATGGTATATTGCTTCAAATACTAGGGAAGTTGACGATTAAAAAGTTGAACCACCATGTTTATCATCAAAATATGAATTCCTAGCAGACAACTTCTCAGAAACTAAAAGTGTTTAATGGTCATAACTGTCGAGTCAAAAATGCTTGTTTGATCAATGTTATGTTAAATCAATCTTTTATGATTGTTTGAGAATGAGAAAAAATTTTTCACCTTTCAAGGTTTGTTACTTTGTTATTTCTAGAAAAAAATATTTATCTACTGTGTTACGTATGTGTATGTTAACAAAAATAACAATAATAAAAGGCATCTTACACCAGCTATTGCTATTTTAAAGTCGCATCCCTTACAATATTTATATTTACTTTCCGTGAAGTCCACTACAGTTGAATTCCGTAGTTGTTCCCATTTTATTTATACAATACCTGTAAACACCTGCTCGTCTATTGTTTCATTCATTCGTATTCATATATAAATCTATAGAAAAGGAAGTAAATCTTTTTATATTTTTTCTCTGGTCGTACGATTTATATCCTTTAAAAAAACCGGAATACCTATCGGTTGGTTTATTAGTTTACAATCATCTCAATTATTGTGAAATATGTCAATCTCTTTAAAATATAAAATTTTAAAGTTTTCTTAAAAATGTTATTGTTCTAGATCATAAGCTTTTCATACATCTACATCATTACTATATTCCCTTTTTCTGCGCCATAATTTCTCATCCAAAATTGTAATTGGCCTCTGTGGACTTAGAGATAGAAGATGAGCATTAATTAAAAGCATAGGCGTCGGAAGCAAATTGAAAGGGGGGTCTAAACCAACGAAAAAGGCAAGCCCCAGTTTTCAATGCTTACATTATGTCCATCTTCGAAAAATAAGTGAGGGCTTACCCCTCCCCCCTCCGGTTCCAACGCCGATGAGGGAATTTATTTTATTTTTGTAGTAACAAAGGAAATGGAGTAGGAGCAAAACAATTCCCATGTTATCTACTTTGTAGAATTACCATTCCGCCATTTAATAGTCTCTTCTGTTATGAACCAAATTTCTTTTACAATTTTCCTGAATTCACTTATACATATATTTATATAATGGCATATATGGTATCAAATATCTTGTACCATTACACTTAATTTCCTTAAACCTAGAATTTCACACGTGAAGCAATCATTCTATCTTTGGCATATATTGATGTACATTCGCTACTTTACAATGATTGACGACTTTATTAAATTATAAAATACACCAAATATTATTTCCAAAGTGAAAATTAAAGTTCCTTGACATTTCTAAACGATTGAAAATGTTACACAATTTGGCGTTGTCCACATATTGGTTCCGCTTGTGTAAGAATAAATCTGGGTGCTTCCATTCTGATATACTTATTACGACTTAGTCAACGTTATGTTGCTTCCGGTTGTGTAAAAATAAATCAAGGTGATTCCATTCAAATATTTATACTCTAACAAGGTGGAACTGTCTCCAAATGTCAATGCAAATAACATAAGCTTCTACTTTTTTAAATATCTTTTTAACTAATTAACTGAATCAGAATTAATCTTAACACAATTTATTTTCTTTATTTTTTTAATTTCTTTTCCATTAATTTGAAATATTTAGATAAGTACATTATATTTGTAGTTCTTTACTTATATGTCCTTTGTATTTTTTTAATTTTGTATCTTAAGAGAAAAAATATAATGATTTAAATATCAAAAGTCACTGTAAAAAAAAATTAAAAACCTCCTTTGCCCATTTGGTTCGATATTTCGTCGTTGTGTGGGACCGTGAACACGATCTAGAAAATACAAAAATAAATAGGTCCTTCAGAGTTTGCAAGCATATAGGGAAAATGTACATAGATTATAATAAAGGAAAAGTCAAAATTTATTATCGCTTTCTAATATATTAAAGTGAATATTTATTCTCCGGATGATCCAGGCAATTGAGCCATGGGTGTTCTTTAAGTATGACAAAGCCTGCAATGACAAGGGACCTCGATTTTTAAGGTTTCATGCGATAGACCCGATAAATTCCCTCAAAAGCTTGGCTTGAGACATTGCTAAGGACAATTGGCACATATTTATTTATCTGCACCTTTTTCATAGTTTATAGAGTTTTTATACTGTTATAAAATAATATGAATGTATATCAATGCACGTAAAAAGTAAGTTCTTTGTATACTTTAACCATGGTGTCCTTTATATAGGTTTTATAAATGTTAATTAATAATATTTTTAAAATACAGTTCAGTTATTTCAGAAAGGATAATTTTAAGTTTAAAACTGAATGTATGCTTTTATTTTTAAATCGGTATCTTTTACTTGATTTTTATCTACATGAGTTCGTTTTGAAACTGTTTTTTTTTTCAATAAATAGAAAGGTAGTTTACGAGGGGCGTTCAATAAATAATGTCATTAGCTCGATGACATACAACATAGTAGTCATATGACATAAAGCTTGACTTTCGCTCATTATTGAATCTTTAATGAATTGATAACAGTTTATTTGACCACTTTTCATCACATAGTTTAATCGTGAGAAGCTGGGAAACAAGGGCTATTCGAGACACTGCATTATAAATGAATGGTAAAGAATCAGTAAACTAGAGTGAAAATAAAAGCTACATTAAAGCTGCTGTAAAACTTGTTAAAATCCCAAAGAAATATTCACCGAAATATGTGACATTTACAGCAACCGATGCCTGTTTTATAGACAAATTAGCAGGTGGATTTCAAAGATAAAAAATTATATAATGGGCATCAAAAATGGGTATCCTCCTTGCCAACAAAAATTATAGCAACTTGTGTACTGTTTGCCAAATTTCAACAAATAATATTTGATGTTGTATGATTGATTTTAAGACACATAGCAAATTTGATAGACATCATATCGGGAGTAGTTTACACTGTTTTTAAGAAACGTTTGACAGTAATTAAGCTTGGTACTCTAAGGTCACCCTGTATTTTGAAAAATGAGTGAAAAGGACAGCGTGTACAAAAGTCTTAACAATTATTTTAAATTATCAGTAATTGTAGTAATCCACGTTTGTTTTATATTCAAACAGATATTGGAACATGAATCTATTGCTTAAAACCATTAAAACAAAATTTACCATAAGATGTACTTGATAAAAACGGCGACGGTAAATATGCAAGAGCACAAAAACAGATTTATATGCAATTTTCTTAAATATTAGTGGTATTTTGTTCAAAATAGACAGTTTAATATCTGGAGGTGTCTAGAAAGCATTTTTTTGAAAAGAAATCGAAAGGTTTATCAGAGAAAGGACCCAGAATCAGGAATCCATTACATTGAATTTCTTCATGACAGCGTTTAAACCCGCATGCCCTAAAGAGTAAAGGGGTTTACGGGATAAACAGAAAGTTAATGTTTATTCACATTAACGATATTTGCCAGATCTTTGACCTTTTGACTTGTTTCTATTTCCAAACTTGAATAAAACACCTTTCAGAAGGAAAAAACAAGTCCAGGAAATCATTGGATCCGCCATATTCCAGTATACGGAGGGAATACTTAACAACAAATAGGAATTGGATAAAAAATGTTACAGACATGTGTTTGAATTAAAATAGATTAATTAGTAAAATCATTAAGACTAAATCATTGAAAAGCGTCGTTTGCTTCTTTCTGAGCCCCAATGACATTATTTATTGAACGCCCCTCGTACGTCTTCATTTAGTATTAGCAGTGATACGTGTATATGTCTCCGACACCCGGTAGTGCTATTTATACACCTGTTTAGAAGAATAATTTATTGTTTATTTCTTTCAATGAAGTCCGTTATTGAATCATTTACTGACTTCTATTAGATATATATAGTACCTGTAAATATCTGTTTGTTTATTGTTCTATTCATTTACCAAGCATAGGTACATGTATTCACACGGAAGTAAAGGTAGAATTTCTCACCTGTATATATACGTTATATTTATTGTAATGTAAATTCCTCTAGTCGTACGACTTGATATCCTTAAAAAACTGAATACCCGAAATATGAGTCGAGTCAACTTCTTTATTATAGTTATCTCAATATCTGTAATCTATGTACCCCAATCTTTCTGTGATTTTCATCTGATAACAAATGGATAAAAAATATATATATACTTGGGTTTAATTAGTTCCTTTGATTATTTTATTGGTTAATTGGGTATTTTTAATGCGAGCAGTACAAATACTTATGAAAAATTAAGATACCGGAATAATTGTATCTTTCAAAAGCGAATAGTTTATTTTGTTGAAATTCGAGCTTTCAATTTTATATCAGTTCTGTTAGCATTCAAACAAAGAGCATGTACATATCTAATTTAGCTTTATAGAAAATTAGTTTGAATTAACGACCCGTACGTTGAAAAAAACAGATTAAGATACAAAAAAAAAATCTTTTTCAATGATTTTATTATTCAGACTTTTGTTTTCCTGCACAAAATATTGATGTAGTTCATCAACTTTCTCCAACATTCTTAGTTCATAAGTTTCTCCTTACCATGACTTTGCTGAAATAAGATGTTTTTAATGAAAGAGAAAGGAAATAATTGCACGCGTTATATAAACAGGCATGTACAAATTAATGTAACATAATCGTCCTCATCAAAATACACATTGTTACATCTTAAATTTTGTTTCATTTGGGGAATTTAAATTTATTTCTAAAGCGCCAAAGGAATTCTATAGAAGTGTCATTTGCTTACAAGTTAAACAAACACCGATTGGGTAAAAAAAAAATTTAAATGATTTGTTTACAGTTTCCCTATATACAGAATTTATTTTATTCCCCCAGTTAATAGCCGCCTCTATAATTCTTTTTCTTGTTCAGTTTTCCCCCCATAAGTCCTGTATATATTGCAATAATGGTTCATATCGTACCTCAGATATCTTATATAATAAATCTCCTGCAATCGTAGCAATTATTTATTTATTACGTATATTGTCATATTTATTTTTTATATATAATTATGAAAATTGCAAAATGGATAGATGTTAAGATATGACAAGTTTATCAAACTAAAATACAAGCAAATATTCTTTTTGCACATCTTACAAAATACTATCGGTAATTTCCGTGACATTTCTAAACATATGAAGATATTGAACAACTTGGCTTTGGCCACGCATTGTTTCCGCATATATAAAAATAATTCAGGGTTATCCCATTCTGATTTACTTTCTCAGAATAACTGTCCCTGCATTCTGTTACAAATCACAAAAGCTTCCATTGTTTTTTTCCTTACTAAATAAATGTAATTAGAATTAATTTTGCCTTACAATCTTACAATTTATTTTCTCTTTTCCATTTGTTATTTTTTCTTCAGTTTTCTTTAGTTTATTTTGTTTTAGGGATACTTTGCAGTTCAAAACTTTAAGACTTTGAATCTTAGAACTTTATTCACAAGAGCAATTTTGAAAAGTATATTGATGTGTTAGAAGGCACTGAACAATAGTAATATGGATATTGATAAAACAGTTTGTAGGTCAATTTGGCTCTTGATTTATATTTTCGACAAAAACAGAATCCATTTTACATTCATAGCAAATTCAGTTTCAGTTTCTGTATTCTTTAAGCCAAATAAAAACAAGGATATAGATATCAAATAATAATTACATACTAGATTTTCGTAGAGCTGTGGCTTTGTATGAAAATTTTCCTTTCACCTTTTGACTACACATTAAACTTAATTTAAGTTAAACTTATGTTAAAATTCACTTGGATTAACATAATAATATTCCTTCATATACATTCTTCTCCAACTTTCATAAAATGGGCATTTTAATATAAAATGAAATTCATTCTCGATATCATTAGAAGAAAAGTGTGCAATTGCAAACTCTTTCAGATCTTAATGTATTATATTTACCAGTTTTTTTTTAATTGGGGGTTTGAAATCTTATCTTGGTGACCTTTCTCTGTATCAATAGGCTTTGTTAATATCTTTGTAATACAAAATTATTCACAAGGTACTTGTACAGTTGTCCTTCTAAACAGGAAGATACAATTTAAGAATATTTTTTCTATAAACAACAGTCATCCTTTGCTCATTTATCTTATATGTACAATTATCAACAGTATCAGAGTCCCATAAATGAATTCATCCTGATACCAATGAAAGGGGTGAAGATAATGGACAGTGATCGATCTCAAAACAATGTCTTTGAACACTAAAAATCTGTGAAGAGGGCATAAAATACGGATCCCTGAATATTCCAGATGTGTGATTAGATGCACAGGAGGAATAAGTATAACCCTGTTAAAGGGTCACACCCGCAGTGAGTCCGCTGTATTAATCAGATAGACGGAACAATATTCCGTGGCCAAATTCAGTATAAAACAATAATACCTGGATAGCCAATGGTGTGAAACAAATCAGCCAAAATACAACAAAATGATAGGTTCTATTAATGATAAGGTCATTAGAACGACCATAGAATAACCGAAATGATGAATTTAAACGAGGTTGTTGAAATCCCTGTAACATCAACTAACAAGTGAGTAGCCTGTATCGGTTTAATTATTAATCTTACTCAGAGCATGCTCTTCAGTTCTGAATAAGTCTGGAGACATAAACACCGTATATACACGTTATAGCATATTGTTACTATATGATACGAAAAGCTGACGATGAGAAAATTGAAATGATCGTACGTGCAATACAGTTTAATTGTTAGTCTATAGTTAATAAAACATCCAATATGTGGAGTCTTTAATTTCAAGTTCACTGGGATTGAATGGTTGTAACTATTGTAAATTGATGATACACTGTCAGTATACCTAAATGTCGAGTTGAAGGTCATATAGATGTTTTGGAACAAATGTTTAATTGCTTTGACGAATCAATCTTTTATTCATTTATGCTTACACAGTACACATGTAAAATGATCTGCTAGTTCGTTTAATGGTCTTCCAGGGGTGGGAGGCACAAAAAAGGACTAAAAATGATAAGAAATGGGAAATAAAATGGCTATGGTTCATTAGCTCAATTTACTATTCTTATTCATTGATTTAATTTTTTTTTAAAATATGAACTAATATAAACTACACAAATTAAGAAGCAGAATTAGATACCAAATGTTCGTTTATGTATAATGAATTAAAAAAATATTTTCACTATCACGCATTTCTCTCATTCGGGTGCTTTAAGATATATATTAATGTATGCGGAATGATTAGTATATTGTCTTTTAGGTCTATATCATAAATGATGTAGTAGACGTCGCTGAATATAACATGTAGCTATATATATGTATTCTTTTGGTAAAGAATAGAGAAAATAGTTGAAGTACATTAGATATAAGAACTTTACAATATATCGTCATGTAATCTTGACGTTAAGAAAAGCGGGTCACATAGGTGGAATTTTGACAAGCAAAGAAAAGAGAGTCCTTATTTTGGATAGGGTATATATGCTTGTTACCTTTATAAAAAAAGTGAAGTTTTCGCATACATATAAGGCAAAAAAAGGTCAGCAATGCTTTAAAAATTAAACATTAAAGGGCATGTTTCTGAAGAAAGCGTGGCATAAGTAATAATGCATAATGACAGTAGGTATAGAAGTATTTGACATTTCGTCGTGTCTTTTTCTAAAATATATCATTATTATTGCATCTTTATATCAGAGACAATATTTTTTTTAATTCCTTATATGTTATGAACAGCAATAAAATACACGATTGAATTGTGATCCATTTCTATGCAAATTCATTACACCCTTGCATTTAAATTGCCACACGCTGTATTTGAATTATCAAACATGCTCTAATTTCCCATTTTGACGTAAACAGGGCATTCTATGTTTTGTTGCACAATTAAAACTAAAAATAGTCCAATAGGGGTATTTCCTTGTCGGGTTGTCCATCCGCTATTCGTTAGCGACTTGTAACTTCCGTTTTTTCAAGCTGCCAATAATGTGATACCTAAACAGTCTTCAGTCCTATTCTACTATAAATACAGCAGAAAGGTAAGACAATGTCAGAACTTTTGCAAAGGCACAACATCTAATTCTATTTCTTTGGAGGCACTTCGAACACAAAAATTCTACAACATGCCGATGAAAATGGTATATATATATCTTATATTAACAAAGGGAAAAATAATTAGAAACTTCCTTATCAAAATGTACCTTAAAATCATTTGCACTGTTTAAAGTTAAAATTTTTCTCTGAGCTTTTGGATTTAAGTCCATTGTTTTTGTTAAATATGTAATAAAGTTCCATGATATTCATGATTACACGATATTCATGTGGGCATTTTTTCTTATTTTCAGGATTTTCTAGAGGTATTTCTTTTATTTACACTTGTTTGTTTGATGGAATGTAGCAGCAAAATTTGCCAAAACCCACCCTCCAGAGAAATGAGGAAATTAAGGAGGGGACTGAGTCAGTTAAAAATCAAAGATTTGCCAGAAAGCTTCTTTCTAATGGAGCAATTACGGAATAGTACCAGTGCCGTGAGCAGCATTTCAATGGAATATATTAACAGACTTTACGTCAAGCTGGATAAAGACAACACAGATTGTCCTAAAGAGCTACTTCCAGGTATGGATCTGTGTCCCGGATATATGGTTATGGATTTCGACAGATTTAGGATCCCCAGGATGATGCTGCAGGTTAAGTGTAAATGTAAATCTTGTATCGGACGTGACGATGGTTCCACACACTGTGCCCCCATGTACTACTATACCCGGGTACTGAGGGTCACGGGTTGTGATGACAGGGGGTTCTACATCTATAATTATCATTGGGAGAAAGTCTCCAACGGTTGTGTCTGTAAAGGACGGAGAAAAGCCCCTCAACTTCCTCAATAATCGGAGGGAGAAACACAAGAGAAATATATACATGCAGGAATTTTTATGTGTACATTTTTTATTTACCTTTGAGAATGCTTATTTTTTTTTACTTTGTGTTTGTGTATCAGGTTATATGAGTGACGCATTGTGTAAATTTGAGAGAGTGTGGTACTAGTATTTAATTTCTTAAATATGTGATTATTTTATTGTTGAGGGCAAAACTTCAGGTAAATGTCTCCTTATTATTCTAGTCAACTGCATCAACCAGTGATTTAATTATGTGCCATTAATCAACTATCGATCTCCACTGCCAAATTCCTTAAGAAGGAAGTACTGAGTATTTGTACACGACATTTCACCTACATTGGCGTAGAACTCTGTACATTGCATGTTTAAAGGAAGCGTAGCCATTACCGCTTTATCAATTTCAAATTGAAATTCGCCAAGAAGGAAGTGATCGGATTCTTACTGCGATACGTCCATTTAATATTTCCTAACCTTTTCTTCCTTTTATTTGTTTTGATAAGTCAGGATAGCACATTGTCATATATTACCAGTCATGTCTTGCTTTTTTATCATGAACTTTTTCAAGAGAAATTAGAAATTCTTATGATGTTATTTTTATACATTTTGTTATTAACAGGATATAACGTGTTCAGTGACACAAAAGGTTTCTAATGACTTCTTAACATTGAATTTAATGTTTTATATTTTTAAAAGAAGCCAAATGTCAATCATTAAAAATCATTACATTTGCCATGGTTGTTTCAAGCTGATTTATTGCATTTATTTATATTGTCTTCATGGGACACTAACGTGTATCTCTCTACAAAAATGTCTTTCATTTTGTATTTTTGAGTATTTTGTCAATTTTTTTTTTTTTGCATTTTATTCAGATGTTTATTTTGTAATATATTTTATTTCAATTTATTAAAATACTTTATTGGTATCAATCTTTATTTATTCGTTTTTTCTTTTAGTCAGTAAGAAATGTGTGGGTCTTAATATCATAACATGTAAAATATGAAGATTTGTTTTTGAAGAAGGACTTTCTCTTATATAACAACTTGCAAATTTCGTATATCATCTTCCAGAACCATGGGTATCTACGATGTGTCAGACTCTGTGGTATCTTTTGTCTCAAGCTCACCAGGATATATCGTATCGACATAAGAATGGAAATTATCATTGATATTAATTGACAATACGTCGTCGATATATCTAAATGTTGAGTTGAATGCCACAGTGTTTTCTTCTTTTCACGCATTATATTTTGCACAAATTTTGCTTCATATGAATACAAAAATAGGTCTGCTATTAACGGGGCGCGTGGATTGTTGAAAGTCCTGGTTTCCAAAACCCACATTAATATTGTCAATCAGAAACTCAAGTATCTTTTTGATGTCAACTTCAGAGTACTTGTGTGTACAATCAGAATGTGTTTTAACGAAATAATTTTGCAAATGACCAATGACAAGGTAAATAAATTTACGAGTTCCATTTTTATTGAAAAGGCAACTTGTCAATGATATCAAAAAGCCTGGACTTAAATTTATTGTGGGGAATGGCTGTGTATAAAGTTTAAAAGTCGTAAGTTCTTAAGCTGTTGAATTGGTAAAATCTTCTGATTTCAAATTGTCCAAAAGTTTCTTGGAATTTCTAAGTATACACATTTGATCTTCTTGAATATATTGTTGCAGAGTACTAGTACTCTTAAAGTTTCTCCTATATTACTGTCAATATCTTAGTGAGGAGTAAAAAAAGAGGATTGGTTGAACATTCATTTACTGGAACCCGCTATGTATCTTCGCAAATTAAGACAGTACACAACAGGTATTTAGATATATTGATCTAACAAAATCTCTCTTTAGGTGAAATTAAAAAAATCATCCGTACATTTTTATGCCCACATAGTCTGAAGTATTTAACTGACCCCTGTAAGGAGATGGTGAAATCAGACATTCGTCACTAGAATATATCTGATTAACAAAAGTGTCCTATCCTAAGCTGTTTTTATTGGTACCTTTCTGTTACAAAAATCTGGTGAATAAAGGTAATAAGTGTATTTGGGAATAATGGGATGTAAATATCAAACATAAAAATCAGTTGAATATTTACATTTCAACATGCAACACGTTGGGCTTTCTTACAGAAGTGTACATATAGGTCTATATATAATTGAAATTTTAACCCCTCCTTCATAGAAAGCTTTAACTTCAACAAGGGTTTTGTCAATGTTGAATATTACTAAAGAAAGGACCTGTCTCAATGAATATACTTGTAAAATATGAAAGCCCAGGCCTCAACTGTCCAAGGTTACAGCCAAGATTAAAAAGTGGGTCAAAAGTCATGCTACCCAAGGAAGGAGCTTATCATAGGAAATACTCTTGTGAAATATATCCACCCTAGTTCAACTGTTTAAAAGATTTGGCCAAAATTAAAGATTTTTAAAGAAAATGTCAAAAAGTCGAAACTCATGGTACCAAGGTGAAGACCTGTCATAAGAAATAGAAATAGACGTGTGGAATATAAAATCTCTCGCACCAACATTCAAAATTAATAGTCAAGGTTGAAGTTTTTCAAAAGTAGGTCAAACCCCAAGGTCCAGGTTAAAAGGTCAAACGATCTCGGATTTATATAGTCTTTTGCCTTGATAATGGCACCTCGATCGTCCTTCTGTACAAACCATAGCTTTAAAATACTGCAGAAGTACTTTTTTCCGCGTGGTATTATTTTACGCTATGTACGCGGTCACAAATATTCCGCGGAATTTGTCCAAGCGTACTTAATATAAATGCAAGGCATATAGTGACAGTTTAAGAAATTCGCGGAATTTTCATTAAACAGATATTTTGCCCTTCTACAGTAATTAGAGCTGTATATGACTTTCGTATTTCAAATGTGTATTCCTAGTGACAGGGCCAACATAACTGATATTTTGCCCTTGGAGTTTGACCCATTGTTGCAAATATTTGCCAAACTTTATCCTTGCCCATAACTTTTGTATAGTTTGTGCTAGGGCAACTTTGGAAATAACTTTTGACTGACATATGATTGGGCGTTCAAATTTAACACAATATGCCATAAATAATGACATCTGACCGACAAAGACACCGAAAGCGGGGAACCACATTTTTTTTTAAATTTGGTCGATGAATTTATTTTTTATGCAATCAAGGACTTAGGAAGATTATACAAAGATGGTTAGGGAAGGGGAGGGAAGGTATTTGCAACAGTTTTTTTAATTGTTCCTCGCTTTCGCGAAAGCGAGGGACATTAAATCTCATTCGTATGTCAGTCTATAGGTCTGTCAGTCTGTCACAAAAACGTTAACTTTGGTCATAACTTCTGAATGAGAAGAGATAGAAATTTCATATTTCACACAAATATTACTTGGACAATACCTTTCAAAATATGCTATGATATTTTACCCCTCGACCTTGACCTTCAAGCTTGACCTTTTTTTTTTGAGAAAAAATTAACATGACTTAAAATTGGTCATAACTTTTGAAAGAGAAAAGATAGGGTTTTCATATTATACACGCATATTACCTGTGAGAAGACATTTTTAAAAATACTATGACTTTTGACCATGTCACATTGACTATTAAGGTTGGCCTGTATTTCAAAAGTTATTTTTCCTTATAACTTTTGATTGAGAAGAGATATAGCTTTCATATTTGACTTGTGCATTCCCTGTGGCAAGATGTTTCCGAGGAAGTTATGTTTTTACCCCTTGACCTTGACCTTCATGTTTGAATTCAACCAAATTTTGCTTACGTTTTTTCCTCTTCCTGACAAATATTGTCAATATTCAGTGACTGTAAACGGAACTGAAATTCAGCTACCCAATAGATACGCAATTCTAACAGAGATTTGCTCAAGTAATAATATGCTAAGCGTGTGTGCGGGTCACGATTTGTTGAATGGCAACAATTTATTTGCTATGGGAGATGGCATCGTTTTAAGATCATATGAAAAATAGTTTCCGCGTTCTTTTAAAAAACCATGCCAAGGTAAACTAAACCCTGATATCTTATCTAAGTTTTATTTAAATATACGATTTACACATGCATTGTCCTACTTTGGATAGAAGTCAATCAATGTTCTCTCGCCAAAATGGGTCGAAATGATTTATAGTTAAACTACAGACGTTGTGACATTACCCTTGTAACGTAGAATTTAGTCCGGGTTGAAAATTGACATGGCGTCATTTTTCAAACGAGTTAAATTGAGACCCTTGCCGTTGAATATTGAGCTACATTGTGGAATTTTGGGCAAGAAACCGGTTCTGAATTTAACAACAATATAAAACATAATCATTTCTAATGTGATATTCATAGATATTATTTATTCATTAAAAAAGTATTATTTATTCAATAAACAAGATGTATTACTGAAAGACTTATGCCCCCATATGGCAGCTTGTGGCGAAAATTGAGGTTTCTCAAATGCAAATCAGACTCCAAGGTCAAGGTCTTTGTTTCAAAAATGCTGTCGTCCAAAGGAAAGACTTGTTTCAATAAATATACTTGTGAAATAGGAAAGCCCAAGCACCAATTGTTCAAAAGTATGGCAAAGATTAATTTTTTTAAGTGGATCAATCTCCAAGGTCAAGACCAAAGGGTCAAAATTAATAAAACGCAGGGCAAGGTCTTGTCACAAGAAATACCCATGTAAAATATAAAAGCCCTATAACACTTATTAAGGTTCAGAAGCTATTGCCAAGTTTAAAGTTTTCTCAAGCAAATTCAAATAATTGCGTCCGCTGCTTTCGGTGTCTTGGTAAAATATCATTACTAGTATATGTGACACTAGTATTGTGTCAATTATGAACGCTCTATCATAATCATCCAAAAATTATCATTGAAGTTGTTTGGGTTTTTTTTTTAATTTGGTCAAACATGAAGGTCCAGGGGCAAAAAAAATAGTATGACACTCTCGGAAATATTTTGTTACAGGCATGCACATGTTGAACACGAAAGCCCCATCTCTTCTCTATCTAACATTTTTGAAGGACAGAGATAAAAAAATTATAGTGTTTTCAGAAAGTCTTATCACAGAAAATATACTTCTGAAATGTGCAAGTCTTATCTCTTCTCATCCAAAAGTTATGACCAAGGTTAAAGTTTTTGAAAAGTAGATCAAACTTTAAGATCTTCAAGGTCACGGTGTTAATATTATAGTGTATTTAGAAAGGCCTTGTCACAGTTAATACACATGTGAAATAAAATTTTTTTACTTTTTCTCATCAAATGTTCTGGCAATGTGACGTCAAAAACAACGTCGAGAAAGTTTCTCAAAATTACTTTTCATTCATAAAAATGTATCCATATAACTTGACATTTTTTTTTAAAGAATTATTAGAGAAGAATAAGTTAGATTGTCAATGATTTCAATTTTTTACTGCACAACTCTGATTTCACAAGTTCCGCAACAATGAAGCGCACATCACGTTCTTTGGGGTTACTAACTCTTTTGACGAGATTTTTCACTATTAGTTGTTTCTTTGAAGACTGTCCATCGCTCGATTCAAAGTCTCTACCAAACTACTGTCTTTTTATTATACACAAATGCACGGCTTATTTTCATACAATTCCTGATTTATCCAGCAATTTCAGAAATTATTTAGAGGTTTCCCGAATGCAAAACAAAAATACATGTTTGTTGCTATGCACTGCTCCGTGACGTCCTTCGACGAGGTTTTTTGCTTTGTTAATCAAGTTTACATGTATTTAGAAATTGATATCTTTTCAACGAAGTATTTTATCACATTACATTTTAGCACCCCTAGTAATAGAACAATGCTTAATTCAAACATTCAAATTTTATTTCGTTTGAGCAACATTTATTATCAGCATGACAATAGACATGCATTTTAAAATGTATATAATAATAATTATCTTTATTGATAAACTCAATTTAGACCTTTCTCCTCGATCCCATTTTTGCTGCCATATATCCTTAATAATTTTGACAAATATCAAGAGTTATTCTTTTTTCCCACTCAAATTATTGCATTCTGTTGATGAAATTTGTATAACATTTTTTTTATAACTTGACATGAAATATAAAAGGTATGTCAAAAGTCTACGAACTTTTTGAATCATTCTCGTACCTTTTTTGACTTAAACATTTTTTCTAGAAACATGTATCAGAGTTAATCTATGCGTTTTACCTAAGAAGAACACTCAGTGAGTGAACTAGGGCACAGATTTGGGTTAAGAGGAGATAGATCATGCTATGGTCAGACAGACAGACGGACAGTCTGAACACTTAAGTACATCCTGGAAGCTTACACGTTAGAGGGATATACGTAGTATTTTGGTGGTTCGTTGCTCTTCACCCCTGGTTAATCTTGGTGGCAGATTTAAAGCTCTTCTGTGTGAAATAAGAATTTTGTAAGTAAAGCTTCGACACGGAAGGGTTACAGTTTTACAGGTGCGTATCAGAAATCAGATATAAAAATCACCGACCTTCCAGCAAGTAGCAACGCCTATGAGAAGGTCCTCGTTAAACTAACCAATCAAAATGCAGATTTCAAGGACTGTACAAAAATTCAACAACTCAAATTCAGATATTTTAGCGATCTATTCAATTGGTTTTAAAAAACTGCGTCTTAAAATGTAGCACAGGTATGGTTTAGCATGGAAAAGGGAGAAAAATTCCGATTGCTACTGTTTCAAAATACTAATTCTTCATTCAAATAAATACCAGGGTAATCTGAGTGTGTACATGTTAAGGTATAGCTATTCTATTTTCCCCCCAAAAATATCTCAATAATTAAATTGATGAGAATTTGTACATCTATTTATACAGATCTATTTTGGGAACAGAAAAAGGATTGTTTTTATCAACATAGAAAATTTTAAATATGTTTATCCTTTTTTTAATATATCGAAACTTACTTGTGGCTATATTATAGCTTTAAGGGATAGTTCTTTCACAAACGGACTATTTATTTCATTTTAACCAATACTTACTTTCTCGATCAGTCCTTCCCGTGCATTAGGCCGTCACCAGAGACTTCCAACTGGTCAGTTTGTGTCCATCTGCGGATCTCCATGACCAGTTGTTCTCTTTTATTTCTTTCTCCGTCGATCTTCTCTTTTGGTCTTCCTCTCTTTCTCTTTCCCTTTGGTGTCTATCTCAATGCACCTCATGGGATTGAGTTTGGGTGAACTCTAAATATATATGTCCTATCCACATCCATTTTCTTTTATTTACAACATGAATTTCAGCAGTCTCGTTTAAAGTCATCATTTCTTAAGTTCTATGGTTGATACAATGACCTTGTCAGCAAATACAATTTATCATTGAGTCAAATGCTGACTGACGTTTTTCATACTAATTGTTAGTCAATTATTTATACACTGAATTGACGACGGATTTGTCCGTTATTTCACGATCATGACAAGGAGCACACGGCATTTGTGACCGGTCCGGTCAGCAGGGGATCCTCACTCCTCCATGGCACCTGATCCCACCTCTGATGATTTGGAGGTCCGTGTTTGCTTTGCACGCTCCTATTTTGTATTGTTTTATGGACTTTTGATCTTGAATACTGTTCTTTATCTCCACATGTTTTATTGGGATAGAGGAGTGGTGTTAGTTTTTTGTACAGCTTTTCATTGAGTTGGATTAGGCCAGAAGATACGTAATAATCTGCGAAGGCAATGTGTCTGGAAGGCATTTAGTTTGTTTGAAATGGCTTATATAACTTTCCATGATTCTGCACCATATAGGAGGACCCCAAGCACGTTGCTCTCGAAAATCCTTATGTTGGTATTTACCGGTATGCTGATCTTTGCTGACTCTTAACTAGTAAAGAGGGGAAATAACTTTTTTCGGAGCGAGACTGGGACGAATACGTTTATAAATAAGAGCGAGCGAGCAAGCTTGAATTGCTTTTAGGTTGAATATACTTACCTTATTTGTACAGAAAATTAAAAGATCGAACATTAATCATACACAATAATGTTCAATTTATATTCAATTAGTCCAGTTTGATTTCTTTATTCTTTAAGAAAAATTAAGGCTCGTAATATTTTATATGGAAAATAATAAAGAGTACAGAATCAAGCAGTTTCCAACTGCATGATATACAAAAATACAAAACAATGATATAGATTTCAAATACACTGTAATGCATATTTAATTACAAATTAGATTTTTGTAGAGCTGTGGATTTGTATTAAAATGTTCCCAAATCATATAACTCTTTCACCTTTTGGCTATACACATTAAACTTATAAGTTTAAATACACTTGGTTTATTATAATAATATTTCTTAATATACATACTTCTCAGACTTTCATAAAATGGACATTTTAATATAAAATGAAATTCATCATATATCATTATAGAAGAACAGAGTTTGCAAATGAACCAAATGTCAATAATATACGATCAACTTATAAAATAAATAGCCTATTCAAAAAATATTTGATGTAACTTTAAAACTAGAGGAACTGTGAGCACTGAGCTCACTAAATGATATCCCGCGCCATTGTAACCTCCTATTTTATTTTTTGATCGGACACATATTTAGGGTTTCCCATAGCAAAACATGATTAAACACTGCCATTCTTTCTATAATATAGAAGGGTATCCAACTCTTATCCGCAACTCCTCCTATACCACTAAAAAAATAAATGATACTTTCACAGATTCTTTATAACATAACGCATAACGCTATTGTCAATTCTTATGTTATTGTTTGATGGACTTCGCCATTATAATAATATGGGAGGCGGGGGATACCATTTAGAGAGCTCAGTACTCACAGTACCTCTAGTTTTAACTGCCACTCGTAAGTGCCTGCGCTTTACATGGCTAAATGTATTCATTCAACTTAAATTTAATTTTCATTAATGTGTGAAAACGCGTTCAAATAATGCTTCGAACTATTTTTCAATATTCATGAAAATGAAAACTAAATCTTTGTATCCTTTAAATTAAATCTTACATTCCATGAAAAAATGGAACAATACAATGGATACATTAAAGTACCCATAACAAGATAATCCTGAAATACCCGATTGTGTTAAAACATTTCAAAATTATGGGGGGAAATTCCCTAGTATATGACCACAAGAATATGGGTCCAACATTGATTGTAAACTTATGTAGGGTTTTTATAAATTGTAATTCACATTTAAGTTAAATCATTGGTTCTCTGTCTGGTGTAATGTTAAAACGATTTAAATTTAAAAGTACTTTGCACAATAGACATTAAACATCTATTGGCATTTTATCTTGTAAGAAATGGGGAAATTTTAAATCTTAAGTGTTTTTCTTTGTTTAAATAATCAAAATGCCGAATTGATGGATAAGACGTATAAGTTAGTTTTGATGTTTTATATAATCATTGCTGGAATTGTACATCAACATTATACGAATTACACTCTGTACATATTGAAAAGTAATGGGCATCGTAATATATTTTACGGTTTGATTCTGCATTATGTCTTAAATTGATAAATTCTTTAACCAAGATTCACAATTCGTTTTCTTTACGAATGTTAAACTAATTTCCTGTTAAGTTCTTGCATATTTTGTTTGTTTTTGTGTTTTTTAAGGTAAACACACGTAAATTACCAGTACATTCCAAGGTTTATAAACTAAATAAAGATGTCATCAAGCTGCATGCAAAGAGTGACAATCGGCATTTTTTTTCAATTATGGACACTTTTCCATTCTATACTTTACGCTCATGAATATCAATTACGGCGGAACAAGGTACGTAAATACCTAGGCATACGCCATTTCAGTTGCACTGTAAATCAGCACTAGTACATAATTAAAGCTACGACACGGAAAGGTTATAGTATTACAGGTGCGTATTAAAAATCACCGACCT
This sequence comes from Saccostrea cuccullata, assembly GCF_032062105.1. Lineage (NCBI taxonomy): Eukaryota > Metazoa > Mollusca > Bivalvia > Ostreida > Ostreidae > Saccostrea > Saccostrea cuccullata. Next base: position 648,366 of record NW_026919155.1, on the reverse strand, counting down.
TCCAGCAAGTATAGCGAAGCCTATGAAAATATCCTAGTTAAACTAACCAATCGAAATGCAGATTTCAAGGACTGTACAAAAATGCAACAACTTATTGAATTATGTTAAAATTCCCATACTTTGGTGACCAATTCAACTGGTTTTTAAAAAAAATTCTCTTAAGATATAATACAGGTAAGGTTTAGCATGGAAATGGGAGAGAAATTCCCTTTAAACCAATTGTTACAAAGTTTTAAAAATCATGAAAATAAACACTAATTCTACATTCAGATAAATAATTTGAATGTGTATAGATCTAGTTACAATTAACAACTCTAATTTTATCAAAATATCTTAACTTAAATGAGAAATTGTACATTTATTTCTACATATCTCAAAAATACCAAAGAACTTTGACACTTTGAAATCACAAGATTTTACCAAAATCAACAGCTTAAAACTTGCGACTTTTCAACTTTATACAAAATCATTCCCCAAGAAAAATTAAAGTTCAGGCTTTTTGATATCATTGACAGCTGCTTTTTCAATAAAAATGGAATTTGTAAATTTACTTACCTGGTCACTGGTCATTTGCAAAATTATTTTGTTAAAACACATTCTGATTGTACACACAAGTACTCTGAAGTTGACATCAAAAAGATGCTTGAGTTTCTGATTGACAATATCTATGTGGTTTTGGAGACCTGACAGGTCTTTCAACAATCTATTGGAATTCCAATGGGTACCAACTGCGCTCCATTATTAGCAGACCTATTTTTGTATTTATATTAAGCAGAATTGGTGTAAAATCTTCGCGAAAAGAAGAATACACTTGCTGTGGCCTTCAACTCGACATTTAGATATATCGACGACGTATTGTCAATTAACAATTCAACGGTTTTCCGCGTAAATACGCGAGAAGCATTCCGAAAAAATATTACTCGCTTTTATTTTTATAGTGCTGAAATCTATGTAAAATCTATTGATAAATTCGCGAATTATAATTCTCGCGATTTGACGTTTAAGAGCCAGTTCGCGATAAAAAGTACTCGCGAAAAATAAGGAATCTACAGTATTTCCATCCCTATGTCGAGACGATAAATCCTATTGAGCTTGAGATAAAAGATACAACAGAGTCTGACACATCTGTTTCATATTTGTATATTTTACTTGAAAAAGACATTAATGGTAATCTAACAACCAAGCTATATGATAAACGTGATTACTTTAATTTTTCTATCGTTAACTTCCATTACTTATTCAGCAATATACCTTTATCAGCTGCATACGGAGTTTATATATCTCAGTTGATTCGATACGCAAGAGCATGCTCTAGGTAAGAATAATTTCTAAGACGTAAATTATTGACAAACAAATTGATGAAACAAGAATATCAACAGTCTCGTTTAAAATCGTCATTTCTTAAGTTCTATGGTCGATACAATGACCTTGACAGCAAATACAATTTATCATTGAGTCAAATGCTGATTGACGTATTTCATACTTTTTGTAAGTCCATTATTTATACTCTGCACTGACGACGGATTTTTCCGTTATTTTCCGATTATGACAAAGAGCACACGGCGGGTGTGACCAGTCGGCAGGGAATGCTCACTTCTCTATGGCACCTGATCCCACCTCTGATGTTTTGGAGGTCCGTGTTTGCTCTGCTCCTGTTTTGTATTGTTTTATGGACTTTGGTATTGAATGGTACTGAATATGGGATTGTTTTAAACAGCTTAGAAAATTCATTTTTGGAATTTGTATAACTAAACTTACTTGTGGAAAATTTCGAACCAAAAGGCAATGAAGTCTATATTATAGCTTTAATCAAACGACCTATTTGTTTCATCTTCGCCAGGAAGGAGGGAAAATCACTTTTTCCGGAGCAATACTGAGTCAAAAAACGAATATACGAGTTTGAATTGGTATGGTTTTGGCTTGAACAAATTTTGTTGCTTAGAATCGAACATTTAATTATACAAAATAATGTTCAATTCAAATACAGTGGAACCATAGACCTAAAGCGCTTTAGGTCTATGAATGGAACCAAAGGTCAACAATACGATCAACTTACAATATAAAGAGCCTGTTCAAAAATAGATGATATAATTTTAAAGCTAAGGGTTCTGTGAGCACTGAGCTTACTATAAATGATAACCCCTGCCTCCCGTATGATTATAAGGCAAAATACATATTTTGATCTGGGTAACCCAAAATAAGTGTCAGATCAAAAAGTAAAATAGGACGTGCCCAATGACATTATGTACTATAGAATCTGTGAAAAGTATCATTAAATTTTATTCAGTGGTGATAGAGGAATTGCGGATAAGAGATGGATACCATTCAATATTATAGAAAGAATGCCAGTGTCCATGTTTTGCTATGGGAGAGCCAAAATATGTGTCGATCAATAAGTAAGACAAGAGGTGCATAATGACACTGTGTAACAAAGATATTTCGTGAAAGTCTCCTGAAATTTCATTCTTAGGCATAAGCTTAGTTGCGAATAGGTAGGTAGGTAGGTTTGAAATATGCACGGATGGAGAAACAGGTGAAAAAAAACTTGGGATGGTCTTATTTTGGTTTTAAAAAATGCAAATTAATAATGAATAAATAGCAAAGTTCTATTAACAAAATCTATACTTATAGAGACCAGACCTTAGGATGAGATAGTGTAACCGAGCTCCCGTGTCGCAGGTGGTGCTAGCACAATAAGAAGATCCCTCGCTGCTCAATAGCCCTGAGTGCCGAGCAAGTCCCCCATCCCCCTAAGTGTTGGCGTCTCCATATGATTGAAAAATTCTCGATAGGAAAGCCAAACAACAAAATAATGAATATCTAAACTTTCTATGCAGTTCAAATCTTACTTTCCGTCATCATCCTAATACTAGTATATCCCACGTCTTATCATTTTATAGGACATATTGAGAAAAGAACTCTATATCACAAGATGCCCCCCCCCCCCAGCTTTGAACTAAGAATTTTTATTTGACAAAAACTAGAGGAAAAAAATACATGAATTACTTGACTGTCTATCATTCCTGTATTTCGATATCTGATATCATTTTTCGCTTTTTGTTAAGTTTTAAAGATCGGTCCTTTACGGTATATATAAAGTATTTTTAAATATCGGTTAGGAAGGTACCGATCTTTACTTTGTGTCCAATAAAAATATTCTCAGTTCAAATGATGCTACATACTTTTTTTTAAAATTCATGAGAATGAAAATTTAATCTATGTATCCCTTAGATTACAGCCTACAAAAAAGGAGAAATACATTGGAACCCTTAAAGTACTCTTAGCAAGATAATCCTGAAACCCCAGGCTGTGTTAAAATATTCCAAAATTTTAGGGGGAAATTCCCTTTATATGTCCACAAGAATGGGTCCAACTTCGATTGTAAACTTACGTAGGGTTTTTATAAACTCTACATTGAAATCCACAATTGTTCTGTCTGGTGTAATATTAAAACGATTTTGAAGTACTTAGCACAATAGTCAGTAAACATCCAATGGCATTTATCTTGTTTGAACTGAGGAAATTTTAAACCTTGAATCTTTTTCTTTGTTTGAAATAATCAAAATGCCAGATACATTTATCTTGATGGATAACACGGATTTTAAAGTTAGTTATGCATGTTTGATATGCAATCATTATTGCATGTACATCGACATTGAAACAATTATATTTTGAAAAATAATGAGGTCGTGATACTTTACGGTTAGATTTCTGCAATACGAGTTATACTTCTGCTCTCAAATTCAATGCAATTGTTTTCGCTTATAATGTTAAACTCATTTTCTGTGCCTTCTCATTTTGATTTAAAGGTACTTGGACACAGATTTGAAGTCAATATTTTCTCTATAATATTACGACTTACATGTATATATTTTAACAGCATTTCACACAAAAATTAATTAAAAATCTTTTTTCATTTAAAAGTTATTAAAACTTCAAATTTTTTGGCGGGTTTGATTGACACATCCTTGCACTTTCACAAATTTTAACCTTATTCTTCATCCTTAGGAAAAGTGGCAATCTTGTGTATTAATGAGAAATATCAAAACTTTTATCCAGAAAAATAATTTTATTCAGAGTAGAAATATTAGAAAGCAAAACTCCTTCACAAGTATCGTCATTCCGAACTAAGAGTTGTGTACAGAGTTTAGCAAATCGAGCACACTCGTGTTATGTACACAGTTTTTGTAAACAGGGCACGAGTTCTGTTATTGTTTATGTTTACAATTCACCGGGTGCGTTCAATCGTCATAGTCTGCTTACCACAACTGCACGGACTGACAACATATTGTGTGTTTGTTTTGTATTCGAACATGTCTACTCTGAATTTTTCTGGATTAATATAGTATTAATATTTTTCATTAATACTTTTCCACTTTTCCAAAGGATTAAGAATAAAATTAATTTGTGAAAGTGCAAGGATGTGTCAATCAAACCCGCCAAAAAAATTTTAATTTTAATATCTTTTATATGAAATAAGATTTTTAATTAATTTTTGTGTGAAATGCTATTAAAATATATAAGTCGTAATATTAGAGAGAAAATAATAACTTCAAATCTGTGTCCAAGTGCCTTTAAGTAAACACTCATAAGGTAACATAAACTAAATCAAAGGCCTGAAGGGCCTGTAAGTTGACTCGCTCGAGTTAATTGAGCTTTTTGATACATCTGCACACCATACCTTATATTCAGTTTATTTTTGCATCTTAAGAGATTGAATATAATATGTCTCCATGTGCAGTTAAAAAATGAAGTGTATATTGCTTTTCCTTTATATATACAGGTTGGCACTAATGGGCTTCCGTACATATCATTGTGAAAAGCAGCACTGCAAACCTGGATTCTATGATGAATTTAAGCACACTAGCTGCAGTGGTCAGTGCTATGGACCAATTAGTTTATAAAGATTCACACAGCAAATCTAGATTCTAAGAATAGTTTTTACAAGCACACTTAAGCTGCAGCTAATGCATGACAGCAGCAGGTGTTTGTGTTAAATTCTAGGTCAATTACAAATAAACTTTAGATGTTAGATCCGCCTATAATGCTTGAACATATATTCATACGCAGTAATTTTACAACGTACAGATATTTAATCAAAAATTTCTTTAAAAGCATGAAGACATATAATGTAACAGTATAAACTTTTGTGCAGTTTTTACCTCCTAAGTGTATAAAATGGCTCAAACAAAAGCATGTTTTGCTAGAACTATCATATTTGGCGTATGGATCACCTTGATAAATGCGTGATAAATTTTAAAAACGGCTGTGTCATCAAGCTGCCATCAAGGAAATGGCAATTGTTTTTTAGTTGGACACTTTTCCAATCTGTACTTTTTGCTCATATCAATAAGGCTGAACAAGGCTCGTCAATATTTTATGCATACGCCATTTCAGTTGCACTACATCGGCACTGGTAAATATTCCTCGCATTCGATACCCCGCTCAGCGTTTTGTTACAAATTGCATAGAGTGAACATTTTGTCGCCAATATGGGTTTAGCATTACTTTTAATGCAATTCACGCGAATTTGGCTTTTTTTTTCGTTTTTGATTTTTTTTCAATTCCACTGACATGAGCAACTGATGTCGCACTGAATACATGGAACTTTTTCCTTGCCATGGAAGAAGTGAAGCTATCGAGTGTTTTACAATGTCTGTTTAGAACCGTCCTTACTCCAGTCGTTTATGGAAGGCACTTATCAACAAGTTACAATGTTTTCGTCAAATTTCTCCAATCAATTCAATGAATTGCAAATCATGACGGTATAATGCGTGTTCAACAATCATCAAAGACATATGATTTTCGTTGGCTTACTGCAATTTGTTTACGTTATAAGCCTAATATATATATACCAAAGACTCTGTTCCATGCTCACATTTTAATGGTGGAGTTTTTTAGTTGATTTTCAGATAACTGCATTATAGTATTTCATGCAGCTTATCATCTGACACAACTCCAATATTAATGTGCGCATGGAGCAGTGTCTGTGCTAGGAATACAATCTCTCAATTTTACTTTTCAGCCTTAGTTAAAAAGATGCATGGTGTTTCCATGAACCACGTAAATAACATGCTGTAAGCCAGCGTAAAACCATACACCTAGTAGACTGCAATTCTTTGCGATTCTTTCAATTAATTGCAGAAAGGTTCGATGAAAACTGTCACGTGTTGAAAAGTGCCTTCAACTAAAGGCAGTGTAGCCTACCTATTCCAGTGCATCATACTGAACTGTGAACAAATGAAAAGCTATCATGGGGCTCCTAAGCAATGAGTAATAGTGTATGACAAAATTCCTTTTTACCAATCGTGCTCAGCTTTATTATTTGTTTACCATCCTGACTAATGTGTCAAACACTCCCAATCATAAAATCCCAGAGGCTATAAACATCACACTATTTATTAACAAAATGACTTGATGTTCTAAGCAAGTTTTCAGTGGTTAAAAGATGATGAAAACATTAAAAACAATGGAATTAAATGAGACATGATTACACAACAATGTCTTATGTAAAAATGCAATACAGCTGTCACAGTCTTCTGAACTAGTATGGCTTTGGTCGTCTGTCTTGTCTGCCCATATCACCTCCCCTAAAAAGAAATAAAATCATATTTTCAGAAACTTATCTCGAAGTAAAAAGTTGCTGCAGTAATATTCCTCTCATAAAAGATGAATAAACATATATTATAATATATTTTCCATACAATTTTTCCCTTCTCTCCATAAAAACACTGCTAAAATTTAACAATCTTTTACTTTAATGACCTTGTAATTTACATATTTCCATCTCAAATATTTATATACAAGGTATTCAATTAAGCATTCCCACAATTCCTCATACAGACTAGAACTCTATAGAAATTCAACACACAGTACCTGTCTCTGCCTCCTCTGTCTCCCCCTCGTCCTCCTCGGAATCCTCCGCCACCACCGCGGCCTCTGTCACCACCAAATCCACCTCCTCTACCGCCGCCAAATCCTCCGCCTCTACCACCCCCACCACGACCGCCTCTGTCAAAACCACCTCGACCTCCTCTCATTCCTCCTCTACTGCCACGGTAACCTGAAAGAAATCGTTCCGTGTTTGAAGCGTGACAAATGGCAAGCCAAAGTAAATGTAACTTATATTTCACATAAAATAATTTCAAAATAATTTTATTATTGTAAATATTAAATTTTTTCTGCTCATCCAATCATACGATGAATTTTTTTCAATAATTCTGTATGTAATGATGTATTTCCAATTGATCTTACCACCATCATCTCCCCCACCACCTCCTGGCCTGGGGGCATTACATCTGTTACAATTATTCCTCCATGAGAAATTGTTGTTTCCACATTGTCTACAAGATACAATTGAATGCAAATTATAAAAACAAAGATCACATATACAGAAACTCTATTATTAAAGAAAATCAGTTTGAATTCGAATGAATTCCATATGTGTGCTGTTATAATACATCATAGATTTCACAAAGCAGCAGACAGATTAACTCTTTCATAATTTAACAGATTGGTCAAGTAACATAAGCTGAATACTTACTCATTAGGACAGGTCCAGTCTCCTTCTCTGCCACCTTCAAAAGGAGAGACAACTTATTACATTTCACTTTACAGTCATGAAGTGTTGTGATATGTACATTAAACTCCTGATTTATCTCAAAATGAGTCAGTACACATGTACTTACCATCACCACCACCTCCGCCACCACCAAATCCACCGCGACCACCTCGGCCTCCGCCGCCACCACCTCCTGTAAAGTAAAACGATTAATTCATACAACAACTTACATACTACTGGTCTTCACAGTAATAGAGTTTGAATTTGTACATTTAAATATTCAGAGAAATTTCTAGAAAAGACTGAGGAGATAAACTTTCAACCACAATTAGAATACCTAATAAGAAAGAAGTCAATGGGCAACAAAATCCACTGTTTAAGTGTTGGGCCATCTTATTCTTATCATCGTCGGAAACCCACAGTCGGTCTCGTGTGTTTCCGATGATGATTCCTATAGCTGTGTCCACAACTTTGTTCTGTAACTATTGTCTCAACCCAGTTATGCTTTGAAGTAGTTTGATCTAAATCACAGCTCAGCTGAGATACAAGAAAACCCTGTTTAACACTGGACTTACCGCGGCCAAATCCTCCTCTGCCACCCCCACCTCTTCCTCCTCCAAAGTTAGTGTTCATCCTCCTCGTGGCAATCTCTACCTTTATTGTATTACCACTGAAGTCCTTCTCTACAAAATCCAAATTAAATCATTGGCAATTAACCTTGAGCATTGTATGTAAAGTTTATTTTACCATATTGATTAGATAAAGACTACAGACCATTAAACCAGTTAATAGCTGCCTTTGCCGTCTCTGAATCATCATATGTGATTGTGGCTTCTCCCTTTGGTCTCCCGGTGTTCTTGTCTTTATATATCCATACTTTAGGTTTTCCTGATCTTTTATCAGTCTGAAATTAAAATTGACACATTTTTTAACAAATTGTTCCTTTTATCAGTCTGAAATTAAAATCGACACATTTTTGAACAAATTGTTCTTTTTTCAAAAGTTTTATTTATTTGAAAAATAAATATTACATACAATTTGCATGCATTTAAAAAGAAAGGCTATCTAAATTTAATTCTCTGGTTCTCAGGCCAATTTTCTCCAAAACAGATGCGGGAGGGAGGCATTTTATCACTTTAATGGCAATAAAGTAGATGAGGGAGGTATTTTTTAATCTTTTCGAATTTTCTTTAAAATAAAGATAATTTTTTTAATCACAGATATACTTTCCATGTCTGATGTTTTTTTTATCCACGGCTTATCAGCGTGCGAACATAGTAGGCAATGTCTTCGAATGCATTTTCAAACGAAGTAGCCAAAATCTCTTTGAAAATGGCTACCGGAAGTGATATTTGAATACTAAACTACGAATAAAGTGCCACGCCACAGCATGATACGCCCGTCAAGAAATTACAATTACAATGTATCTTAAATAGTTAAAAGTGCAGGAAAATCATTTCAACCTTGATTTTAAGATTTCAATGATTTTTACACACCTTAAAAAATTTGTTTATCCATCCCCTGTGGTGTAGGCATTAATTATAACAAATATTGCATCATTCATAGATTCCTATACCTTGCCAAATGCTTATCATATTAAACAATATCAAATTAGTCTTCACAATTTAATTTATACTTAATTAATTTTGGAAATAAAAGGCTGGCCATTAAATATAAACTCACCAACAGTTCTTCTGTCTAATTCCCGAAGGATACAGATAAAATCATGCTCTTAAGAAATGAAACAGACATGCAGCTAGCCTTCCTACATTGAACACATTAATTAATCTTTAACTGGATGCTTGTCTACTCATTACTCCCAAAAGATTAATGGATCTGCACAACTACCATTATAAACATTTTTAAAACATATAAAACATCAATGATTTTTTTTTGTTTAGATTTAATGTCAGACAGTTAATTGTTAATATGCAATTCATATGGACTACCCCCATAAAATTAATTTTTAAGTTCATAATATTATGTAATATCAAAATAGTTTCATATGCAATATCAAATTAGTTTTAATTACTTCTCATCAAATTCATTTTAAACCTTTGGCTGGCAAACAAGATCTATTTTTAATCCAGCAGGCTTACCCATTTGGCCCAATACTCAAGGGATATAGATAGCAACGATGCTCTGACAGCTACTCCTCACACTAAACTCATTAATTTTTCTCTCTAATTTGACATGCAATTTTCTGTTATCAAAATTCTTCTTGACCAGTGCTTGATAATTAGACTCATGGGAGTGGTGGAATTTCTCTAACCTACATTATATTTGATTAGATTGCTGTCATGTTTATGCTAAAAAAATAAGTATTTTCTTGATTTAACATTTTTCTAATAATGTTAGTGCAATAGTTTTACATTTTTTGAATGTGTAAATGAATAGAAAAAAAAGACATTTTTTTTAAAATTCCTTTCAAATTAAAGGTCACAGTGACCTTAAAATAGGTCACGACACACCTTCTACCTAAGATGCATAAACTGGCCAAGTTTGATGATTGTAAGTCTAATAGTTTTCTAGTTATGGACCGGACAGGATTTTTCCATATTTGGCTATAACTTTTTAATTATAGGTCAGAGCGACCTACTTTTTGTGCGTGACACACCTTCTACCCAAGATGTTTCAGCTGACAAAGTTTGATAACTCTAGGCCTTATAGTATTAAAGTTATGAGCCGGACACGAGAAAAGCTAACAGACGGACGGACAGACGGATGGACACGAAGCCTATAACATAATACGTCCCGTCTTAAGACGGGCGTATAAAAAATGAGGAAAGAATTTTTTTTTCTGGATTGGTCTCCGCAATACCAAATTTTTATTTTATCAAAAATACAATAAAATCAGCAATGCGGCTACCTCGAAACGAACGAGTGCGGGCCTGAGAACCAGAATTTCAATTTTATGTAGCCTAACAAAAAATCATATTATTAAATTGATTAAAATACTGTGTGTTGTAAGAATTTTCATGAACAAGCAGATATCTATGGTTTCCTGCTTTTGGGGTCTTTTGTTATGATATCTAACCTTAATAACACCAATGCTGCCAAAGTGCTGCACTAGACCATCTTCATCAATATCTTCAGGTAAGCCAGATACAAATATGGTGTCTTCCATCACCATCATATCTCCACTACTGCCACCTAAAAGTGACATTAACAACACATTAATAACATAAGTCTTAACATTTAATTAAAGTTTTAGATAGTGACATGACACTATGTCTCAACATATTTTATAAATGTGTGTAGAAATAGAAATACTCACCACCCCGGTCATCCCTGCCTCGGTCTCCTAAAAAAATCAACAACATCATTAGTCAGATGATCAATCTAAAATATTTTTCTTCTTACGTTATATATTTCATATCATTGTGCTTCAAAATGAAAAAAATCTTACTATCCAATAGACTGTCTTAGAATAGAATTCATACCATAAAGAATAGAATTCATACCATAACATTCAATAATCCAGCATTGCTAATTTACATCACCATCTTTGTAATACGGTATATGCACACTTTATGCAGTTTTAAATTATCATATTTTACATGCAATCCCCCAATAAGCACATAGATAACATTTTACAGTGGTGTAGATTTTATACATGTGATCTTGTACACAGTTGAATTTCACACTTCATTCAATGACCAATACACTTTCTATCCCTGATAATTACACTCCTAATGTATTACACTTTTCTTTGTGTATATTTTTCCTGTTTTAGTTGGTAATGGTACCAATACCAGTTCAATTGGCAACTATTTTCTACCATAGAAACACGACTTTTTCCCTCTAAATTTACACCTACAATTTAAGAATATTTGTTGTTTTACAGTTGTCCTGTTTCTAACTTTCTTTAAGAAGTCAATATCACACCCTTACAATATATGCTGTTAGCCTGCTTACATGAAAATGAACTGGACATATTTTGATTTAAGAGGAAATAACTTATTTTTCAACTCATACAGTTTTACATTTGGCAAAGCATGAAGCCATAAGTCTGTTTCTCAGTAGTTATGCTAGGAATACTTGGTCTGGGTATTGGATACCTTTTTTTTTAAATTGGGAATGGTACCATTTCTTGGTAACAGTTATATTTTGGAGGGAAAAAACTTTGCTGGGACACCACAAATATGTTCATCTTCATGACCATTTCAGCATACTTTTTTTTCCCATATTACAGTAATACTCAGTTATAAGGAAGTCAATGGGACCTATGAGATCACTTCACTATATCCATAATTCTTTACATCCGTATAAGGAATAAATTAAATTTAATAGCTGGGGATCAAAGATAACTTCCCTATTTCTGTGAATTCACAATATCTGTGTTCATACTAAACAAGTTTTTATATATATTATTACACCTGAAGTCACATGTGATACATTGTATATTTTTAACAAGCAACCTCAGTTTGTGGTCAGAAAGGAAGTTTTGTTTTGTTTTTTTTTAAAGCTATTCACCTATTAACACAAATCAATTCTGTATCTTCCCGATACAATGTTATTCTTTTCTTAAGTAACAACATAAAACAGAGACTGTAAAAATGTGGTTGGTAACCTAGTTACCAGACTTACCACCAAATTTGTTGAAACCTCCTCGACCACCACTGAAATTATACATGGGTTCATTATCTCGACTGAAGCCTGTAGGATCTACAGACTCAGTCGAGACAAGTGTTGTCCTCTAGGAGCCTCTGTAGCTGGTTGTCTATACCCCTAACACTGCCTCATATTCGCGGCAGTTTCTTAACTCAACCACGACAAGGATGTAGACTGTTGCAAAGTCACCCTACACAATCCCAAAGGTCTAGGTTTCTAATAAATATGTTGTTAACGTTTCGTTTATAAAACCCTACTCCTCTGTGGCTCTGGTTGACCCTACGTTCAACATTTCCAGGGGAAGTATACTGTATTTCGCTTGTTGGTTTCAACACACACTTAACCTTTAAATTGTGTTTCTTTTAAATGGGATATTTTTTCTGTATGGATTCTCTCTTTTTTTCTTTTATTTACATTTAAACTACTACACAATTCCTATCCACTTTATCTCATATTCCTTGTTGCCCAAAACTATACAACCAATATGATTATTCATTAAAATTTACATTTGTTGCTTTTCCCATTATGTAAATTATTCTACGTTCCCAACTATCATTCATGCATTGGTATACCCAACAAACTAGACAGTGATTCCTTAATTGTCATTTTTAAAAACATGGATATATGAATAATTGGGCTATTTATATTTATCACTTATGTTATTGCACAAGAATGGTGTTTAAGATGGTAAAGCAATACAAATATTTATATATTTCATGTTTTGTGGGAAATGGATTGGGGGTGTCATTATATAAACATACCTGTAGCTTTTCATTTAATTCTGGTTAAATATGAAAGCACTTCCACAAAACTTGTGATCATTTGTACATCTCAATGAAGTAAGATTATCATATTCTTCTAAATTTATTCTTTCAATTTACTTGATCATGAACATACACCAATACTTATGTGTAACCAATGTACTTCTCATAACCAAATATGTATGACCAATTTATCAATAGTTACATAGTTCATTATCACGCAGGTACATGAATTTCTGCAACAGATTTTATCTTTATTTATCTAATGATGGTGAAGTACAGTATATTTTAACAGGTTTTAAAACTTATGGGACATTTCACAAATACCTTTTTAATATAAGGAATTTCTTTGATACACAAGAAACACATTACAACATAACCAACAGTCTTTGTATACTACAACCAGAGCCACATGTATTGCCCCTGTAAACTCTTTTTACTATGTTTTAAACCAAATGATATATTATACCCAAGGACTCGCTGGACAAGTAACACTACAACTGTCTTATTACTTCTGCAGCCATTACGGGGCAAGGTTACTTTCATATTTATTAAAGATAACTGCTTTATGTTACATGTACAAATTAAAATGTAACCATGACACATCTTCTTGGATTGACCCAAAAGTCATCACTCTTCAATATGTAAACTTTCCTCACTAAAAAAAACCTTTTGCCAAGTTTAAAGATATTAAGTTTATTTTACTAATTCAGAATTTACTTTGAGTTCATAACATAATATGACTTTTATAACAGCAGAATTCTAGGACACTTTTTGATAAAGGGGTCAAGACCATTAAAATTTGGCAATTTGCAACACACATGGAAATCATTATACATGTACACTGAAATACAATTTAGTAAAACATGTTTTGTTTTGGCGTTTTGTTGACAATTTTATTCCTGTTTATCAATACAGAAATAAAAGTATCTAAGTTTAACGACAATTGGGACAATTCATATTCTGTTGGAAAATAAAGGTACCTTTTCTTTAAATTGAAAACAGGTAACTTAACAGCTCCAATTGTATATTGTAGGGATATTTATCACAGTTTACAGTTCAAACCTTTTAACATCTATTTAAGGCATAATGTTGATGCTGAAGACAAAAATGGAGATAAACATACTGATCTGGTTGTAAAGGAAATTGCTTTTTCCTTTAAATTTATCGAAATGAATTGAACTGAATTTCTTTTATATCAAAACGCAACAAGAAAGTTTCATATAAAACTAATCAATGTTTTTTTTTTTGGCTTCAATGTCATAATTTATGTAAAACACAATGACGTTCGAGCTGCAAGATCTTGACACCATAAAAATGTTATGTCAGCTTCAGAAACCCTCACCACAACACCCCTTTGTGATGCTTATGGGTGATCTTTAGTCTTTAAACACACAACTGTATTTGTAATTGATATAAATGTACTGGCTTTAAATGGAACTAGATATAATAGATGTTAAAATTTTGTCTTGAATGCAACAGCATTGTTTATTTTTTTTTCCTTGTTGTTCATCATTTAACTTGATATTTTGACTGTGATTCATGATGATATCATTAAACTGAATTCAAATATATCAATTATCATCAATACATTAAATACTGAATGCTTATATAACAAAAGAAATCTTAAGTCTTATCATGAATGGAAATTTTGTGCTGTGAATTTAAGCTTCTATTCCTTTAAAATTCACACAGTTCACACCATTTTAACAATGGCACTTTTTTGCTATTTTGAGCAAAATGCAGTTTTACAAGTTTGTCACTTTTTAATTGCAAAGTCACAGGAGTCACAATGAACCTTTTATTTACTCATTTCATTTAAATGGCTGCAGATTCGGTAGAAGGTAGAAATGGGACAGGGACTTGAAATTTAGTAGAAGCGGGCTGTACCAGCGAGTCCAGTTTTATCCTTAATTTATTCAGCACAGAAGAGTGCTTTTTACTACACCAAACCTTCAAAAGGTCACAAAATTTTTGCAACAAAATACATAGTCAACATCGATTCTTATGGTCACCTGTTGGAAATAGACTCTAAAATTGCATATATGGGTTAAATCATAAACATACACTCAATTCATATACAAAACCTCTTCAAATCTTTTTTTCAAACACTTTTTTTTCTTACTTTCAGTTCAACACTTTTTTTTCTTATTCAGGAATTCACCTTTTTTTTTAAACCTTGCAACTTAATTTAAATTAACAGATATCAATTACAAGTTTACACCATTTTGACTTGCATGCAACAGTTACAAACTTTTTTTTTTTTTTTTAAACCTATTAATGTTTCTTTCCCAATACATTATCGCTTATG
Organism: Saccostrea cuccullata; assembly: GCF_032062105.1. Lineage (NCBI taxonomy): Eukaryota > Metazoa > Mollusca > Bivalvia > Ostreida > Ostreidae > Saccostrea > Saccostrea cuccullata. The sequence goes on along the minus strand of NW_026919155.1, from coordinate 633,119 downwards.
ATGCGCTTACCCTTCCTAAATAGATCTAATGAAAAGTAACCTACCCATATCCACCGCCTCCATCTCGTCCGCCACCACGACCACCTGTAAGAAACAAATACAGATGTCTTATATACAAAGCATGGCAATTCCTTCACAAGATTACACATCAAATTGATAGAAATGCTCAAAAGCAAGTTTTACCTCTTGCACTCAATTAAGGCCATCAAACAAGGTTACAACTCTATTTATATCTAACCTTTCAAACCAAATTAACCACTAGTATTCACATTCATAATTATCTAGATCAATGATCCCATCTTTAACTCCTTACCTCTCATGCCCCCTCGGTCACCATATCCCCCGCCCCTGTCTTGTCTGTAGTTATCTTGAGATCCATAACTTCCTCCACCATAACCACCACCCCCTGACTGTGGTCCCCCTCCATAGCTGCCGGTCTGACCCCCACTCTGTTGACCATATCCCCCACCACCCGAAGCTTGGGCCTGATAACCTGTAAGTATTACAAGGTCTTTAGTTATATCCCCAGGAGACTAAGGAATAAACTATAAAACCGGATCATATTACTCTATTCATCTTTTCCAAGACAGAATTATACAAACCCAACGAGTGCCGTGCATTTTTAACCCCTAGTGTTTTTTGGTGTGATCTTGTTTTGTACGTTACCTGATTTGGGGTGACTTACCTCCACTTTGTTGGCCATAGCCCCCACTCTGTCCACCATATGACCCTGCTCCACCTTGTGATTGGGTCTGATAACCTAAAATTCCATAGAAAAACTTGTGTCATTACACGCAACTTTTAAAAGAGTGTTCCGTCTTCCTACAGTCTTCCTATTTCAGACATTCATTTCTGCACATGGTAATGAATAATGCACAAGCTTCTAATGAAAAACACTGAAGCTCAAGTGTGCTTCTTACAAATGTGTTGTTTTTTTAATTCTTAATACAGGTAACTCTTGATGGCTTGTACTTCGATCTCTCGAAGTGAGTCTCCAGTCCCGATTTTTTCCACTATATAACTAAGCAAATTTACTCTTGATTTCTCGAACTTTTGATCTCTCGAAACCCTTGATCCCTTGAAGTAAAAAAGTGGTCTTACTATGCATATTCTATTGAAATTTACCTCGAAGTGGCTATGTTTATACAAAGTTACATAATTAGCAAGTTAACCTGGACATTTAATGGCCCCAGGCAGAAGACGCGCGTCTCATGAAACGGGATGTTTATTAAGGTGACACTAATACCGTCAGGTGATAATTGAATTATAATTAATCTTATGATGCCTATATGCTATTAACTCTTTACCCCTTAATGCCACGATTTGACCCACTGGCCATATCCTTAGAGTGTTTGCCTGGCTGCCCCTTAGAGCGGTTTAGATGAATTGGAGTGCAGTTTAAAACTGAACAAAGAAGGGTCAAAATATTTCACTTATACTATGTATCATATATCATTGGATTCATAATAAATTAAATTTTTCAAATCTATTTACATAATTTCGATCGTAGTTTTCTGTTACAAAATAATTCAGGTGAAAATAGAAAAAAAGATATTTTCAACATGTAAAACGGCTTTAATAAGCCAAAATTGTCTGTATAAATAATTTAAAAATATGTTTGATGATATAATTGATGGTTAAATTATTATTTATTATCATTTTTTATAAGTTTAATTCCTCAGAAATCTATAAATTGTAGTGCTTCTTCAATGTCAATCTCGCCAACAAATTTTCAGACTTGCGTCCTAAAACTTGATTTCTGAACGTTTTTGGACACTTTAATGACCCAATTCTATGAAAATAATTATTTTCTACACCTTTGCATTTATAAATATGTGTAATATGGAAGGTATCTTCTGAATTTGTGAGAAACAGGTAACGAAATCGGCACTGCGCTGTCCCGAACTTTACAAAATTTTCATATCTTTTGTTGGAGTATATTACACAAATAGATCATTATAATTTTCAAACCTTTTAAGAAATAGGTACTTTAAAGCTTGATGAAAAAATATTGCGTATTTATCGAGTTATATGCTCAAAAAACACCGTATGTAACAGTCCGCCATTTTGAATTTTGGTGGGACTTTCCAAGATGCTATTGTTTGTTTACACAGGTAAATCACGTGATTTCTCACTGTAGTATGATGCAATCATCTATTGTTAACCTGCAGGTGCCACCTGTGCTCTGATAATTTGTAAACAAGCGGTAATTTCAAGTCAAATCAACAATGAAATACAAAAGTTGTCATTAAGGGTTGGGGCCTAGGTGTCAAGTCGTCATTAAGGGGTAAAGGAGGGAAAGGTCTAAGGGGAAAAGAGTTAAATAATTATTATTGACTGTATTACGATAATTTAGAAACGCAGTGTCACTGAGAAATTGTAATTGCAGATTACAAGACGACAGGCATAATAAAATTTTTATTTCTAATCAGTGTAAAAGTTTAATGAAATATGAATATTCAGAAAAAGCCTCAGTGTCAATATGACGACTATTGTTGGACAAATACTTACAGAACTTCGTTCAATGCATATGTTTGGAAAAGTCACAATGCTATGTACATTGTACCACGCGACGCTGGTAAAATATCGTTTTCATATAACATATGATGTCTGTATGATAAAGAATAAATAAATAAACATGAACTGACGATATACATTTTTTGCTTTACTGATTCATCTAAAATACGAAAACATATCGTTGTTTTATAACGATGTGTGCACGTGTGAAATGTTAGCACTGCATGAAAATCATAACATCCGGTAAGACTAATTTTAAAACCTGTCAAATAAAAACCTGTCAAATTCTGGACTCTTGAAAACTCGAACTCTTGATCTCTCGAAGTTTTCCCTTGGTCCCGCGGACTTCGAGGTAACTTGAGTTACCTGTACCAAACTTAACAAACTTCAAATGTAAAAATTACAGCATATCTTATCTTGCAACATTTACTTGCACTGCATATACATATATCCATAAGGGATATCCATAATTCCATATAGATATTCAAATTATTTAAATTTCTGTCTCTGGACTTTAGTTTGTTTCGTTTTTTGTGGATTGCATAAAGACTCTTCCTCAGCAAATTCAAAGAATAATTTTCATGATTGCTTAACTTAACTTCTTTTATTACAAACTTGCCATGCTCTTTATTTCTATACAATAAAGTATGAAATAAATGAAATTAAAAAAAAACTTTAGAAAACAAATCAGTAAAATTAAAAAGTAACATGTAAATTTACATTCAGGTAAAAAAAAAAAACAAAACAATATACATGTATAATGCCTGTGCATGCAAAACCTTTCTCATTCACATGTTCAAAAAACTTGACATAGTGAACCATCCAGTCCAAAGGAAAGGGAAATACATAACAGACCTTTGAATCTTATCACCAAGCTCATAATAATAAAATGACTATAACTCTGACAAAGGATACAGATTAAATAGCAGTAACCCAAACCTTGTTGTCAAGAAACAAATAATTAAAAATTACCTCCTTGTTGAACATATGATGCATAATTTTGAGCAGTTTGTCCAGCTGTAAAACCATTGATGTAATGTACAACATACAAGCAGCAACAAATACTAAGACTACTACTGTTAACCAGACAAGAAGGCTTCAATGAGAACTGACCTCCTTGTTGTCCGTATCCACTCTGTTGCTGCTGGCCATACTGCTGTTGGCCCCCGTATCCCCCTGAGGAATCATACGACCCCTGGGCTGCGGGCTGCTGTCCATAGCTTGCACTCTGAGCTCCTGCAGTCTGTCCAGCTTGCTGTCCATAAGCACTTTGGTCATAACCTGTGTAACCTTGCTGTTGATATCCTTGAGTTGCCTGTAAAATGTAATTTTTACTTAACTTTACCTGTTCTTTACATAGAAGAACATATCAATAAAATGGCTATTAATTAATTTGATGGTAAAATCTTACCGTTTGTCCATATGTTCCACCTGGCTGCTGTCCATAAGCACTAGCATCTGTAGACTGACCACCATATCCACCATAGCTACAGAATAATTCAACAGCAATAAAGAAAGTCATGTTTAATGGTCAATATTCTATTAACTTTTTTAAATACTAAACATAAACATCTAAATTGCTCAGAAGATACATGGCTTGAGCATTCATCAAAGCAGTGGATTGCATTTACACATCGTTATTTATTCAGAAAATGTCAGAGCTAGGCTTGAGGGTTAACATGTGAAAATTCCTGCACACAGAAATGTTTTTAACTACTGAAAAGAGGAACAAATTCTATTTCAGCATAACAGAAACTAAAGGGAATAGTGCTCAACCTGTTGCGGTTGTTCAAATTATTTTCGGAGTGGATCTGCGCTAAATTATTTCATGCAACTATATAAAAGCTCTGTTACGGACTGTACCAAGAGCCAAATCTAAATTTTGATGATTTAAAAATGTCCAGTCAATGAGAAGATTTGAAGACAAAAAGCTTTTTTTTAAATTTACTTAAGTCTTTTCATGCGAGCATTGTCCTTAAGAATTTAAATAATTATTAAAAGACTCACCCGCCAGCGGCTGTAGAATAACTGTATTCTGAAAAAAAATAAATCATCTATTAGGCCTAAATCATACTCTTAATCTATATTTTTTTTTGCAGCACATGGCCCCAGTCCAAGCATTATCATAGGATACAAAATGTAATATACCAAAGTGAAAATATTGTTTGCTTTATGTATAGTTAAAATGTTATGCTATCTATTTTCCATAATATATAGTCAATCCTTTAATCCATGCAGAGATCTTAGTAGCATATATATTTTCTAAATGGAAATACTTACGGCTTGCATCCGCCATTATCGCTTTCTTCTTCACAGAGGCTGTGTGAAATTTGGTATACGTGATACTAAAGGATATCGCGTGCGTGTATTTTGGTAATCACCATTTTGGACAAAGTTATGCCCCTAGGACTTAGAAAAATTTCAATTATTTGCAGTATTTGTCTGTTGTCTTTGCAGAGACTGCACATATTAAAATGAAATTTGGTATACAGATTTATCAAACACGATTGCCCTCGATGAATATTTGATCGGGTGTGGTGTACACATGAAGACTTCGAGTCATCCCATAGCAACAATAAATATATGAAATATATTTGAGAATTATACCATTTTTTGGCTTTAACACCCTACTGGCCTGACAATGCTATTGAGTGAAAATACAGAAGGCCCAAGCGAAGTGCCAAAACTAATACAGGTAAGCAAATATGCTTTGCTAGAAGGAGTTTCAGCTCAAATTCTATCCTAAACTTGGTGTTAAATGTCATTTCACTTGGTCATTTTTTGAAAGATGAAATCGATTACTGCATCACTCACGCTGTATGCAAAAATTGAATAATATATAATGATGTACACATGATTATTTTTCTTGTTTTACAGCCAAGAAGTCACAAAGCAAAAGTTTGTGTTTGGTAAGAATTGATTTTTTTTTTCATTTTACTTGTAAGGTTATTTTAACAATTTTGATAATTGACTTGCTCTCCCAAAAAATATATCAGAATTACCCATTTTTTTTTCAAAAGAAATCATAGTAATTTTTTAATATAAAAACATCCAAAGCAAAAGTTTCTACAATTTGAAAAAAAAGTGTGCACAATTTCAGGGCCAGTAATATTTTGAGATGACACTTTTAAAAACATAGAGAAATAAATACAGCACATGAATTATATATTATTATTTGGCATGTATGCTCTCCCTTTGTCAATATATATTTTTTCGGAGGGCATATTGCTTTGCTGCTGTCTGTCTGTCAGTCAGTGGTCGGTCTGTTGGTCCCTCATCAGTTTCCGTTCATAATCTTTGCAGAGGTTGCACATATTGAAATGAAATTTGGTATACAGATTTAGAATAATATTCAATTCACTACCTCAATTTTCGTTCTATTTTGGGTATTGAAATGATCCAGCCATTTTGGTTTGACACTCATGAGAGAGAAAATTGGTTCCCCATTGGACTTAGAAAAATTCAAATTATTTGCAGTTTCCTTTCATTTTCTATGAAGAGATTGCTTATACTGAAATGAATAATACATGTAATAATAATATCATAAGAATACCCAGGCCAAGTTCTGTTTAGGGTACAATCGAGCCAATTTTGCATTACATTTCCATTCAATTTATAGGCAAAAAATGTATAATGTAAATATTTTACTATAAATGTACAATCCATAATTTGAAATTAAGAAGCAAATAATATTGTTAAAGTGATATTTTTCAGGTCTGACTTGACTGTGAATGATGTTGACAGAATTATTGAATCACTGAATGCTGATCATATTAAACAGTAAGTTCTAGAAAATATGCAAGTGTTAATTAGTACCACATTTTTTTTGTAAATTTGATTTTCCAACTTTTATTTTGGTTTTTCAAACTTTCTGGATTTTGAACTTTATTTGGAAATTTTCTAACTTTTTCTTTAGGTTTATCCTTTATTTATTATTTCAATTTTTATTCATTTTGTCATAAACAAAAAAATCATCTTTAAAATGATACTGTCAAAATAGTTTCTCCTTTTTCTAGCATCGGTCCCATCAACCTCAGGTTTATCTATGGACTAATCTGCATATTTTATCCATCCCCCCCCCCTTTATAGTCGTCTACAAAAAAAAACACAAAAAAAACAAGATTATTCTAACCACATACAGACCAGACAGTTCTAAGCAAATTTTTATATTTAAATATCAAGGTAATCAGCTTCAACTGTGCATTATGTTCGTGATATATTACAGAGTGCTGGCTGATGTATTCAATTTGGATGACCACAAGGAGAATCTGAAGACAGGAATCATTATGGACCTGTACTTCTACACTCTGCAGTTTGCCAGGGACAACAACTTCACCAAAGAAAAAACATCAGCATTCTTCTCTATTGTTAAGAAAACACATGAAGTGTGCATAGGTAAGAATTTTCTGGCTTTATGATATTCTATCAGACAAATTCTATGGTAGCTCTTTTAATTTATAATGATTAAATGTAATGTTAAAATTATTTTAAAACGGATATATGTTAAAACATTCCAACCCTGGTAAAAACCTGTACAGAGCAGCTGAGCAATATTGCTAAATAAAAATATAACATGCAAAGAAAACCCAAAAATTCTATTTTTCTGCTGATAATTGTTTTCATAAGCATTAAAAATTTGAAATAAAAATATTCTAAAGTCTAAAATTTATTTTCAGAGACACCATTTGGAAATTTAGATGAGACATTCAACTATTTCAAAGACCTACTCCTCTGTCATGCTGTCAATGTAAGAATGGAGAAAATATTTACAAAGACACAACTGTCAACAGTATTTTATACTTTTATCTTCCTTGAATAGTCTTGGTTTAATTATTTCACATTTTGTTCTTGTTAGAGACCCCCACACAGCATTGAATTATTTACACCAGATGAAATCCGTAAAATCACCGAGTACACCGTCAACACTTACTTCAGACACTTCAAGATGTACAAGTATGCCTTCACACCTCTGGTACGTCTAAACCTTCAGCATACTTTGTTTAATTCCATAAAGTAATTTAGAAATCCTGTCAATGAATTCATTACCATTTGTTCTTTCAGGTTCGACTTGACCTCTCTTTGACTTACACAGGAATGCCTGAGACCCCACCCCCATCTGAAAGTATGATAGATTTAACTAAAGACTTCTTTCAAATACATTTTCAATTTCATTACTTTACATCTTGGAATTAAAATTTTCATTCCAGAAGTAAATTAATTGGTTTTCATACCAAAGATGTGTTCTTATTTATTTATTAGTGTAATGACTTGCCTTGTTTTGTGTTCCGATTTAATTATTAGTGTAATGAGTGGCCTTGTTTTGTGTTCTGATTTAATTAATGTAATGACTGGCCTTGTGTTGTGTTCTGATTTAATTATTAGTGTAATGACTGGCCTGGTTTTGTGTTCTGATTTAATAATTAGTGTAATGAGTGGCCTTGTTTTTGATTGACAGCTGCCGAGGCCCCGGCTGAGGATGATCTAGCTACAGAGGAGGCCCCGGAGCCAGCAGAACCGGAGCCAACCGAGGAACCTCCCGCACAACCCAAGTCACCAGAACCAGGTAACGGAACTCACGGGAACATGGCCATTATTGTCTCAAAAGGCTGTCATTTTACAAATCCCACTGTACATGCAAAAGTCTTAGTGTCATAGATAAGTCAACACTACAATTTACCACTAAACATTCAAATTCACACTATGCAAACAAGGAAATATTTCATTTTGTTAATTCACACATATTATACTTCGTTTTTTTTTCTCAATTCTTCCTAGTATAGTTGGTTGAAAAGATGCAAATCAACAAACTTTACCCTTAAAAATAATATCTTTCATCTGATCATCTGCAACTGTTGACATAATTTACAGCTCTTTAAATCAGTACATGTAATAATATATCCTTGTCAATTAAATTATTGTGTCTTAATATATATTTTTCACTGTATCTATTTTGAATTTTTAGAAGAATCCAAAGCTCGCAAGGAATTAAGGGCAATGGTGCAGAGCTACTTATCTGATGAAATTAAGAAAATGAAACTATCCGTTGAAGAACAGCTAAAGGTTACCGAAGAATCCCTTAATAAAAAGATAGACATTGCTGAGGGTGGAGGGAACAAGTCTGGAAAAGGGGGGCGGGGCTCTGCCAAGGGCAAGAAAAAGTAGTCTCATTTTAATATTGTTGACTGTTGGATGTTTTTTTTTTTTGTATTTGATTTCATGTTTAAATATTAATAAATATGATATTGTGTAGATTCTATATTTTTTATTCAACAAAGCCATAAACAAACAATCAAATGAACAGAACAAGAACTACTATAATGCTCACTAGAGTCAACATTCTCTTACTGAAAAATGAATAGGTGAATACTATAGATATAATGAGCTGGCTTCTTTAAGTTCTCTGCACATCCAAGTTCATGATGCCAGCTTTTTATATGCACAATTCATAGAGGTTCGATATCAAATTAAACACATTGTAGCTATCTTATTCTTGGGTCTCTATATATATGCATTTTAGAAATTTTTCCCTCCAACTGATGGATCGACTTTAGTATGCAATAGTTAAAAAAGAATGTATTCCACAGAGATGACTGAATACCAATATAATGAAATGCCCCCTTCTCTAGAAAAAGATTTCTAAAGACTTCATATATTAATAGGTGTTAAACTTTTTTTACATCATATTGTGCCCATGTCTTTGTTTCAGAGGCCAATAATTGAATAAATCTGTAGTTGCATTATATGAAGAAGCTGCTAAAATATAATCTATATAACATTTAATTCTTATAATTAAAGTGGAAAGATCTTCTTATTTGATTTATTTGCCTTACAATCTTTGAGACAAAATTGAAATATGTTTCTTTTCCATACAGTTATATGTACTTTTGATTTATTTTTTTTTTTAATTTAATCTACATTACAGAGAAGTCAATAGGCACAATAATCTTCCTCTACAGTCTTCACAGTACAATTCCGGTACTTTTATCAGTGGTTAAGACTTTCTGCAATCTTATACAGTAATACTGTGAAGTCTTGATCAGCTAACCTTCTGTCGTTTGGAAGATGGTTCTTCACTGCTCTGTTCTGTTGTTCTGTCAGCTGTGGGGGTCACTATATCTCTCACTCCACCCATCTGTAATATGTACAGAGAATTTCACTTACTTAATACTTTAACACAATTAATACCAGTACATATACATACATGTTTGAAAATAGTGCTTTGAAGCTTCATTTTTATACCCCACCATGAATATGGCCTGGGCATAAGTGGTCATCACGTCTGTCTTCTGTAATCTCTACTGTCCATCCACACATTATTTTTTAGTTCAGAGATAATAATACTGTATACAGGGTTATTTTTGCCCCGTTTTATTTTCGCCCTTTCACACTTGCAATCAATTTTGCCCCGTTTTAAATTCGCCCAGTCACCGTTTTGTTTAAGAAAATATATTGTAAATTTTGAATTCGCCCCTTTTCAAATTCACCCAAACAATGTTAGGGCGAAAGGGGCGAAAATAAAACGGGGTGAATATTTCCCTCACAGTATACAGTAATCAAAGACAACTTACTGTGATTTGGTATGGCACTCTGGTTTCTTCTTTATTGGGGGACTTGTAGAGCCACGCCCATCTCTTCTGGGCCTCCCAGTACAAGATTACACGAATTGTACTAGCGTGTCCCCAGCTCTCACCCAGGGCCGGGACAAGGCGGGAATCTTCTCCCGGACTCAGCTTTGTTGTCATCTGATTGGTTAAAACTACCTGGAATTCATACATTTTTTGTTCCAACTAAAACTTGCATGCCCATTAAGTATCAGTTTCTCAAATAAGCTCCAATCTTTGGCTCAAATTCTGATTCAAGGGGGCATGTATTTTATACTCTGTTTATTTCTGAAGATTATCAGCTATGTTGCACTGAACCAAGGGGATGATAGATTTCATGAATTCAGAATTATGAAACACTCTCTGAATAGAAGCAACATTCTGTCAAGTATAAACTAGCTATGATTCTGGATTACAACAATTCTCACTTGTCTAAAATACACGTACGTACTCAAATGGATTTTATGTACAGTCATACTCCTAGGCATATAATCATCTACTTTATATATGGATACAAAATACTTACTGCAATTTTTAACTCAGTTGCGAGTTTAATAAAACTTTGAGCCATCGCTGTAAGTAGCCTTGTCCTGAGAGACAAATCATCAAAGTCGTGTCGGAAATGGAAAGCAACACTGTCTACAAGTACAACTCTAACCTGAAAGACAAAGGAAAATTCTCCTTATCTCTACCTTTATACATTTTATCTCTACCTTTATACATTTTAAAACAATATAAAAATAATGTAAAGTCGATGGTCCATTGTTTATAACAATATTACATGATGTTCAATAGACATTTCACTTACAAATACATGTATTTACAATTAAGGCAAAGGAAGTCTAACACTCTCTCATGGAACTACATGTATTTGGAAGTCTAAAACTTGTATGTCAGAAACTTACTTTTGGATGTTGTTTAATAAACTCTGGTAAGAGGTGCACTGTTGCCAGGAGCTCTACGTAATCATGACATCTGTAGTAGTGGACCCGGGACAGCACAGAATCCACCGTCATGTTGTCTCCTGTAAAAACCAGTTTACCAGGGTATAACTAGAACTGTCCAAACGGGACAAAATACCCCCCGCTGGGTTTTTCAGTAGCAAGTTTTTCCATAAGAAAGATATGGACCGGACACGAATTATGAAATTTTTCTTCCAGTGACCTTGACCTTCCCAAATGACCCTTGGGTCAAGGTCATGACACACCCTTGAGCTATGGGCAATCTTTGTGTGAAATGAGAACCTACCAAGTTTATCCATAAGAAAGATATGGACCGGACACGAATTATGAAATTTTTCTTCCAATGACCTTGAACTTCCCCAAATGACCTTGGGTCAAGGTCATGACACATCCTTGGGTTATGGGCATTCTTTGTGTGAAATGAGAACCTACCAAGTTTATCCATAAGAAAGATATGGACTGGACACGAATTATGAAATTTTTCTTCCAGTGACCTTGAACCTCCCCAAATGACCTTGGGTCAAGGTCATGACACACCCTTGGGTCATGGGCAATCTTTGTGTGGAGTAGTAGATTCTAATGTCCCTCTGTAAGAAAGATATGGACCAGACACGTTTGCACAGACAGACGGGCAGACAGCTAGACAGATGGACGGACAGATGGACAAGGTGATTCCTATATACCCCCCAGACTTTGTTTGCGGGGGGTATAATTAGATTTCTTATAAATTGCTTACTGGTCTTTGAACACAAAATACATTTGTAGCTAGAATGATAATCTTCAGTCAGAAAAACAACTCTTCAGTGTACATTTTCCTAAGTTAGGTTTGTGTTATGTATTAGCCCTCTTGTCTAGCCATTTCCTGACAGTAATGTTTCTGATACCTTTCATTCCTTCTTGTCTGGCCATTTCCTGACAATGATCCACAGTAGCTTTTGAGATGTCCATCAGCCTCTCCACAATAAAACTCCCCTCTGTATCAATGTAGACTGCCTCCCCCTCTAATCCGCCAAAATGTTCAGGAATTTGAACATCCACCGCTATTTGCATGCTGCAATTGTGACAGAGAATTAAATTTGAAAAATCATGAATATTGAGAGGAAATAGCAGTCCGATTCTCCTTCACAAGGGGAGACATTTGATATCAACAGATAAGCCAATGCTTTTGTAGCTTTTTTTTTGTTTCTCTTTCAAGTTTTTGACATTATTTCACAAATTGTTGCAACGAATTATAAAAATTTTATCATATTAATGTAAATGACCGGTTATAGAGCAATTTACATTGCATAATCATGACGACCAAGGCATGCTATAAATTAAAGATGGTCCAAGTTAAAATAGCTTTTCACAAAAGAATCGTATTCTCAGTTATACCAACATTTAGACTTAACTTTACTAAATAACTACTCCTTATTGGTTACTCATAGTTTGATAAAGACTTACCACATTTGTGTTTTACCAACACCAGGAGCACCGCAGAACTCTGTGATTTTACACAGAGGAATACCCCCTCCCAGCATCTCATCCAGACTCTGTGAGAAAGTGATGATTGAGGGCAAGGACTGCTCTTCCTTTAATCTTTCTAACTTCTCCGCTGGGCCAAACTCTCCTCCATTTAGCTGCATTGTTTTTGCATGCAAAAGTTAAATTTTGCATTTATGGTAATTATTAAGTAGCTTTCATGCCTTTGAATAAATCTAATTTCAAAATCTCGTCCTGCATTTCTGCGGAGTTAAAACAGTTTATATAAAATAAATATTTAACATTCATATAATAGAATATTAAAACAGAGTGTTTAAATGTTTAACGAAATACGCACAATATTCATAAAATTAAAATTTTGTAAATATGGGGTAGATGTTTCCCAGTTTCTGTCAATGTTAATATCAAAGCATGCAAGTATAAACACTTTTACTTTCTCTATTTAAAAAGAATTTGTAAAAGTTTAAAATGCTAGTGTATTAATTTCATTTAAAATGACAATTTATTACAGTGGGCTAACAGACAAGGATGCACGTCTTCATCTGCCTTTGAATAAATCTACTGTAAATTGACTCTTGTTCATAACTGTTTTTATTTGCAATTCATCAATTGGAAATCCACTTGCAATTTTCTATGTCAACGGGATATATCAATTTACAATTATAAGATATTTTAATAATAGATCAAGCATTCTTTCCACTTGCTTCATTGAAAGGAATATTTTGCATTAAATAACTATTAAATAAATGGCTTGCATCATGTCGAATAGAAGTTGGTTTACAGTAATTAACATGGTTGAACTGTGATCCTGGTGAAAACAATAGGATTTCTTTGAAAACTTTCTCACATTACAAATTAAAAGATCTTGTGATTACATCAATAAACTTTAATATCTTAAAAACATAGGTAATCAAAGATTACGAAGCTCACCTCGACGAATGTTATCAGTTTAAGTACATGTAATGCAAATCTCACATCATATTTTTTTTTACCAGTTTGTATTTATTCTGACAACCATATTCAAGCAAGTTCTGTTTAAACAGGTCTTAAAGTTCTTTGAGGATTGACCTGTTCCAAAAACTTTAACCTGGTCACTTGTTTGGAAAATGTAAAACACATTATCCATGCAAGTTTGGTCCAGTTAGGTCTTATAGTTTATTGGGAAAAATCACTAAAAAATGAAAAAGCATTAATTTTCTAAAAATTTGAAAATACAGATGATTTGACTGCTGCAAAATTAGTAGAATCCCTAGATGATCATCCATGCAAGTTTGGTCCAGGTAGGACTTATAGTTACTTGGGAATGGAAAAACTTGAACATATCTACTGACCTTTGCTTTTGAAAAAAAAGTTACATGAAGCATATCTACTCACCTTTGCTTAATTCAGAGGGTTTCAAGCTTTTTAGATCCTCCAGGACAAGAAATCCTGCTGTTGTAAGCTTGGCTTTGTGCGCTGGGGCAATAGGAAATGAACTTAGCTCTCTTTGTGACTGCATAGTAACGTTACCTCTTTTTTTTAGCCTATATCATAGTAAAATAAAAAAAAATTGAGAAAAGGTTGACCATACAGGGTTCAACATAAGTCAAGTCTAACTAAGCTATTAAATGTTAGGTCTGGCATTTGTATTAAGGAAGCGCTGTTCATGTGATCACGTGAAGTTGGGCAGCTGTTGCACCATTTTTAAATTTTTTTTAACAATCAACATCATATTTTGTTCCAAATTTTCACTTAAAGTTTGAGGATATTAATTTTGACTGTCTGTATATCCATCTGTCTGTATTTCTGTTCGTCTGTAATACTTTCAACTCAGGTGAGCTTTTTTGATCACATTTTTCTGTAGTTTGTCTCTCTGTCCGTACGTCTATAAACTTTTTACATTTTCTACTTCTTCTCCAGAACCACAGAAGCTTATCAATTTCTTCTTGTTATTTTGCACGTATATTATGTGACTAGATTTAGAAAAGAAAATTTGTTTCCAACAAAATGTTTATATCAAAATGTATTGTTTTGAAAATAACCTTACCGAGACAAAATCATTCAATACATATAAAACCATGAAGGAGGCGTATTGTTTCACCCTTTGAATTAGCTTGTTAATAATACTACAGATTTATATCGATGTCAGAAAAAAAAAAACAGAGTGCTGATTTTCTAGATAAAAAAAAATCTGAACAACTATAAATAGAAGTTTAAAAATGTCCTTATAGGACCAATATCCCTAGTAACCAAACAGAGAGCAAAATTAGTTTTCAAAAGAGCTTTGACATTTTTGCACAATAAGATGCCCAGGGGGCCACAATGCCTACCTGAGTCACACTAGACCCCATCTATTTTAACCATGCTCTATCATAATTTGACAGGAGAAAATTGCAGCCAGATTTCTCTTCAGGTAACCAATACGTCATTTACTGAAACATCTACAATTTAATTCTGGTTGTAACAAGTCATTTGATCAGACAAAACATTTAGTTTATATGGTATAACATATGTTTGTTGCCTACATCACAATGACTTATGTTAGAAAATAGCATTCCCCCTTACTTTACTTTTAAAATTTGCTCATTTTGAAGGCATTTTGAACAGAAAAATGACTTATTGTTTACACTTAATGATGGAAAATCAAATTAGAAGGAACAAATTTAATTGCTACCACAGTTATACTGGTTCCCGTTATAAGAGTTTATGGGTTATAATTTATAAGACTTAATGTTTATAAAGCGTAAACTGTTCTACCTCACGCTCATGTTATACAATATAACGGATAGCTATTTAATTCCATTCCTTAAATATTATGAAACATTGAATTTGTTTAATAACCTCTGAACACAATAAAAACAATCAAACATTGAAATTGTCACATTCTTTTCTGGTCTTTGATCGAAAATGACATTTTATGATGTTAAGAATCACAGAATGACCTAAACTGCCACTTGTCACATTGACTTGGCAAATGCAAGACGAAATTAATGTTTCCATCAGGGAATTGACATAAAACAACTTCTGTGTACATTTAAAAATACTTACTGGATCTACTGCATTTTCAAATATTCTTCGTTTTGATTTTAATTGCAACTAAACCTTTCTTACTTAGTTTTTTGATATTTTTGTACATTTTCAACTTCGCGCGGTTTGCCGGTGCTAGATAACTCGTACGAAGATTCGATGCTGAATATCGATCCCGAGATGAATTAAATAACACAATCACTTAAAAGACATACATGAAACTTTTCATTGGGAAAAAACAGACTTTTGTTACACTACGATCAACTGATAAATCCGAAGTAAATGTTTCATTACAAATACTGGATGGTATTTCAAGGAAGGCAGTAAATCTTGTACTGCCAACTCTGAAAAATGTTTTAACATTTTATCCCCATATCATTTCCTAGATTCTGATCATATTGAAGTAAATTTATAGAAAAATAAAAATAAAAAAATATTGCCAATGTTGGCATTTATCCATTAAATTAAGCAGTTTGGTTAATTGGTATAACCATTAAAGTTTTATGCATTTTTAACATGGTATGAAGATTATTTATCTGTTATCATGATTATGGATATTTCAGATTTCATATGTAGCTAGAAAACCTATTGTTGATATATTTAAAGTCTGTGGGAATTAACTTGAACACAGCAAATACAACCAAGCTGCGCGGAGGTTGGAAGCAGTATACAGTCTTTTTGTTTAGCTGCAAATTTATACATTAATTGATAATAATTTCAATCCAGAACAACTGAGAGATTTTTAATTCAATAATCAAAATATACACAACATTGTTACAATATTTATTTATGAGTGAATTCATTTTAACATAGAAAATGTGCCTGGCAAATATGTAAAACAAGTAATTCTGTTCTTTAGCAATATAAAATTCAAGAATATCAATTACATGTTTATGAAAACGTTAATAGAGCCAGGAGTTGCGAAACTACATTAATACCATCTTTCCAATTTGGAGGAAATTAAAAATTAGATTCAATTCTTAATCACAGTTTCTTATTCAATGTAACTTTGCATGCTCACAGCCAACTTCTCATAAAAAAAATATATTCATCCTTTTTTCTTGTCATATTTAATGATCTAAATGTTACCTTCAAAAACAATGTTCATGCATGTTTTTATAATAAAAACCATGGCATGAATACTATAATTTGAATTGAATTAAACATATTAGTATATAAAAAATGCAGCAATATGTAACACATACAGCACAATAATGCTAAATCAGTTTCACAATAAACAGTGAAACTATATCAAACAACAGCCGATCAAATATTGAAAAAATAACAAATATCAAAGACAGTTTGATATATTTTGGCACATTTGCATTGGTATCATTAAAACTAAATTCAGTTCATAACAATTTCTATTTGGCAAACAATTTTAAAATATAGAGACTGTAATATCAACCGACAAAAGATTCAATTTTCTAAACAAAATTAAATGTGACAAGTTAATTCACTAGCTTCAGTCAATAATTTTGTAGTACATGTACCAGTGTACTTCAATACCAAAAATACAAGCACACTGGGATTATTTTGAAAAATATTTTTCTTGGCTAAATACTTTGTTGATGATAAAACAAAACTGTAAATGTACATTTACATAGATTATCCAATCAAAATTTAGGGCAATTGTCCTATATTAATTCAAATCAAGTCCAATCATGTATAGTGCACTAGAGTTTTAAAAATAACATCTTTAAGCTTTAAATATAGACAGTAAGCAACACATATGTCAAAGTGATATTACATGTATTAACACTTAATGAAGTACATTTGTAAAGTGGAAAACTGGTATTTTTTCAATAAAATTAATTTACCAGTAAACCTCTAGAATGATATCGAATTAGCCATTAGTTCCAAAGCTTATATGTACATGTGGTCCTTAAAGTGGAAATCAATAGTAAAAAAAATTACACATTTACCATGTCCACTGTATCACGTGTATATACATGTAATAGGTAAAAATTCATATACTTTCACAGTGGATGCTGTATAAAAATGATAAAATATAAATGCATACATGTATATCCAAATTATTTACATTTCCAAAGTCCTTGTCCGAGATAAAATTACAAATAGTAATACATAAATCTACTGGTTCATCGAAAGGCGTGTTTAGACAAATCATGTGCAGAGTGGGACAAATAAGAGACAGAAGCGGGGTTTGTCAGCTTTTTTGGTTTCATGACAATAAACAATCATTTGGCTTGTGTGATAATTTCATAAACATATGCAAATTATCCTGAAAGCCACTCAATTTATCAAATCATGAAACCAATAACTTAGACAGTTATTCCCATTTACAGTGAATTTTCACTGTTAAAATATCAAATGTAAATGCATTTACAATGTATTTACATGTCTTTACAAATACTAACTCAAAGTAATAGCACTAGTAAAAAGAATACAAAAGTTGCAGAGAACAAGACATTCATTTGTTCTTCCTGACTAGATTTAGGGGAAAATAGCTAAACATAGGTTTCAAACCTAAAAAAAAAATGTCATCTTTATACAAAGCAGTCATATCAAATTAACATTCATTCAGCTGCATTTATCATACCGGTAATACATATATTCCAAATACAAAAATACAAAACTAAAAGCCATGATGGCAGTGGTACACATGCATGAAATCATGATGATTAGAGTTTTATCCAGGAGTACATATAGCATGAGATTTAGAGAGCAAGTCTTAACGCATCAACCATACTCCTTGGTCCAGACTAGTACATGTACTGTTAAAGAATAGAAAAAGCTCAGATTTTACTCCCTTTTTTGTGAAAGGAGTAAATATTCATTTGTTCTTTAACATATAGATACAAATAAATTCATGTACATGTGTCAACCCTCTAAGTCACTAAAAACCCTAATTACCAACTGAAGAGTCGTGATTTCATGCTATTGTAGAAAATAAAACTATCAGAGTTGTACATATATACTCAAGTCTACATTTGGAAATTCTGTTCTGCATTCAAAAATAAATGCCATTTTTTATAAGTGTTGGAAAATAGTGGCCACTCCAACAGCTTATCAGATCTTTTGACAATCCTGCATCAATTTATCCATCACCCATCAGAGAGACTGTTTGATGAGAGTTCGTGACGCAAGCTAGACTCGCGTCTGTCATCGGCCACAGCAGCGATTATTTCCAAGAGCATGTCCTTGTTAAGTCTGCCTAATTCTGGTTGCCTGGCAACCTGTAATGAAACCAACAAATATTATTTACATGTACATGTGCCAGCACATGTATAGAAAGTACAGTATATATATATATATTATTCTACACATGAACATATTTTCTACAAAGGAATGAAGAGAAAGTTAAAATGTGTAAATTGCTTTGCATGTAGGTTAATGCAAAAAATAATTTTAATACTGTATAATTACCTTTGGAAAATGATGAACAATTAATCTCAGAGCATGCTTCTTCATATCCAGTGCCTGAATTTTATCTGCAGCCTCTAAAATCTAAGGAAAGATTATCTTTAAAATTATAATGCCTTTTATTTATTTAAACTGTTTGTCCATTTAACTTCCTTTTTCATAAATAAAAGAAATACTCAGTATATAGTTCTCTTCTAATATCCAACAAGGTGAAACATTACTAATTTCAATTACTGTAGACATACTTTTTTCCAAGAGGTCATAACTCCGCAGAATCTCAATTTCTGTGTTATCCGCGGGTAGAAAATTACGCGGATTTCTTAGAGTGTCACTATATGCCTTACATTTATATTAAGTACGCTTGGACAAATTTCAGCGGAAAATTTCTAACCGAGTACATAGTGTAAATTAATACCACGTGGAAAAAAGTACTTTTACAGTAATGAAATTATTAAAAGTATCTATATTTAATACCTGTACAACATTTTGAACAGAGACATTTTTCTCTAGATTGTGTTTACAGTAGGCTTGTAATCTGTTGTTTGTAAATCCATAAAAATATGGAGCCGGGAAGAGGTAGAGTGAGTCTTCTGGAGGCATGGTAACATCGCCATAGTAAATATACTGCAGGAGACTGTCAAACGCTTGGCGAGATGGAACCATTTCTCCTATTGCAATCTGTTGTCAAAAAAAAAACATTTAATTTTAACACATGTATACAGTGGTGTTTTTAGTTTTCATTTAGTTTTCATAGAAAAAAAATTTGTTCATGCATATAAACCTTGGTAAAAACAAGAACATGGACAAAGTAGCTGAGTTACATAACTTACCCTGACAGTGTGGTTTTCTGGGTCATTCCATCTAAACATAGCTTCAAAGTAATTACACCTGGCAGCTAAGATGGCCTTGTGGGCGGGGATAGGTGTGTCGTCCAACATTAGGGTGATGTCACAGAATTCTGCTCCATCTCTCTTCAGGAAGGCATTAAGGTCGTGTTCCAAAGAATTATCTAAACATACAATGTACATATATCAAATAAATATTGCATATGGACATACTGAAATCTTTCAATTATGGCACTGCATTAAAAAAAAAAATACATGCATATCATACGATCATTTTCTTCGGTATCATTCTGAATGTATACTTCTTTGATGTCTTTTTTTGTTGTTGTTCAATGCTTATAATTAAACAAGGTAAAACATTACAAAAATCACTAATAGGAACAAGAGGTAATATCTTAATGCTAAAAAATGAAACGTAAAAATTTATGTAATAGGGAGTTTCAACTATACATATTCCAAAACATGTATCTGAGACTTACTACTTGTGACGATGGCCTCGTTATGTGACTCAGCAGGCAGTCTTATGTGTTGTGGCTGGCTAAGCTTCCGTCGGATGATTTCTACCATAAGCTGCTTATCCAAGCTCTCAAACTCTCTACTGTTTACAATCTGACTACAGTTACTCTCCTTCACAATAAACTTCAAACAATATTCCTGAAATGAATTTAACAATTATAAATATCAGCATATTGTAATGAGCTACAAGCATATTCAAAGAATTATGGCCCCCCTCTTTCAGAGTTGTAATGATTGGAATAAAATCATTGAATTATTTATTGTATCCAATATCTGTCTTGTCTCTGTGCTGTGTCCTATCTTGTCTGTCCATCATATCAAAGAAAATACCTAAATTTTTTGAAGTAATAAAAGTTACAACCAAGACTAGAATTTCTGAAAGCAGCATTTTCTTCACATTTATAAGTTTGTGTAATTTCACTACCAGGTAATTTAAAGTTTCTTTCCTGGTGCAAAGGTTACCATCAAAGTTATTTTTTTTTTATAAAAAGAACTAAGTCAAGGTCATAAAGCCAAAAATCATAGTATATGTGGAAAGGGACTTGTTACAAGTAATGCACATGTGAAATATGAAAGCCTTGTCTTCCCACATATTAAACTTCTTACCAATGTTTAAGTTCTGTGATATAATTGACAGATGGAGAGACTGATGAAAAGACAGATGAAGCAGATTTAATGTTCCCTTATTTTGCAAATGTGGGGGGAATAAAGTATCCTGAAGTCTTGGTTCTTTCTTAGTTAACAGTGGATTATTCACATGCATGACAAGCAGATTATAGTTTGACTGAAATACTTCCCTGTATTAAAATATAAACCCTTACTTTAAGGAAGTCAAGATTCATCTTGGAGGCATTCTGTAAAGCTACAAGGACGTTCTTCAGACCAATACAGGTCTCCAGGTACTGAACACACAACAGCTCCAACCGGGACATGTGGAACTAAAATAAAGATTGTGTTACAGTTTATGCACAGACACGTGGAACTAAAATAAATAAAGTATTAAAGTTTATAGAGGTAAAATCATTTTAGGGTACTTTTAATAGAAACTTTTATTACCTGAAGTGCCAATCTATACACATCCATCATAAGAAGTATCACTTCATTACTATTAAAATCTTGACCTGAAAATGAAGAATATGCAAAAAATCATCACTTTAATAAAGTTACACATAATAAATGTCAGTTCTATAATACCACTGATTCATTGCAATGAATTCAGGATTTTATTCCCCAACAAGTCAAACTAACCTTCTTTAGTAGGTAGAATTTTATCTGTGTATATATAGGAGAGGACTAGTTTCAGAGCCGTGGGGTTTGCCTCTGGCAGGATCACCTGTATAGGGTCGGTACTCGTAGCCTCGTCCAGGTAACGCTGTTCTTTAGCAGTACGTATCTTCTCCGCTAACCACGATGACCTAGCAGCCACTAACGCGATGTGTGCAGCTATACACTCCTTAGTCCCATCCTGAATTATCAAAAATACTTCTCTTTTAAAATTATTACATGTACATCACATATGTTTTTACATGTACATGTACATGTGTATATCAGAATACAATTTATAAAACTGCTAAGGTGTATTTCTAAATGCTATAATCTGGACACTTTATTGGATGTACATGCAGGTTTAAACTTGTCAAAAAACATTATTTTGGCTCAATTTTAGCAAAATGTGTCTATAACTAGCAATTAAATGTCAACGCTTTGAGTTTATTACATTACCTTGCCAACAATAAAGTGTAGATCACAGAACTGTTGACTTTCTAAAAGCTTCCCAAAATCCTCATGAAGAGTACATTTAGGGTATCTAGAAAACTGAAATTTAAAAAAAATCACATTCTGTTTAACCCTGCATTTAGTGATAGTATTTGAACAAAAAAATTGCAATGAAAATTATTAAACTATTATAGATATTCAACAAAATGCTCTTGAATTTTATGGCATTAACTTAAGAACTGTACTCACCTGAAATCTATACATCTCTCCACTCCCGACTATATTATCTATTGTATAACATTAACATAAAGAACTGTACTCACCTGAAATCGATACATCTCTCCACTCCTGACTATATTATCCACCGTTCCACCAAAAACATACATAGCATCATCCACAACAGCAGCAGCATGGAAGAGTCTTCCAGCTGGGACCTAATGCAAGTCATCATCAGAGTTATTGATAGCTAATCACTGGTTAAAATTGAAAAAGCCTACCAGCAAGTACATGTATCTTAAGCAAGTCATCAACAGAAAATGAGATGTTTGTAAAACACATATGCCCCCCTTCCCCAGACATCTAAGACCACGGGGCATAACTCTTTCAAAAATGGCTTGATTGTATCCAAAACATAACTTGGTCAAGATATTCTTATGATAAATTTGTATGCCAAATTTCATTTCAATATAAGCAACCTCTGCAAAGAATATGAACAGAAACTGAAAATAATTGGAATTTTTTATACTTTAAGGGGCATAACTCTGTCAAAAATAACTCGATCCAAAACAAAACTTTACCTGGATATTCTTATAATAAATCTGTACATAAAATTTCATTACAATCAATATGTGCAACCTCAGCAAAAAAAAAAAAAAAAATGAACAGAAACTGCAAATAATTAGACTTTTTCTAAGTTCAAGGGGCATTACTCTGTCCAAAATGGCTTTATCATATCCAAAACATAACTTGATCAAGACATTTTTATGATAAATCTGTATAAAAAAAAATCATTACAATATATGCAACCTCTGAGAAGAAAATGACTGGAAACTGATGGTGGACCAACAGACCGATCAACCTACTGACCGACAGACTGCAGCAAAGCAATAGGCCCTCACTTTTACAAAAGGAATAAATATTGGTAGTTAACCATTGGTCAGAAGTGTAAAGTCAGAGAATTTCAGACATACTGAAAACCAACTTTTATTTGCAACAACTTTATTTCGCAATTTACTGTGGGTAAACTAGTTTGCGACAATTAATTTTGGCAATCAAGCCTCTGTTGGATCTGTTGTTAATAGACACAGACTTTAAGAACCTATTCACAGCTAGAAATATTCCCATTGACTAGACTCTCATGAAAATTTCTCGCAAGTGAATAAAAGTTGGTTTACAGTAAGTCCTCTTCCGTATAACATTCATATTCAATGAAGATTATTTGTACCAACACTAAACAGACACTTTGCGAGACCATGCATAACCATTAACCATGTATGTTGTTTGGTATATGAAAAAAAGGAAAATGTTTTTTTTTTGTTATTACATGTACTGACTTTAAAAGTACAAAATTCAAGAAAAAGAAAGAGATACATGATCAATATATTTACAGACTAATTGGAAAGATTGCTAGACATATAAAACACTGGGATAACAGCAATAAGACAGATCTTTCTTTTAAAATCATAGTGTATCTGTATTCTGAATAAGACCTACTTCACTGGAATAATCATCACTTTTACAAGATGCAACTACAGACTACATGTCTATTAAAGTCTGAAGTAATACCTGACTGTTAGGAGCAGGTTCTGTGATAGACCAGGTCTGGGAATCCAGATCAAAGCTAGAAAATAAAATAGTAGACTAAAGTGACAGATTGTCCCAATAATCTATAGGTTACAAGTACAGTAAACATGTAAGTTTAAAGGAAAGTACATGTATGTGGGTTAAAACTATAAATAAACAAAACAACAACATATGTTTTAAAGACCACATATTATAGTATGAATATGTTTGAAAGTTTTGGAATAAAAGTTATATTCCTTCACAAACATGGATGTTATTCTTAGCAAATAATAACATTATACAGTTATGGTATTTACTAGTGTAAGAAATGCTACACTCCTTCTAGAGTCTTTGGAATTTTTTTTGTTTAAAGTCATTCATCTACGTTAATATTGTTTTAAAAGTAAATTTATTTTATCACCTAACCTGTGCAGTTCATTGGGTAATGTCTGTCCGGTAGCTCCACCAAACACATACAGGTGTCTGTCAAAGGCCACCATAGTGTGTCCATACCTCTTCTCGGGAGGGGGAGGGGCACCCCGCAGGATGTGTTCTGTAGAAATCTTTGTCCATCTGATAACATGGTAATAAACTGCTAAACTTTCTTGTAAAATTTTATTACAGTAACTCAGAATAATTTTTAGAAAGAAGGTTCTTTTCTTCCATCATTATAATCTATGAGATATAAATGTTAAATAATAATGATAATATTTAGGAAATCAATATGAATAATAAAACTTACTCATTTTCTTTGAAATTAAATTGGAAAAGATTATTTGTTATTTTGGCTCCACTTTGTCCAGAAAACACAAACATTGAATCTCTGGCCACTGCCAAGGCAAAGTTACAGCAGGTGGGGGGAATATTTCCTCTTTGTTCAACCTGAGTGTGTTTTAAGCACAGTAAATCAATAGTATTATAGTATACATGTAATTTCACATAAATTATTATGACATAGATAATGATAATATATTGACAAAAAGTAATAAAGACACAAAATTGAAATATAAAATTTCAATACTATTTACATGTATTTCTTTATGTACCACATCTTATCTTCAACATTTAAAACAAGAGGCCCAGGGGCCACAGCGCTCACCTGAGCACATCGGGCTTGAATTTACTCCCCCCCTCCAGGTGTTCATCATCTGAACAAACTAGAATCTACACTACCTGAGGATGATTCCATATAAATATCACTAATCATAGCTTTGAAGTACTTGAAAAGAAGATTTTAAAAGGTTTCCCTATATATCCCTATGTAAAACCTGGGTCGGCCATTTTGGCCCCACCCTAGCCACGGGGGTCATGATTTGAACAAACTTGAATCTACACTACCTGAGGATGATTCCACATGAGTTTCATCTTTCCTGGCCCAGTGGATCTTCAGAAGGATTTTTAAAGATATTTCCTATATATTCCTATGTAAAACTTGGGTCGGCCATTTTGGCCCCACCCTTGCCCCGGGGGTCATGATTTGAACAAACTTGAATCTACACTACCTGAGGATGATTCCACATGAGTTTCATCTTTCCTGGCCCAGTGGTTCTGGAGAAGAAGATTTTTAAAGATTTTTCCTATATATTCCTATGTAAAACTTGGGTTGGCCATTTTGGCCCCACCCTTGCCCCGGGGGTCATGATTTGAACAAACTTGAATCTACACTACCTGAGGATGATTCCACATGAGTTTCATCTTTCCTGGCCCAGTGGTTCTGGAGAAGAAGATTTTTAAAGATTTTTCCCATATTTTCCTATGTAAAACTTGGGTCCGCCATTTTTGGCCCCACCCTTGCCCCGGGGGTCATGATTTGAACAAAATTGAATCTACACTACCTGAGGATGATTCCATATGAGTTTCATCTTTCCTGGCCTAGTGGTTCTGGAGAAGAAGATTTTTAAAGATTTTTCTTATATATTCCTAAGTAAAACTTGGGTCAGCCATTTTGGCCCCACCCTTGCCCCAGGGGTCATGATTTGAACAAACTTGAATCTACACTACCTGAGGATGATTCCAAATGAGTTTCATCTTTCCTGTCCTAGTGGTTCTTGAGAAGAAGATTTTTAAAATTTTTTCCTATATATTCCTAAGTAAAACTAGGGTCGGCCATTTTGGCCCCACCCTTGCCCCAGGGGTCATGATTTGAACAAACTTGAATCTACACTACCTGAGGATGATTCCACATGAGTTTCATCTTTCCTGTCCTAGTGGTTCTGGAGAAGAAGATTTTTTAAAGATTTTTCCTATATATCCCTATGTAAAACTTGGGTTGGCCATTTTGGCCCCACCCTTGCCCCGGGGGTCATGATTTGAACAAACTTGAATCTACACTACCTGAGGATGTTTTCACATGAGTTTCATCTTTCCTGGCCCAGCGGTTCTGGAGAAGAAGATTTTTTTAAAAATGCCATTAATTTTTAACAAATTCATGATTATCTCCCCTTGGAAAAGGGGGTGGCCCTTCATTTGAACAAACTTGAATCCCCTTCACCAAAGGATACTTTGTGCCAAGTTTGGTTGAAATTGGCCCAGTGGTTCTTGAGAAGAAGATGAAAATGTGAAAAGATCACGACGACAACGACCACGACAACGACAACGACAGACAACGGACAAATTTTGATCAGAAAAGTTCACTTGAGCCTTTGGCTCAGGTGAGCTAAAAGCCAACATTTAAATGTGCCTTTATTTCAAACACAGAACAAAACCCCTACCTCTTGCCATTGTCTTTGTTCACCATTCAGAGGGACTGTCCACATGTCGTTTAGTCTCGTGTTTCCATCATATCCTGCGAATATCCACAGCTTCCAGTCATACACGGCTGCACCATGAGCTGCACGAGCAACTGGTTTTCTACAATATATGTTTAATATTTACAGATTTTTTTCTCACAGACAAAATATGACCCCAATAAGTGTAAATAATAAATCACCAACCTCCCTTCATACTTCCACTCCACCCACTGTCCTTTGGCAAAGCGATACTCAAATAAGTCATTCTTATTGGTCAGGTTTGAATTGGAGTGGATATCCCCTGTGTATCCACCTAGCAGGAAAAAGCTTACATTACTTCAATTCTATTTACTAAAACTAATTCAACATTCATTACCAGGGGTAATAATAAAATTTTGACCAAATTGCCGCATGATGGGTATTTTTTACATGCTGCTAATTTTTACGAGTTTTATAAATCCGTAAAATTTAAACAGGTAAAATTTCACAGAAGTAAGAAACGCTTTGCCTAAATTTTCAACATCGTATATTATGAGAGTATTTCAATGTTATTACTGTCATTTAGCTAAGTACCTGGAGGCTATAAAATTAGTACTGACAACCGTTGGTATTTTTGGGAACTTTTTAATTGATCATCAATTAAGATCAAATGAGTAAATCTTAATGCACAAATACAAACATCGTCAATTACCTGGTTACTCTTATGGGACACATGACTTCTGATAAATGGCTTAATTATTACAGACTGAAGTCTTCAAATAATATCCATTTTTAAAGACTTTGACCCTTTCTTCTTTTTTATTTGCTTACAGTAAATACTTCAACATTTTAGTAGACTGTAATCCGTGTCCCTTAATTCTGTCAACTTACTTATGATGGTTTGAGTTGTCTCTCTTTGTTTCCATTAAAATGAAGACGGGCACGGTCACGGGGCATGTGGTGCGCAACAATAATTATACTAGACATGTGTTTTAATTGAAAACAGGAATAAATGCAGGGCATGTGATATATAAAGGTATTTAAATGAATAAACATATCATCTTTTAATGAATCGACACTCGTAATCACGGGAACAATTTCGTTTTTTTTAATTTTTACATCGGTTTGTCCACATATTTAAGACATGTATTTGTATGTTAATTCATTCAAAAAGCTAAAACATTGATCTGGAACTTCACCTCTGATGATTTTAATTTTTAGGACATGCTCAAATCGTAAAAATTTAACACGTAAAAAATTAAATCACTCTATTTCAACCGAAATTCGTAAAAATTCACAGCAATAAAAATTACCCGTTATACGTTATTACTGAAAAGAGTCTTACCAAACACAAACATGCTTTCTTCATGAACAACAGCAGAATGGTGATATCGGGGAGCAGGAGGAGTACCCGTGGTGAATGCTCTGTAATGTAACAAGAAAATGAAATGCATTTAATTGTCACACACTAAAATTTTTAAAAGTCCAGAAGTATCTAAAAACATTCAAGTTTTTCACTGAAAATATAGTTACCTTCCCCAGGACTTATCTTTCACATCAAATCGCAACAAGTCACTCAGCATGTTCTTCCTAGAATAATGTACGAGCGTAGCCACACATATTTACATGTTATTCAATCAATAAAAAGAATGTTTTATACTAAGTTAACATATTTTTAAATGAATATTTCATGGTTTCATTTTTATGGTTTCATTCTAACATACTCAAGTCCAGTACAATCTCTTGATTTAGCTATATATAGCTTTAAATAGCTACATAGCTTTATTAAGCTATTCAGTATTGCTTAATTTAGCTATTTTACTACACTTTTTTCTTAAAGGTGTAATTTTCTCAGTATGTACAAAAAAGCACACCTTGGTGCAGTGATGATATACAACTTTGAACTCTTCTTAAAATAATGCATATAAAAATCACTCATCAAATTACGTCTCCTTGAGAGACTTTGTACTCAAAGTTCTACAAAGCTAAATAAAGCTATTTTGAATAGCTTAATAAAGCTATATAGCTAAATCAAGAGACTGTACAGTGCCTGATACTGAGAGCATGAGCTTAGTTTCTTTCTAAGCACTCTTTTTCGATAATTTATACATATTAAAATCAAATATAAATCATTTTAAAATATAAATAATTAATTTAGAGAAGAAATACCCGTTATCTCCTCCAAAGACATATATTGCATCCTTGTAGGCAACAACTGTGTGTTTGCTTCGTCTGTCAAAAGAAAAAAAAATCTTTTTAATAGTCAAAAAGAATAATTTTTTATATATCAAAAAGTTTACCATAAAACTATTGCATACAAAATTTAACATATGGTGAGGGTTTGTCCCGAGACAGTTAGATTACTCTAACTACTGGCAGTACTGCTGTACACAGTTAAAAGCTTTGCTGTTAATTACCTTGCACCAACAAATTCATCACACTCTGGCATTCTTCTCCAGCGGTGAACCGCCTCAAATGGACCAAAATCTAAAGTCAAACACTCCATGTTATCTTCTAAATGTGATTAATAAGTTTTATCATACTTTTCTTTCCTTTGTTGGCAAGTGCGCGGGTGATGGATCTATGACAGATCGTTCGTTGTAATATTCCTATATTGTTCTTTATATAAAAGAAAATGCATCCAGTAAATATTTTCAGAAGAATACTATAATAAACTTTCTAAAAATCAAATATATTTTAAACTTGTTTGTAAACAGTAAGCAGATTAATCGCTGATTCAACCATTCAATAAAATACGAAAGGTTTTTGGTTCGAATTAATATACAATTTAATGGAGGACACACAGGCGTGAAAATTCCAGGAATTTTAGGTTGTTTTAACTTTCATAGAAATATAGAGCTGCAAAAACTGTTTTATATTGACAAAAGTCTAAGTTTAAATATGTTGCTAACTAAAATCATACCCAAAGGAACGATATAATGCTAGAAACACTTACACTAAGCGTAAGATGTTGAACAATTTGGCTAGATCACTAGATGCATGTTCTATAATATGTTGACGGTGCGACCGTTAGGGCGAACGCAGATACTTATCCATTCCAATGCAATTGTTTTGTAAAACAAGTTTTGATTGGCTACTGCACTGATGTTTGAAGCAGTAAAACGAGCATTCTGATCTTATTTCATTTACTAAATGAAATAAGATCAGAATGCTCGTATCTAAATGATTTAGATCATGCTCGTCAAACCGCACGTGACATTCGGTGCGTCTAAGACTCTGATGTCACATGATGTCATATGCATGTTGCTTTGCCAAACCGAAGTCTGAACAGGGCTGATTTGAATGAAGAACCGTTTTATTGATTATGTTTCTGCAATGAATTCCTTAAATCAAGGCAAGCTTATTAATCGTTTAGCTTATGTTAGCTCACCTGAGCCGAAGGCTCAAGTGAGCTTTTCTGATCACATTTTGTCCGTCGTCCGTCCGTCTGTCCGTCTGTCTGTCTGTCCGTCTGTAAACTTTTCACATTTTCGACTTCTTCTCAAGAACCACTTGGCCAATTTTGACCAAACTTGGTACAAAGCATCCTTGGGTGAAGGGGAATTTAAATTGTTAAAATGAAGGGACATATCCCCTCGCAAGGGGAGATAATCAAGAAAAGACAAAAATAGGGTTGGGTCATTAAAAAATCTTCTTCTCAAGAACCACTGGGCCAGTAAAGCTGAAACTTATGTGGAAGCATCCTGGGGTAGTGTAGATTCTAAATTGTTCAAATCATGACCCCCGGGGGAAGGGCGGGGCCACAATGGGGAATCAAAGTTTTATATAGAAATATATAGGAAAAATCTTTGAAAATCTTCTTCTCAAGAACCACTGGCCCAGAAAAGCTGAAACTTATGTGGAAGCACCCTGGGGTAGTGTAGATACTAAATTGTTCAAATCATGACCCCCGGGGGAAGGGCGGGGCCACAATGGGGAATCAAAGTTTTATATAGAAATATATAGGGAAAATCTTTGAAAATCTTCTTCTCAAGAACCACTGGGCCAGAAAAGCTGAAACTTATGTGGAAGCATCCTGGTATAATGTAGATTCTAAATTGTTCAAATCATGACCCCCGGGGGAAGGGCGTGGCCACAATGGGGAATCAAAGTTTTATATAGAAATATATAGGAAAAATCTTTGAAAATCTTCTTCTCAAGAACCACTGGGCCAGAAAAGCTGAAACTTATGTGGAAGCATCTTGGTATAATGTAGATTCTAAATTGTTCACATCATGACCCCCGAGGGAAGGGCGGGGGGCCACAATGGGGAATCAAAGTTTTACATAGAAATATATATTGGAAAAATCTTTGAAAATCTTCTTCTCAAGAACCACTGGGCCAGAAAAGCTGAAACTTATGTGGAAGCACCCTGGGGTAGTGTAAATTCTAAATTGTACAAATCATGACCCCCGGGGGGAGGGCGGGGCCACAATAGGGTATCAAAGTTTTACATAGAAATATATAGGAAAAATCTTTGAAAATCTTCTTCTCAAGAACCACTGGGCCAGAAAAGCTGAAACTTATGTGGAAGCATCCTGGTATAATGTAGATTCTAAATTGTTCAAATCATGACCCCCGGGGGAAGGGCGGGGCCACAATGGGGAATCAAAGTTTTATATAGAAATATATAGGAAAAATCTTTGAAAATCTTCTTCTCAAGAACCACTGGGCCAGAAAAGCTGAAACTTATGTGGAAGCATCTTGGTATAATGTAGATTCTAAATTGTTCACATCATGACCCCCGGGGTAACTAATCATTTGTGTAATGTAATATTATTTCTCTGTTTTAGGTATCAGTCATCCTTATATAGTTAATTAAAGACTCATTGGATGATGGTTATCATTTATGACTGATACCACTTCTACACAATCTGACGAAAAACAGGCCTCCAGAACAAGAAATTAACAGAAATAAACCAATTATTGACAATTTTGGTACAAAATATAATCCCCAACATGCCAATATTAGAGTGCCCTGTATTTGGATGTGATTGGCAGTCTCAGGACCTGGATGCAGCTTTTGCCGCAGCGATGACAGCAGCCCTCCAGATCCATGATAGGACTGTTCACCAGCCACAGGCCCAGCCAGCAGCTGCCGCGGCTCCCAAACTGAAGTTGGACCCACCCACCATAGCTGCTGGGTGTGACCCAGACCAGTGGTCAGCGTTCACTCGACAATGGGAGATGTACAAGGTGGGTATGGCCATTGCCCAAAACGTCATACCCACTGCTCTGTTCTACTGCTGTGACTCAGACCTTCGGACCGACGTCATGCGCGACCAACGAGGTAACATCACAGACATGCCAGAGGCGGACCTGATGAATGTCATTAAACGGCTTGCTGTGAAGGATGAGAGCACATTGGTACAACGCATTAAGCTCAGTAAGATGACACAAGCACCTGGTACCAGCATCAGAACGTTTTTAGCCAGTCTCCGAGGTCAGGCGTCACTCTGTCAGTACAAGGCCACGTGCAAGGAGGAAGGATGTAACCACATTTATGACTACAGTGATGAGATCATAAAGGACAATCTGGTAAGAGGAATTGCAGACCCTGAAATTTTGTCTGACCTGCTTGGTGATCCTAAGACAGACAGAACCTTGGAAGAGACTGTTTCCTTCATAGCACAGAAGGAACAAGGCAAAGTTACACGGAGTGCAGTTGGAGATTCAGCCGGTGCAATGTCGACTACGACCCATGGCCAAAAATCAGTACAAGGACCTGGAGGCAAGTGCTGGGCATGTGGTGGCCCTGCCCACGGACAAAGAAACGATCGTCGAGCCAGACAAAGAAGTTGCGAGGCCTGGACATCTACATGTGCCAAATGTAAAGTTAAGGGTCATTATACCAAGTCATGCAGCAAGTGTTCAACATGTGGTGCCTGGGGACATCGTGATTCATCGTCAAGGGCTTGTACACAGGGACGAGGACAGAAACTCCGCAATCAGGGACCATCACAGGAACCGACGAAAGATGCTGACGACAAGGTTGGTTATGTCTACGACCAGCTATGCACCACATCAGAACAATATCAGAATACAGCACATCTTGAACATCACATCTTCGAAGGAAAATGGATAGCTAGGCCGTCCAAACCTCATCCGATGCTACTGGTTAATATGACACCTTTGGCCGAGGACCATGCCTCATTTGGACATCCCATCAAAGATGTTACAAGGCTCAAAACGATACAACTGACGATGGTAGCTGACACCGGATGCCAGAGTACGATTATCCCATTACAGACAGCCAACAACCTGGGAATTACCAGAAACGACTTAATTCCAGTAAAGCTCGTTATGCGTGGTGCCATCAAAGAAAACCTTGGGGTTATTGGAGCGGTTGCAGTTGATGTGAAGGTCAGAGATGGTTCCAAATCTACACGCATATTATGTTATGTATCTGATGTAATGGAAAAAGCCTTCATCTGCAGGGAGGCACTGGTTTCTCTTGGAATAATTCATGCAGACTTCCCAAACCATCCCATAGACACATCAGAGAGTTTTGCTTCTGTAGAAGATGAGACTACCTGCTCCTGTCCTAGACGTCAGCCTAATCCACCTCCACTACCAACAACACTACCACCAGGCTTGGACGCCACTGAAGAAAATGTGGATGCATTAAAGGAATGGCTACTTGATTACTATGGTGCTACAACTTTTAATGTATGTGAACATCAACCTTTACCGCTGATGAACTGTGAGCCCCTTAAGCTTCACATAGATCCTGATGCCAGACCAGTTGCTGTTCACAAGCCAGCACTGGTACCCATCCATTGGCAGGATAAAGTCTATGCTGACCTGGAGAGAGACGTAAGAATTGGAGTCTTGGAGAAAGTTAGCCAGAATACCCCTACAACTTGGTGTTCCAGGATGGTAGTTACAGGTAAAGCTGATGGTACGCCCAGAAGGACGGTAGATCTTCAACCACAAAACCGTCACTCTGTACGCCAGACCCATCATGTACCGAGTCCGTTTCATCTAGCAGACAGGGTACCTCAAGGTATGAAGAAGACCGTTACTGACGCTTGGAATGGATACCACTCTGTACCTATTCGAGAGGAGGACCGTCACTTTACCACTTTTATCACACCATGGGGATGGTACAGATACAAGGTAGCTCCACAGGGATTTATGGCCAGCGGAGATGCTTACAACCAACGATTTGATGCTGTCATTACGGACTTCAAGAACAAGGTCAAATGCGTGGATGACACTTGTATGTGGGCAGATTCTGTTAAAGCAGCATTCTTCCAGACGTGCGAATGGTTAGACCTCTGTGCTCGGAATGGTATTACCCTCAACCCGAAGAAGTTCCAGTTTGCTCAAGATATTGTAGATTTTGCTGGACTCACAATTACTCCTACAAATATACGACCAAGCACGAAGTTCCTATATGCAATCAGCAACTTCCCCACACCATCCGACATTACCGGTGCAAGAGCATGGTTTGGTTTGGTCAACCAAGGTGCCTACGCGTTTGCCATGACTAAACAGATGAAACCGTTCCGAGCTCTATTGAAACCATCTACACCATTCCATTGGACGGATGAGCTAGATGAACTATTTACAAAGTCCAAAGAGGTCATTATCCAGGAGATGAAGGAAGGTGTTCGTCTGTTTGACCCAGCACGCATGACCTGTCTAGCCACAGACTGGTCCATTGATGGTATTGGCTTCTTCATGATGCAGAAATATTGCGGCTGTGCCAGTAAGACCCCAGCATGCTGTAATGACGGATGGAAGCTTTGTTTGGTCGGCAGTAGATTCACCCACCCAGCAGAAAGTAGATATGCTCCAATCGAAGGCGAAGCCTTAGCTGTTGTGTACGCACTCCACCAGACAAGATACTATGTGCTCGGATGCGAAAATCTCATTGTCGCCACTGACCATAAACCACTACTCCAGATATTGAACGACCGATCACTCACTGAGATAGATAACAGACGTCTCCTTAACTTGAAAGAAAAGACCCTTGGATACAAGTTTACAGTGGTTCATGTACCTGGGAAGAAGAACCTTGGTCCGGATGCAGCTTCCAGACATCCAGCTTCCCCCCCAGATCGACTGGTATTACCTGGTGATGCCACAGTAGACGAGTCCCTTGACGGTTGCCCTGTCAGTTGTCGTGATACACCCACCAGTTCTGGACTATCTACTGAGGATCGAGATCAAGCTGATGATACCTCCACAGTTGCTGCCGCTACAACTGCATTAAATGCAAACATCATGGTTGTAACTTGGGATATGGTACGTGAAGCCACAGCATCAGATCCTACGTACATTAGCCTGCTTCAGCAGATAGAAGAAGGGTTCCCAGAGGATTATAGGGATTTGCCACTGGAGTTGCGCCCATTTCATCGTTTTTCTGGCAGTCTATGCTCTGTTGATGGTGTGGTTCTCTTGGGACAGCGTATAGTCATTCCACCTGCCTTACGTAAACCAGTACTCAATGCACTTCATGCAGCACACCAAGGAGTCTCGTCGATGCGTGCCAGAGCCATGGACTCAGTGTATTGGCCAGATATCACGGTGGATATTGCCAGGACGAGGGACCAATGTGGACATTGTCACCAGATGGCTAAGTCAAACCCCATGCAGCCACCTACTGATATAGTTCCTCCTGAATATCCTTTCCAGAAGATTTGCAGCGACTACTTCACCTACAACAGCAAGGACTATGTTGTCGTCGTGGACAGGTACTCCAACTGGCCCATGGTATACAGATCGGAGTCTGGAGCGGATGGACTGGTGAAGCGCCTTCGTGAGACGTTTGTCACATTTGGTATCCCAGAGGAATTAACATCAGATGGAGGTCCTCAGTATACAGCTGGAAAGACACAGGAATTCCTGAAAGCCTGGGGAGTCAGACATAGAATCTCATCAGTTGCAAATCCACATGCCAACTGCAGAGCTGAAGTTGCAGTGAAGATGGTAAAACGTATGCTTGCGGACAACATCACAGCCAATGGTTCCTTAGACGTGGATAAGTTTCAAAGGGCTTTACTTATATACAGGAACTCCATTGATCCAGAGACGAAGGCATCTCCAGCCATGATCCTGTTCGGTCGTCCAATCAGAGATGCTGTACCAATCGTAATGGGTAGATATTCGCCTCATGATACATGGAAGGAACTGATGTCGAGTAGAGAGTTAGCTCTTGCCAAACGCCACTCAAGAGAGCATGAAAGATGGAATGAGCATACCCATCAGCTACCACCACTGCAGGTTGGAGACCATGTGTATATCCAAAATTTAATGGGCAACCACCCAAGGAGATGGGAACGTACGGGAGTTGTTGTTGAGGTCCGCCAATACCATCAGTATGTTGTACGTGTAGATGGCACAGGAAGGGTTACGCTAAGAAATCGCCAACATCTGAGGAAATTCACCCCGTTTAACAGCAATTCACCCAGCGTGATTGAAACGATGCTGAGAATGCCACAACCTTCAGAAAAGACTGTTACAGATGGTTCATCCTCGACTCAGAAAACATTGACTCTACGTCCATTGAAATGTAGCACACCACAACCTTCGCATGTGACTCCCAGGATGGATGGCCCTTCTGCTCTACCACCTGGTAACCATGGTTCACCTGCTAAATCTGGAGAGGTCTCACCTGCGGTCGTGACCCCAAAATCAGCCGCTAAGTCACATTTATTGCCAAGACGACTATTGACGGACAAGGTCGAAGTCGCTCTTCCGACAGAACATGAAGACAAACCAAAGGTCACACGTCTACCTCGAGCTCTGGCTCGTCTTCAGCCGCACAATGCAACCGGAAAGAAAGAGATGTTGACGCCTGGAAGACCACGCCGCAATACTAGACAGGATTCCATGGATTCTGCAGAGAATAACTGATTATTGGACAGTTCAATTGATCTTTAATTACTAGTGACTGAAGTACAGTTGTGATATAATACATTATGTAATTTGATATTTGACTCATACAGACCTTTTAAGTTTTGTTAGTGCCTAAAAAACTTGTCCCCGGGGGAGGAGATAACTAATCATTTGTGTAATGTAATATTATTTCTCTGTTTTAGGTATCAGTCATCCTTATATAGTTAATTAAAGACTCATTGGATGATGGTTATCATTTACGGGGGAAGGGCGGGGGGCCACAATGGGGAATCAAAGTTTTACATAGAAATATATATTGGAAAAATCTTTGAAAATCTTCTTCTCAAGAACCACTGGGCCAGAAAAGCTGAAACTTATGTGGAAGCACCCTGGGGTAGTGTAAATTCTAAATTGTTCAAATCATGACCCCCGGGGGAAGGGCGGGGCCACAATGGGGTATCAAAGTTTTACATAGAAATATATAGGAAAAATCTTTGAAAATCTTCTTCTCAAGAACCACTGGGCCAGAAAAGCTGAAACTTATGTGGAAGCATCCTGGTATAATGTAGATTCTAAATTGTTCAAATCATGACCCCTGGGAGAAGGGCGGGGCCACAATGGGGAATCAAAGTTTTATATAGAAATATATAGGAAAAATCTTTGAAAATCTTCTTCTCAAGAACCACTGGGCCAGTAAAGCTGAAACATATGTGGAAGCATCTTGGTATAATGTAGATTCTAAATTGTTCACATCATGACCCCCGGGAGAAGGGCGGGGCCACAATGGGGAATCAAAGTTTTACATAGAAATATATATTGGAAAAATCGTTGAAAATCTTCTTCTCAAGAACCACTGGGCCAGAAAAGCTGAAACTTATGTGGAAGCATCCTGGTATAATGTAGATTCTAAATTGTTAAAATAATGACCCCTGGGGGAAGGGTGGGGCTACAATGGGGAATCAAAGTTTTTTATAGAAATATATAGGAAAAATCTTTGAAAATCTTCTTCTCAAGAACCACTGGGCCAGTAAAGCTGAAACTTATGTGGAAGCACCCTGGGGTAGTGTAGATTCTAAATTGTTCAAATCATGACCCCCGGGGGAAGGGCGGGGCCACAATGGGGTATCAAATTTTTACATAGAAATATATAGGAAAAATCTTTGAAAATCTTCTTCTTAAGAACCACTGGGCCAGAAAAGCTGAAACTTATGTGGAAGCATCTTGGTATAATGTAGATTCTAAATTGTTCAAATAATGACCCCCGGGCGAAGGGCGGGGCCACAATTTGGAATCAAAGTTTTATATAGAAATATATAGGAAAAATCTTTGAAAATCTTCTTCTCAAGAACCACTGGGCCAGAAAAAGTGAAGCTTATATATATAGAAGCATTCTAGGGTAGTGTAAATTCTAAATTATAGGAATCATGACCCCCGGGGGAAGGGCGGTGCCATTATAGGGAATCAAAGTTTTACATAGAAATATATAGGAAAAATCTTTGAAAATCTTCTTCTCAGGAACCACTGGGCCAAAAAAGCTGAAACATATGTGCCCATGGAAGGATCATGGGTTAGTGTAGATTTCAAAATGTCTAAATTATGATTAGTGGGGTAGGGTGGGGATGCATTATGTATAACAAGGGGGAAATCTGGTAAAGAACAGAATGGTCAAAGCTTCTCAGGTGAGCGATGTGGCCCAAGAATGTTGCTTTAGCTTTTGTGTATAAAGCGATGCATTGTGGATCCAAATTGCTGCGGAAAAATGTTCCATCGATTGAATGTGCAGGAGTTCGAATTTTCTCTTCGCCCAGGTCTTGTCCTTAGAGCTCACAGTGACGAGCGTCGCTCACTATTATCATGGACTTGTTCCCGGCATGTAATAATTAGGCCTATTTATTAAAAATTCATATACGAAATTGTGTTTTAGTATTTTGTCTATGACTTTTCAATAAATAATTATAACATGTAGGGGGCAAGCCGCTATGTTCTATTGATTTTTATGGTGTATTATCAATACACATGTATCATAATAATACATTCCATGTAAATTTATGACATATTATATGGAATAGATATAAGAAAAATGGCAAAAATATGGTTCTCAGAGTGAGGCTTTGCTGCTGAGGGAAATAGTTTCCTGCCAAGGGGAACCATAAATTTTGCATTTCCCTCATACCCGTTCCTCAACTTCTTTTTTTAAAAACCAAAACTTAAACAATCCATCTTAGGTTTGTTTTTTTTACAGCTGTGAGATGGGAGATATCAAGCAATTTTTATATGCCTGGTTGGGAAAACGAAAAGCAACACCAGCGTATGAATTCTCCCAGACTGGATCAAAACACAAACCAAGGTTCAAGTGTGAGGTAAATAAGTTCAGCAAAACACATTTTTGCAAACACAGTAAACAGGTACAGCGCCTACATAACTCTAAAAAAAATTTTCAAAATAGCTTATATACAAATTCTTGATGTTTTCAACACTAGGTGAGAGCTGAAGGCTTTGAATACATTGCTGTTGGAAATTCTACTAATAAAAAGGATGCACAGACAAATGCTGCCAAGGACTTTGTTCAGTATCTTGTAAGGCAAGGTTTAGTCCAGCAAGCCGAGGTCCCAGCTCTTGAGATGGTAATAACTCTTCATCAAAGCTTCTGTCTCACAAAAAACTGAAACATAATGATACAGTTATATTTACATATATAATGATATAAACCATAATGTAAAAGTCTTTTGTTAAAAGACCTCTGTCACTTGTGACATGCACTAAGAACATGCTTTAGATAAAGAAAATAAATAAGTTTTATATTGAATTTGTATGACTGTCACAGTAATTGAAAATAAGCTCATGTCATTCTTTGAATCAACCATTTGAATTTTGAATGTAAATATAATACATACAATACTTAAAATGATAATCATCT
Source organism: Saccostrea cuccullata (assembly GCF_032062105.1). Lineage (NCBI taxonomy): Eukaryota > Metazoa > Mollusca > Bivalvia > Ostreida > Ostreidae > Saccostrea > Saccostrea cuccullata. The sequence goes on along the minus strand of NW_026919155.1, from coordinate 593,834 downwards.
TTACATACACTTCTAGCCTTCTGTTGGTCAAAATGATTGTGAGCCAGGGACGTCACAGGGTCCGGGGTTTGTTGGTCTGCCAGGAGGACTAAATGCCCCTCACCAGTCATTGGGACTAGGTAACATATAGCAGCCAATTGAAAATATATTAAGGAAAGACTGTATTATTTAATAATAATTTAAAGACTAAAGGGATTTTTTTCTCATAGATGTTATGTACCCTTTGTATTCTTTAACTCATATGGATAGTGTAAGGAATTATTTTTTAGCTCACCTCAACGAAGTTGGGGGAGCTAATGTAATACCCTCGGCGTCAGCGTCGGCATCCCAGGTTAAGGTTAAGTTTTTTGGAGCAGTTTTCTTTCTAAGTACTTCTGTGTCCTATATTGATTAGACATGCATGGAGGATGCTTTAAGTGTGTTTCATTGTAACAGTCTAAGTTTCAGATGGTGCAATTTCAGCAAAGGAATGACCAGGTTAATGTTTTTGGAGCAGGTTAACATTTTTGGTGCAGTTTTTGATGTAGGTCTCATTTCCAAAGAACTGTAAGCCCTATGTTGACCAAATTTGCATGGATGATACATCTAAGGATGCATACTACCAGGCTTGCTTCAGATGCTGAATCTGACCTACATTTTCCGGTTGAGTGAACAGGTTAAATTTTTTGGTGCAGGTTTCATTTCCAAGTAACTATAAGCCCTATGTTGACCAAACTTGCATGGATGATACATCTAAGGATGCATACTACCAGGCTTGCTTCGGATGCTGAATCTGACCTACATTTTGTGGATGAGTGAAAATGTTAGTTTTTGATGCAGGTTTCATTTCCAATGTAACTATGAGCCCTATAATGAGCAAACTTGCATGGACGATACATCTTAGGATGCACATAAATGGACTTGCTTCGGATGCTGAATTCGACATACATTTTTCAGATAATGGACCAGGTAAAAGTTATGGGTGCAGGTCTATTACCAAAAAAGCTTATATAACATTGTATAAACCAAACTTGCACAAATGATGCATCAAGGGATGAAAACTCTCAAATTTGCTTCAGATGCTGGATTTTAATTATGCCCCCCTTCGAAGAAGGGAGGGCATATTGCTTTGCTGCTGTCTGTCGGTATGTCGGTCTGTCGGTCCATTCAGTTTCCGTTCATTTTCTTCACAACTGTTGCACATACTGAAATGAAATTTGGTATGCAGGTATATCAGATGAATATCTAGGTCAAGTTCTGTTTTGGGTATGATCACACCATTTTTGACAGAGTTTAATGCCCCTTGGACTTAGAAAAATTCAAATTATTTGCAGTTTCCGTTCATTTTCTTTGGAGAGGTTGCACATATTAAATTGGAATTTAGTATACATATTAGTCAGATAAATATCTAGGTCAAGTTCTGTTTTGGGTATGATCACACCATTTTTGACAGAGTTATGCCCCTTGGACTTAGAAAAATTCAAATTATTTGCAGTTTCCGTTCATTTTCTTTGGAGAGGTTGCACATATTGAAATGGAATTTAGTATACAGATTAGTCAGATAAATATCTAGGCCAAGTTCTGTTTTGGGTAAGATCGCACCATAATTGACAGAGTTATGCCTCTTGGACTTAGAAAAATTCCAATTATTTGCAGTTTCCATTCATTTTCTTTGGAGAGGTTGCACATATTGAAATGGAATTTAGTATACAGATAAGTCAGATAAATGTCTAGGTCAAGTTTTGTTTTGGGTATGATCGCACCATTTTTGACAGAGTTATGCCCCTTGGACTTAGAAAAATTCCAATTTGTGGGGGAGGGGGCATAAGTGTTTTACAAACATCTCTTGTTACATTTTCATGAAGAAGAACTAGTTTTAATTTTTATATAGGTCTATTTCAAAGTATCAGATCAAAATTGCTTAAATATTTCCATTTTTGGAATGTACACTTTTTGTTTGTTAATTGTGTGACTTTGCCTTACTTAAAGACAACATTCGTTGAGGTGAGCTCTGTAATCTCTGATTACCTATGTTTAATAAAACATCTTTTAACTAGCACTATAAACTTGCATCTTAGAAATTAGAAGGAGTAAGGATAATATGTCATTGAATTTGGATCCAAGAGAGAAAGAAGAGAAGGGATCCAGGTTGAATTTATAATAACACCTTGATTAATATTAATAAAGACATCTATTTTGCCTAAACACAATATGTTTCATGTACATTGTTGGTGTACATTACCGGTATATATAATTTGAAAAAAAATTTGGAGAAATTTTGACTTTTTAAATCAATTATTGTATATATAATGAATTTGTTACTTATAGATGGAGGTGGAAACCAAGGAGGGGACTTTGGAATGCAGCAACAGAGAGAATTTGCACCTTATCAAAGAGGGCCACCACTCAGTTACATGGAAAGAATTGCAGAGAAGCGGATTTTAGAAGAGGTTTAATGAATTTCCTAAGATTGTGAAACATTGGCTAAACATCAATGCATAAATCAAAGCAAATTTCTTTTCTTTGAGTAATAGTTGAGATTGCTAAAATCATATCTGATTTTACTAGTGGAAGCTTTTTTCTGTAGTCTGAGGATGTTGATTTTAATGCGGACATTCATGGGAACTGGACCCTGGAGAATGCTAAAAGTCGCCTTCATCAGTTCTTACAACAGAATAAGATCCAGACAGACTATAAATACAGTATGGTGGGGCCTGACCACAACAGGTGAGATAAAGGGACACAAACATTGCTGATTACCTCCCCTGGCTTCTTTTATGAAATTTTATCATTGCTTTATCATTGTCTAAACCAGAAGGATGACTCATTGTATGATTTTCTGCATTTTGAGAAACATGGATAATTTTGAAAAACCAGATTCTATATTTGTAGTAAGATAGTTTGCTTACTGTTCATATCAATTTGTAATCAATTTTAAAATTGTGTAGTGAATGTAATTGGAATAATTTAATGTGTACTGGTTTGTGTGCCTTATTTTTGTTGAACACAGCTTGTCTTCATTGAAGATGTAAGATGATTTTTAATTATATTGAAAAAAAAAATTAAAATTTTAGGAACACTGTCATATAAAACAATTTTCACAAATGATTTGGTTACTTGATTATTTACAGTGCTGCATTATTAATCAATATTGGACCCAATTCATTTAATTATTAAAGGATGCTTTATTTTTGTACTTTCTTTTTCAAGACTGTGAATTATGGCAAAATTCAGTATAAAGCTAAAATTAATCCTTAAAAGGCAAAAGTACTTATTAAATAGAGTGCCAAAGGCATTATTTTGAAGAAAAAAAATTATTGCATGTAAGAGTAAGTATTAAACTCTATTTTTTTTCCTTGTAAGAATATGACAGTGTTCCTTTGTCATTGATAATGACAATACCATTGACAGATTCCATACACAGACAGTGTATGGACACACAACTTGCCTGAGAGGGATGGAGTGTTAACTTTATGTGGGATTGTGGCTTGATTATGTTGATTTATTAAGCTCATTGCTTTTTTTGGCTCTTTATATTTATTTCAGTGATTTATACATGTAGTTAATTATGTTTCAGTTTAGCATGACCGTAATTTCATCAGAGACAGATATTTCCATCTTTTAACCATAAAAATATGTTGACTTGTGTAGATAATTGAAGTATATTATGTATGTCAGCAAATCAGAGCACTAAAATAAATTTACTTAGATGGCACTAAATTAAATTAAAATGTAGAAAAGAGGAATTAACCTTGCAAACTTTAATGTCATGTGCATGTGTCTTTAATCGTACACATGGAACACTGGCAACAAACAGAAGAAAACCAGTTACTTTTAAAACTGGTTTTCTTTTTGGTGAATGAAACTTTTGTTGATCAGAATTAACACAGCAGAAAATGTAACATCAGACTTGTGTGGGATACTTGTCATTCACAGTATGTTGTAATGTCATGTTTACAGTGAAATGATGATAAAGAATATAAACATAATCTTGGATTATAAAAAAAAAATGTTTAAATGTATTTTAAGAAAAATGAAATTTTGATCTAGAAGAATTTAATAAACAGTAAATTATAATTTGAATATGCGGTATTATAAACCATAAAATGTTAGAATTTATTGCATTGGGATATTTTCTAAACTGAAAGATGGAAGAGGGTGTCAATTTCATTAGGGTTTATTTCAAGAAAAACATAGCTGTATTGGTGGGAAACACCATTATTGCTATGGTTTAAACAGTGTCTGAAGTTTACATTTTCTGATCAACAAAAGGTTTCACTGCAGTTGTCATGGAGATGTGCCCAACGTAGTGCTCTGGTTGGCTGATTCAGAAGATGGGTGTTTTCATGGTAAGTACTAAAATACCTGTGAATGAAGATTGGTACATGTACAGTGTCTAATTCATATGAGTTAGGGTAAAATATAAGACCTCAGCAGGCACCCTTTAGTGATTAGTATGTCCTACATTGTCTCCCCTTAGCACAATCTTGTGTACAGAACACCTCTGAGTAAATTGCAATGATGTTAATAATTAGGTTTCTAGATTGAAAGTCAAGGTCAGAACAGGTAATGTATAGGGGTGGGACGATATACCGATACACCGATACATATCGATATTTTCCTCTAAGATACGGTTTACGATACAAGCATTCAAATATCGGTACGAAACGATACACGAACGACCTATCCAAAATTGAAAATGAAAGTACATTCCTTGGAAAATGGCGGCTTGTACGAAGCGAAAAGATGATGCTGATTATTGAAAACACACTTTAGAACTAATAAGTCGTTGTTTAATAGGGGTAAAATGTTTTCACTTTTAAGCAGCCTCGTAAGATGGGCAAGAAAAGTTCAGTATGTAATGCGTGCTATACACAGAAAGCATCGTTTCCACAGCATTTGATATTATTAAATGTTAGTCCATCTCGTATTTTTTTGTAATCTCAGCTTTGCTACAGACTTTCAGCAATTAATAAAAATGTAAATGTGATGTTTTTAAACGAATTTTAGTCTGTGTTCTCTGATGAACTACACAAGTATTTGTAAACAACTTCTTAAATTAAAGTAGTTTGGTATGTACATGTATTATTGTTTTTGTAAAGTTTTAGTGAATGATATTGATGAACTTCACGTATTAATTTCAAAGCACACAAGATTTGATGTAGAATAATTTTCAAGGCAAAAAATGAAATAAAATACTAATTCTTTTGAATAGTTTTGCAATTTATCATGTTGATTTAATGACAAGACAAGAAATGAAATAAAATACTAATTTTTTAAAATAGTTTTATAATTTATAAAAATATCGAGATACGTATAGTATCGTGCCAGTATATCGAGATACGTATCGTATCGCAAGATCTGTGTATCGTCCCACCCCTAGTAATGTAGAATCCTTGTCTGGAGCATATTTTCTTTCCCTTTGACCAAATCTGGCTAATATCAAGAATGTAATAGGCAAAAACTGAAATATGTACCATGTCTTTGAACCAAACTTTTATGCAGATTTTTACATAAAATTCTTCTTTATAATGTACTCTAACTATTCTGCCCTTTAACTGGTACTGCTAACTTGATCTTGATCGAAGTTTCCAAGTCTAAGATCAAAACCAAAACATGTAAAAAAAAAAATCTTCTCCAGAAAATGTATTTTCTCTCTCCTTCTTCCATCAAGGATCTAGCTGCAGATCTGTAGCTCTCCGAAAAAATATATATTGATAGACCGGAGAGCTACAGTGCCACCCATTGAAAAAACTGTATATTTATTGCGCACAAAAAAGTGCGCTCGGTTCTCGGGTTATTTCTCCATGTTTTTAAAACTGTAATCTCAAAATATTACTAACCCTGTGTTCCTAACATATTATTTGACTCTTTCCACAACAAAACATTCCTCATAATTGTTGTTAATGGTCCTCTTGGTCATGATATTGCAATCATCGAACATTTCGCTTATTTATACTGCCATTTTGGTATCAAAGATAATTCGGTCCAATATGCTTCGTTCAGATGTCAACTACGAGAGTACTTGATAGAGGAGAGAGGAATTTTTTGAAATCTTCCATTTTTTGCAACTGAGGTAAGAATTTGGAAGAATTAATCAAGAACCTAACGCACTTTTTTGTGCGCAATAAATATACAGTTTTTTCAATGGGTGGCACTGTAGCTCTCTGGTCTATCAATATATATTTTTTTCGGAGAGCTACAGATCTGCAGCTATCATGGATCATGCCTCACATAAAGGGGGCCTTGTATTTAGGATGTACATTGCACCAAGGTCAGTGTGAAATCAAACCTGGAATATACCTGGTACATATTCTGCCAATAAAGAAGTTTATCCATTCACATTTCACTCTGAGTATCTTGGAAGAAGTGTTTGCATTGTTTGAACAAAGTCAAAGGTCATCATTAAAACAGATTTCCATGTATACTTCAATATGTTTGGGAATAAAAATTTGAATTTTGAATAATTTGAAAACTTTCACAAGTCCCCATTACCATTATGTTTAGATTATGTTGAAATTATGTTGAAAGTAAGGCTCTTTAAGAAAGTCCTATAGAACTAAATGGTTTTGAAATTTTGAAAAACTATGTTTTTGATACAGTATTTTTGGCAAAATATCAGATATCTCTTCTTAAAGCCTATTACAGATTTTAGAATAGCGCAAAGCTGATAATGTTCAAATGTACGAGATAGATGGACTCACTGACAGCCATTTAAAACATATATCAATAATTTTTTTAATTTTATATTTTCAGGAGCTTTATTGCTGAAATGAAGTTTTTCGTGAATAAGATTCGTCAGAGTAAGTTAATTTGAAGAATTAATCTTTTATTATATACATAGGAAAAACTCTTCAATATTCATTAACTACTTAGTTCTTACTTAAACTACATGAATTTACTGAATGATACATAGTCTTTCAACATTTTTAGATATTCACGCTAGAGAACATGGTTCCAATAAGCAGGTAGCATCCAAGTCGTGTGCGTTATCCTTGGTGCGTCAGCTATTCCACATGGGGGTCATTGAATCCTTCACGGGTCAAACCAAGAAAAAGGATCAAGACAAAGTAAGATTTAATCTCTAGATTATTGATTCTCTGTTTACATTGATAATTTACCCGTAGATCATCCATTTGTCAATTGGATACAGAAATCGTCATTGTTTATATAAATGGGTGATTTTTTTTTGCGTGACAGTTGGAGTTGTATGAAGTTTCCGTTCATCCTGAAGCTCTAGGTCAAGTGGACAAGGCTCTGCAGGAATGGCAGATTGACTTTGTGCCACAGGTAGGTCAATATACAGAAATTGGAACTAAGGGTAGATTTGTACTTACTAGTATTGATAGAGTTTATAACAGCAAAGTTTATTTTTTAGCTCACCTGATCTGAAGGCTCAAGTGAGCTTTTCTGATCACATTTTGTCCGGCGTCCGTCTTTGTCTGTCCCGTCGTCTGTCGTCTGTCTGTCTGTCTGTCTGTAAACTTTTCACATTTTTGACTTCTTCTCAAGAACCGCTGGGCCAATTTCAATCAAACTTGGCACAAAGTATCCTTGGGTGAAGGGGATTCAAGTTTGTTCAAATGAAGGGCCACGCCCTTTTCCAAGGGGAGATAATTATGAATTAGAGAAAAATTAATGGCATTTTTAAAAAATCTTCTTAAACACCCAATTTTATGTTAACGCCCCCAAAATCTACCTGATTCAAGATCAATAATTTACCGCCTGTCAATCATAAATAAAACAATAGCTTCTGATTTGATTGACAGGTCAGCTACCTGTGCTTCTTGATGATCTGAGTTTGCCATGTTTTGAAAACAATTACCTGGTCACGCGTCAAACTCTTTCATGTACCCGCATAGTATACACGCGGGTTAGAAAACTCCAATATGTTTGAATTTTATTTCAAAAAATAATTGAAAGACATTGACATTATCAAATATTTCTTTTCTATCTTCACTGCTGTTTGTTACTTGTAAGTGTAATATCGTCCACGTTATCTGTAGAAAATAGACCGCGTCCACAGAAACCGGCTCTATTTGCCGTAATTGGAAGTCCGACGATTTAAAATATTTTTTTAAGAAATGGGATATAAGAAAAATATTCAGAACTAATAAACAGCATAGCAAAGTTTTAAAAAGATGTTTTATTTTGTACTATGGCTAAAATCCGCACGATGTTGTACAGAAATTGATATGTCAGAATAAATGCTCGAATTTCCTCGCGTCTGTATATACGTTATGAAAATGTGAAGATAATAGTGATCGATTCTAAAATAAAATTTTGTTAACACACGAAGAATAAAAAATATGGAATATTTTGGACAACATTGTTGGCCAGGGAAAAAAAAACATTCCGATCGCGGTACATGTATGCATGTTCACATGCACGACGGATAGGTGGATTAATAATTTTTTTTATTTCAATATTCAGACTTTTTTAACCAAGTGATTTCTTTTATTGAAGATTAAAAAAGATAAATATTATTGATTTGTAGTTTTTACTCGTGATTTTTTCTTTTATGTAAGGAAGACATTTTCTAAAACGATAAACATGTATCTTATTATTTTTTTCCTTCAAAACATTACCATGACTACTATGAAAGCGTTAAATTTACAAATAAATTTCACACGAAAATAATTATTTTACGTAGTTTAACTCAAAACCAGACACAAAACACGTAATGATGACCCCGATTACCAAACACAGACTTCCTGTGTAATGCTTCGTATACACAGATTTTTGACATCTTGGGTATTGGGGGTCTCCAGGTAAATAACACCACTGTTACTTCGACCACTCCCCCTCCTCAGGTAACCGTACGGTAAAAAAATTGGGTCTTTAAGAACCACTGGGCCAGGAAAGATGGAACTCTTGTGGAATCATCCAGGTAGTGTAGATTCAAGTTTGTTCAAATCATGACCCCCGGGGCTAGGGTGGGGCCAAAATGGCCGACCCAAGTTTTACATAGGAATATATAGGAAAAATCTTTAAAAATCTTCTTCTCCAGAACCAGTGGGCCAGGAAAGATGAAACTCATGTGGAATCATCTTCAGGTAATGTAGATTCAAGTTTGTTCAAATCATGACCCCCGGGGCTAGGGTGGGGCCAAAATGGCCGACCCAAGTTTTACATAGGAATATATAGGAAAAATCTTTAAAAATCTTCTTCTCAAGAACCAGTGGGCCTGGAAAGATGAAACTCATGTGGAATCAGCCTCAGGTAGTGTAGATTCAAGTTTGTTCAAATCATGACACCAGGGGCTAGGGTGGGGCCAAAATGGCCGACCCAAGTTTTACATAGGAATATATAGGAAAAATCTTTAAAAATCTTCTTCTCAAGAACCAGTGGGCCAGGAAAGATGGAACTCATGTGGAATCATCCTCAGGTAGTGTAGATTCAAGTTTGTCCAAATCATGACCCCCGGGGCTAGGGTGGGGCCAAAATGGCCAAAGTTTTACATAGGAATATATAGGAAAAATCTTTAAAAATCTTCTTCTCCAGAACCAGTGGGCCAGGAAAGATGGAACTCATGTGGAATCATCTTCAGGTAATGTAGATTCAAGTTTGTTCAAGTCATGACCCCCGGGGCTAGGGTGGGGCCAAAATGGCCGACCCAAGTTTTACATAGGAATATATAGGAAAAATCTTTAAAAATCTTCTTCTCAAGAACCAGTGGGCCTGGAAAGATGAAACTCATGTGGAATCATCCTCAGGTAGTGTAGATTCAAGTTTGTTCAAATCATGACACCCGGGGCTAGGGTGGGGCCAAAATGGCCGACCCAAGTTTTACATAGAAATATATAGGAAAAATCTTTAAAAATCTTCTTCTCAAGAACCAGTGGGCCTGGAAAGATGAAACTCATGTGGAATCATCCTCAGGTAGTGTAGATTCAAGTTTGTTCAAATCATGACACCCGGGGCTAGGGTGGGGCCAAAATGGCCGACCCAAGTTTTACATAGGAATATATAGGAAAAATCTTTAAAAATCTTCTTTTCAACAACCAGTGGGTCAGGAAAGACGAAACTCATGTGGAATCATCCTCAGGTAGTGTAGATTCAAGTTTGTTCAAATCATGACCCCCTGGCTAGGGTGGGGCCAAAATGGCCGACCCAGTTTTACATAGGAATATATAGGAAAAATTTTTAAAAATCTTCTTCTCAAGAACCAGTGGGCCTGGAAAGATGAAACTCATGTGGAATCATCCTCAGGTAGTGTAGATTCAAGTTTGTTCAAATCATGACACCCGGGGCTAGGGTGGGGCCAAAATGGCCGACCCAAGTTTTACATAGGAATATATAGGAAAAATCTTTAAAAATCTTCTTTAAGAACCAGTGGGCCAGGAAAGATTTGTAATTTCAGGTAGTGTAGATTCAAGTTTGTTCAAATCAAGTTTTTGGGGCCAAAATGGCCGACCCAAGTTTTACATAGGAATATATAGGAAAAATCTTTAAAAATCTTTTTTATATACCAGTGGGCCAGGAAAAACTCATGTGGAATATCCTCATTGTAGATTCAAGTTTGTTCAAATCATGACCCCCTGGCTAGGGTGGGGCCAAAATGGCCGACCCAGTTTTACATAGGAATATATAGGAAAAATCTTTAAAAATCTTCTTCTCAAGAACCAGTGGGCCAGGAAAGATGAAACTCATGTGGAATCATCCTCAGGTAGTGTAGATTCAAGTTTGTTCAAATCATGACCCCCTGGCTAGGGTGGGGCCAAAATGGCCGATTTTACATAGGAATATATAGGAAAAATCTTTAAAAATCTTCTTCTTAAGAAGCACTGGGCCAGGAAAGATGAAACTCATGTGGAATCATCCTCAGGTAGTGTAGATTAAAATTTGTTCAAATCATGACCCCCGGAGCTAGGGTGGGGCCAAAATGGCCGACCCAAATTTTACATAGGGATATATAGGGAAATCTTTTAAAATCTTCTTTTCAAGTACTTCAAAGCTATGGCTAGTGATATTTATATGGAATCATCCTCAGGTAGTGTAGATTCAAGTTTGTTCAAATGATGAATGCCTGGGGGGGGTTAAATTCAAGCCCGATGTGCTCAGGTGAGCGCTGTGGCCCCTGGGCCTCTTGTTTGTTTTACCTGAATTTCAAAAAAGTGCCAAAAAACCTGTCCTAAATCAGGATTAAGTATTTTGTTCATCTGTCAATTGTACAGAAATTTTTAATGGTTTTAATTTTGCCTGTCAGCAATATAAATACAGACCTGTTTACTCTTACGATTTCGCCGTATTTTGTATGAAGTTTTGGTTCAAAATACGTCTTACGTTTTGCTATTATGAAAATACGGAAATAAGAAATACACTTGGATAGACAGCAAAGTTTTCGTTATTTTTTTTCACGCTTTTTAATCTCTAAAAAAAAAGATTTCAAACAAAGTTATGTCGGTTTTCCAAAAAGTCGTGGTATAAAATGATCAAGTCTACCGCATTTTAGTGATCAGAAAAACAGTTGTTCTCAATTTATATATGAAAAGTTGATTGAAAGTGAAATCTTACTGGGAAATGCCAAATCTCACGGACTAATCTAATAAAAAATACTGAGAGACAATGATATGGGTAAACAGGTCTGTAAATACAAAAAACTACTTAGTTGCCTCCGTTTCTCACCCACAGCCTTCAGACCAGAGTCAGCCCCACTCTCTCCTGACACGAACCACACTGGAAGAGTTTGAGCCGCAGCCCCGTAGAAACACGGCGGGAGTTGTACCCTGGTCTCCACCACAGGCGAACTGGAACCCCTGGTCTGCCTGTAACATTGATGAAGGACCACTGGCTACAGTAAGACTGATAAAACTGTAGATTTATTTCAATTAAACACATTCATTTTCATTTAAAAGTTTATATTTTGTTACCTGTAAATGGTCATCAGCTTCAATCTATATTATGTTTGTGTAAAAAGTGCATCTAATTATTATTTGATTTGATGTTATTCAATATTGCACATTTAAAATACTGTATACAGGGTTATTTTCACCCCGTGTTATTTTCGCCCTTTTGAACTTGTGAACAATTTTGCCCCGTTTTAAATTCGCCCAGTCAAAGCTCTATTTAAGAAATTATGAGGTGTAATTTGAATTCGTCCCATTTTAAATTCGCCCAATCAAGGAGAGGGCTAAAGGGGAGAAAATAAAACGGGGGCGAAAATTTCCCTGTATACAGTATATAGATTTATTAACTTGTATATTATATATAGAGGTTTGTATTTACTTTTTGTTGTAGGCCACCATGCCTCAGATTAGTGAAGATCTGTACAACAACCAGGAACAGTCCCGTGCACATAATGAAAACCTTAAAGCGGTAAAAATAAAGTTTTAATTTTAAATCCTCTACTGCTAATTTTCCTATTAAATAAAGTGAAAAACAGGATTATCAGCTGTTACAGTAACAATAAATGTTGTTTCTCTCAGATGATGGAGGAGCGTGCCATGTTACCAGTATATCAGTCCCACGACCATATCCTGCAAACTATTGAAGAAAATTCTGTTACTTTGATCCGCGGAGAAACAGGATGTGGTAAAACAACTCAGGTAGTAACATTTTTACTATGTTTAATATATAATTAAAATATCATGAATGCTGATTACAGTTCAGACTTACTCATATTTTGTAAATGGCTGTGATGAATGGTTGTTTTAGGTTCCCCAGTACATATTGGATAAGGCCATAGAAATGGGAACAGGAGCAGACTGCAATATTATAATCACCCAACCACGCAGAATCTCAGCTGTTTCTATCGCTGAGCGTGTGGCTCAGGAACGGGGAGAGGATCTAGGAATTAGTGCTGGCTATAGTGTGAGATTTGAGTCTGTATTCCCCAGGTTCTATGGCTCAATACTGTACTGCACTGTGGGTAAGTGATCAGTATCAGAGATGAAGTCCACCTGTTCAAACAGCCTAAACCAATGTAATCTTTTTAATATGATGCAAATTTTTAATGTTTGAAAAGGAACATTACTGAGAAGACTGGAGAATGGTTTGAGGGGAATCTCACATGTGATTGTAGATGAAATCCATGAAAGGGACATTAATGTAAGGAGCATGGAATACTGTAACACATCATAAACACATTCAGGGTACCCCATTATTAAGAAATCAGAGAAACTAAAAGAAATTGCCTGGACTATAGTTAATCAGTACCTTTTTCATCAGAGTATGTTTTAAAACATGTATATTTTACTATGACTGCAGTGGGCAAAAACCAAGAAAAGATGAAGGTCTATTGTGAAAATTCTATTTTAATTTTATTTTTGCTTGACAGACTGACTTCCTTTTGGTGTTGTTGAGGGACATGGTACAGGCGTACCCCCAGCTGAGGGTCTTACTAATGTCTGCCACCGTGGACACCACTTTGTTCTCTGAGTACTTTGGTAACTGTCAAGTGGTGGAAGTATATGGCAGAACTCACCCTGTACAAGGTAGAGTATACTGAAAGTGTTCATTAAAATTCTGAAAAACATTTTGACATATACATTATAAATTAGCAGTTTAATAAACTATATTTGCTCATAAGGTAAATAGTGAATCAAAATATTTATTACATTTTGAAAAAAATCTTATATTCACCTGCAAAACATTAAATATCCTTATTGTACATTATAATATTTCAAAGTGTGCTTTACAAGAAAGAGTTCATTTGACCCTGTTTATGCATGAAATACTAATAGACAATGGTTTCTTACAGAGTATTACTTGGAGGACTGCATACAGATGCTGGGTTTTATTCCACCCCCAAGTGATAAAAAGAAGAAAAAGGACAGAGAGGAAATAGGGGAGGAGGGGGATCAAGAGGTAAGAGCATTGTTAATATTTAGAGTGTACCCTCGCTTTGTCACTATCTACAGTGTATGATAAAGAGATGAAGTAATGCGACAATTCTATTTCTACAGGAGAACTGTAACTTGCTGGTAAACAATGAGTATTCTGAGCAGACAAGACGAGCCATGGCCATGCTGAATGAGAAAGAAATGTCTTTTGAACTGATAGAGGTGTGTAATGTTTATTGTAGCATAATTTTACAACTTTTCAAATCTCGATAGAATGAAAAAAATATGTTATTAAAAATTTGATGTATATATCGTATATTTTGTATGACTTGCAGGCTCTCATCCGATACATTAAAACTCTGAAAATTCCTGGTGCCATTTTGATATTCTTACCTGGATGGAATTTGATTTTTGCTTTGCACAGATACCTTGAAACACATCCAGAGTTTGGTAAGCCCTTTCGTTCTTGTTAAATTAGATAGAAAGTGAGGCTGATATATAATTATGTGCTAGTTATATATTCTGAAATTGAATCATATTTTTGTCCTCCTTAAAGGTGGTCCTATGTACAGAGCCCTGCCCCTCCACTCTCAGATCCCCCGAGAGGATCAGAGACGAGTGTTTGAACCAGTCCCAGAGGGAGTCACAAAGGTACAGCATACATCATATTATGAAAAAAAATTAATCTCATAAAATTCAATGTTTTTTTTTTTTTGTTTAACGATTTGTTCTGTGCTAATTTTATATTATGTATTCACATAATATTATTCCAAATATTTATCTAAAAGTCAATTCATAAAATACTGTAAATTTAGAAGAAATATATTGTTTTTCAATTCCTGTGCTTTTTCTTTTTCAACTGGAATCTGTTGTTTTTGAACTGATGCGGCGGTGCCTGAGAAACTATTGATTAATTTTTTTGGGCGCAGTTTTTCTGTGCTGTTAAATACTGTAGCTTTTGTATCAGATCAAATGAAATTTTATGAGTTTTGTAAAACACAAAAATTTTAGCCAGTCTTGATGTAGACATTAGTAGCTACACAGTACATGTACATTACAGCAGTATATTGATCCTTTATTAGTACAATGAGATGTGGTAACAAGATTACAATATACATGTAAAACAAACTGGTAAATTTTACATTTTCTCATAGTTAAAACATGTAACTACATGAATGTTCATGATTCTTTCAGATTATCCTGTCTACTAATATAGCTGAGACATCAGTCACCATCAATGATGTGGTTTATGTTATTGACTCTTGCAAGTAAGTTAACAGTATTTTATACATTATCATAGCTGAAACAATTTTATTATGAAGATACTGTTTTTTTCAGATACTGTTTTTCATATTTCAACCTCTAACCTTCTATTGTACTTTTTGTAAATTTTTGTACTCCATGGCTTATGTTCTATTGGGTAGTTCATGTGCATGTTAACTTACGTGACTGTATGTTTCATTTATTGTCAGAGCCAAGATGAAGTTGTTTACGTCCCACAACAACATGACAAATTATGCGACAGTGTGGGCCTCAAAAACCAACCTGGAGCAGAGGAGAGGGCGGGCTGGTCGTGTCAGGCCGGGCTTCTGTTTTCATCTTTGTAGTCGAGCTAGGTTTGAAAGGTCAGTCAAATAAAGAGAATTTTATAGTAAAGAAGTAGCACATTTTCTGCATGATAAAGAGAGATAAAATAGGTATTTGTCATTGTAGGGTATTGCATATAAAATTATGAAACTGATTTTTGATTTCTTACTTAGACTGGATCAGCACACCACTCCTGAGATCTTCAGAACTCCACTCCATGAACTGGCCCTTGCTATAAAGCTTTTAAGGCTTGGTCCCATTGGTTCCTTCCTGGCTAAAGCTGTAGAGCCCCCTCCAATTGATGCTGTTATTGAGGCAGAGGCCCTGCTTAAAGGTTAGTACCAGGGTACATGTATTGTACATAAAGTGTGTGGACTGGGTCAAATATACACAGTAGAGATGTACAGAGGTTAATAGACTGTCACTGGATTTAAATACTGCAGTAATTGAAGGAAAACACTCTTAAGGAGAGGAGAAATATTAAGCAGCTTTTTTGAAACCGATTAACACAGTCAATTATGCACCCATCCACCTTTTCCAAAAAAGACTTCCTATAAGAGAAATCTTTGCATCATGGAAATTCTGAAAAATGAAGAAGCATTTAGATATGCTGTTGAAACATTGCTTTTCTGGTTTATCATTTTTCTGGTCAGAGACCAGAAGAGCTTATGCGATAGTAATGCGTCCGGCGTCCGTCCGTCTGTCCGTCTGTCTGTCTGTCTGTCTGTAAACAATTTTCCAAAATGCTACTCCTCCTCCATTTTTAGTGTGATTTTAATATAACTTGGCATACAGGTAGACTACACTAAGATACATAATTCTGTATATCGGTTTTTGATTTCGATGAATGGTGTTGCCGTGGTTACTAAAAATAGAAATTTCTGTGAAATTCTTTCAAAACACTATTCTTCCTACAGTTTTGGTCTGATTTCAATATAACTTGGCACACAAGTAGACTACACTAAGATACATATTTCTGTGTACCAGTTTTTGATTTCGATGAACGGTGTTGCCGTGGTTACTAAAAATAGAAATTTCTGTGAAATTCTTTCAAAACGCTACTCCTCCTACAGTTTTGGTCTGATTTCAATATAACTTGGCACACAAGTAGACTATACTAAGGTACATAATTCTATGTATCGGTTTTTGATTTCGATGAACGGTGTTGCCGTGGTTACTAAAAATAGAAATTTCTGTTAAGTTCTTTCAAAACGCTACTCCTCCTACAGTTTTGGTCTGATTTCAATATAACTTGGCACACAGGTAGACTACACTAAGATGCATAATTCTGTGTATCGGTTTTTGATTTCGATGAATTTGTTGCCGTCGCCCGTGGTAACTAAAAATAGAAATTTCTGTGAAATTCTTTCAAAACACTACTCCTCCTACAGTTTTGGTCTGATTTCAATATAACTTGGCACACAAGTAGACTACACTAAGAACTTAAAGAGACTTAATCAAGGATCATTATTCTATTTATTGCTGTTGTAAAGTTCCAATTTCCAACTGCTTAAGTACTTTTCTCTCCCGTTGCTATAAGTACAAACCAGTAGAGCTTCAGTCTCGACAGAGACTTCTGGTTCTGGTAAATGAAGGAGTGACCAAGAGGAAATATTCATTATCTTTTGTGACTTGTAGAGAAATGTAAAATACAAGTAGATTCAGAAGTTGGAGTATGTTTTTGTTTTACAGAAATGAGAGCACTGGATAGCAATGATGAACTAACTCCCCTTGGAAAGATTTTGGCTCGACTTCCAATTGAACCAAGGCTGGGCAAAATGATCATTTATGGCTGTATATTCTAGTAAGTAGCTATCAAACCAAATTGTAGATTAATAGAAGAATTACATCAATGGCTATAATAATTTTTATTGTAATAACAAGACCAACACTTGGCAAAATGTTTTGCAAAAAGGAATCACCTTGTTCGTCTAGCTGTCTGTCTGTCTGTCTGTCTGTGCAAACGTGTCCGGTCCATATCTTTCTTACGGAGGAACATTAGAATCTACTACTCCACACAAAGATTGCCCATGACATAAGGGTGTGTCATGACCTTGACCCAAGGTCATTTGGGGAAGTTCAAGGTCACTGGAAGAAAAAATTCATAATTTGTGTCCGGTCCATATCTTTCTTATGGATAAACTTGGTATGTTATAATTTCACACAAAGATTGCTCATAACCTAAGGGTGTGTCATGACCTTGACCCAAGGTCATTTGGGGAAGTTCAAGGTCACTGGAAGAAAAAATTTGATAATTCGTGTCCGGTCCATATCTTTCTTATGGATAAACTTGGTAGGTTCTAATTTCACATAAAGATTGCTCATAACCTAAGGGTGTGTCATGATTTTGACCCAAGGTCATTTGGGGAAGTTCAAGGTCACTGGAAGAAAAAATTTGATAATTCGTGTCCGGTCCATATCTTTCTTATGGATAAACTTGGTAGGTTCTAATTTCACACAAAGATTGCTCATAACGTAAGGGTGTGTCAAGACCTTGACCCAAGGTCATATGGGGAAGTTCAAGGTCACTGGAAGAAAAATTTCATAATTCATGTCGGGTCGGTATCGTTCTTATGGATAAACGGATAAACTTGGTAAGTTCTTATTTCAAACAAAGATTCCTCCTGACGTAAGGGTGTGTAATGACCTTGACCCAAGGTCATTTGGGGAAGTTCAAGGTCACTGGAAGAAAAAAATCATAATTTGTGTCAGGTCCATATCTTTCTTATGGATAAACTTGGTAAGTTCTTATTTCACACGAAGATTGCTCAATAACTAAGGATGTGTCATGACCTTGGTTCAAGGTTATTTGGGGAAGTTCAAGGTCACTGGAAGAAAAATTTTATAATTGTGTCCGGTCCATATCTTTCCTTATTATGGAAAAACTTGAATCTACTACTTCACACAAACATTGCTTATGACCTTAGGTTGTGTCATGACTTTGAACCAAGGTCATTTATTCAAGTTCAAGGTCACTGACAGAAAAAGTTCATAATTCGTTTCTGGTCCGTATATTTAGTGACTGTCTAATTTTTTAGCTCACCTCAACGAAGTTGGGGGAGCTTATGTAATACCCTCGGCGTCGGCGTCGGTGTCGGTGTCGGCGTCCCAGGTTAAGTTTTTTGGAGCAGTTTTCTTTTTAACTACTTCTATGTCCTATATGGATTAGACATGCATGGAGGATGGTTCTAGTGTGTTTCATTGCACCATTCAAAGTTTCAGATGCTGCAATTTCAGCAAAGGAATGACCAGGTTAATGTTTTTGGAGCAGGTTAACATTTTTGGTGCAGTTTTTGGTGTAGGTTTCATTTCCAAGAAACTATAAGCCCTATGTTGACCAAACTTGCATGGATGATACATCTAAGGATGCATACTATCGGGCTTGCTTCGGATGCTGAATCTGACCTACATTTTCCGGTTGAGTGAACAAGTTAAAGTTTTTGGTGCAGGTTTCATTTCCAAGTAACTATAGGACCTATGTTGACCAAACTTGCATGGATGATACATCTAAGGATGCATACTATTGGGCTTGCTTCGGATGCTGAATCTGACCTACTTTTCTGGTTGAGTGAACAGGTTAAAGTTTTTGGTGCAGGTTTCATTTCCAAGTAAGGCCAGCATTTTTTTATTTTTAGGTTTACAAACCCGCCGCTCGAGTTTTTGAATTTTCAGAAAAAAAATGAAATTGAGAAAAACAGAATTTTTTCTTTCCGATGTCAAATTTGAGTCGGGATCGAGATTTCAAATTTACAAACTCGTACTTCCGGTTTCAAAATATGCATGATGGCGGGTAACGAAGGTAGATTTGTAAAGTCCATAGCAGCACTAAACCTTGGTTTAATGTAAATATTTATCGATAGGAGTGCCATTCAAAACGTCTCACTCATTCAGGGAACAAATAAAGTGCTGACAACTTTGTTGTACAATGACATGTTGGTGAGATAATGTATCCGTATTCAAAAGTATCTGTCATCTGTCTGTAAATTAATTTCCTCCCACGGGTTTAAAACTGCCCATGGTAGCTCTTGTCAGAGACATTGTTTAAGTTTCTGTTATAGCTTTCAGTCTTAGCATCATTCTTCAGAAAGGGGTTGCTTATGCTTCAGATGTAATGAATAAAACTATGGGAGAGATTAAGTCCATTTGAGGAAGAAATAAACAATTATAATTTTGCCTAAAGAAACAAAATATTTCAAATATTTAAAAACAAGTATATACAAAATTACAAATATATACAGGCAGGTAGTATCTTTTTTGGCTGCCAGAAAAATTATTTTACACTTAATTGAAAAAAATTCCATCCTACTCCCCAATACTCCCTTTCTGTTTTAAGAAAGGAATTATTATTTCAGGTCTCAAGTATATTTAGAACAATTTCAACACATCCATCTAATACATATTAAAAAATTATATTGAATATGAAGATATATGTATATATATGTGTATATTGAAAGAGTTTAAAAAATCTGTTTTTTTTTTTTAATCTGTCCAACATCACAAGATTTATCATTTAAATCACTGGCCCCAACTGGTAAACAATTAAGGGTTCTATTTTCCCCTTTGTAACCCTTATGTGTCCAGTGGCAAGGAGCCTGTTAGGAGAGCATTAAAAAAGAAGCAAAAATTAATATAGAAAAAGTCGATAATGTATCCAAGAAAAATAATTTTATTTTTTTTTTATTTCCTCCTCCTACGGGACTTTTTCATTCTGATGTTCGTAAACCTAAAAATAAAAAAATGCTGGCCTAACTATAAGACCTATGTTGACCAAACTTGCATGGATGATACATCTAAGGATGCATACTATCGGGCTTGCTTCGGATGCTGAATCTGACCTACTTTTCTGGTTGAGTGAACAGGTTAAAGTTTTTGGTGCAGGTCTCATTTCCAAGTAACTATAAGACCTGTGTTGACCAAACTTGCATGGATGATACATCTAAGGATGCATACTACCAGGCTTGCTTCGGATGCTGAATCTGACCTACATTTTCCGGTTGAGTGAATAGGTTAAAGTTAATGCATGATTCATTTCCAAGTATCTATGATTCTTTAATGACCAAACTTGCATGGATAATGCATATAAGGATGCATACTACCAGGCTTGCTTCAGATGCTGAATCTGACCTACTTTTTGTGGATGAGTAAAAATGTTAGTTTTTGATGCATGTTTCATTTCCAATTAACTATGAGCCCTATAATGAGCAAACTTGCATGGACTATAGATCTTAGGATGCAAACTAATGGACTTGCTTCGGATGCTGAATTCGACATGCATTTTTCAGATAATAGACCAGGTAAAAGTTATGGGTGCAAGTCTAATACCAAAAAACTATAAGGCTTACATAACATTGTATAAACCAAACTTGCACAAACGTTGCATCAAGAGATGAAAACTCTCAAATTTGCTTCAGATTCTGGATTTTGATTACATTTTCATGAAGAAGAACTAGTTTAAATTTTTTATGTAGGTCTATTCAAAGTATCAGATCAAAATTGCTTAAATATTTTCATTTTTGGAATGTACACTTTTTGTTGGTTAATTGTGTGACTTTGCCTTACTTAAAGACAACATTCGTTGAGGTGAGCTCTGTAATCTCTGATTACCTATGTTTTATTAGGCTGCGCCTTCGTTTCATTTGTAAAGAATATTATGAACAATTACATTTGCACTAAAATGTTTTAGCATTTCTTCTCTTCTCTTGGATCCATAAAATACTCATGATTTAGCACTTCTGAAAAAGCCAGCGGGGGGTATTTTTTCCCCGTTTGGACAGTTCTAGTTTATGGCTGCATTGAATCTGTTACAAGGTTTATAAGCAACAACTTAAGCTGACCATTTTCACAACACAATGTCGACAGAAAGTGGTTCTATATTATTACGTATTCTGAGAAATGAAATTTTGAATTCATGTACCATCGTTTTCATAACCTTATACAAGTATGTCAGAACTGTCAACTTGAGCAACAATTATGTCTTATATTTGTATAGTGTTGGGGATGCCATGTGTACGATTGCAGCCAGTACGACATTTCCTGAGCCCTTTATCACCCCTACAGATAGGAGACGTTTGGGTTGGGTCCACAAGTCACTGGCCGGTAGTCGCTTCAGTGACCATGTGGCACTTCTTAATGCTTTCAACCAGTGGGAAGATGCAAGGTAAACATCAAACTGAGACTGTTTTCATAAATTAAAAATTATTAAAAGTTTCCACATTGTATGGTTTGAGTTTCTAATGATATGCTCATTCAATGCAGGTTCATTGTATAAATTGCTAATAATTGCTTTGTCAATAAATCTAACCTTAAATTTTTGGTTTTTCCCCACCTCAAAGATAATTTTCTGTTTTTCTGAAGAAATGTAATTTTTACCAAACTAATTTATCTTACAGGGGAGGGGGAGAGCAGAATGAGATGTGTTTTTACTGCACTATTTTATTTTAAAGGGGAGGGGGAGAGCAGAATGAGATGTGTTTTTACCATGCTATTTTATTTTACAGGGGAGGGGGAGAGCAGAATGAGATGTATTTCTGTGACCAGAAGTCCCTCTCTATGCAGACCCTGAGGATGACGTACGAGGCCAAACGACAGCTGTGTGACATCCTCATCAATGTCGGATTTCCTGAGGAATGTCTGACACCCCAGGTCTTCAACTTCACTGGTCCAGACAGAAATCTTGATATGGTAAAGATATCAGTTTATTTTTATGCCCCCCTTCGAAGAAGGGAGGGCATATTGCTTTGCTGCTGTCTGTCGGTCCACTTAGTCTCCGTTCATTTTCTTTGCAACCGTTTAACATACTGAAATGAAATTTGGTATACAGATATATCACATGAATATCTAAGTCAAAACAAGTTCTGTTTTGGGTACAGTCGCACCATTTTAGACAGAGTTATGCCCCTTGGACGTAGTAAAATTTCAATTATTTGCAGTTTCCGTTCATTTTCTTCGCAACCGTTGTACAAACTGAAATGAAATTTGGTATACAGATATATCACATGAATATCTAGGTCAGGGACTGTTTTGGGTACGATTGCACTAGAGTTGGGTATTGCGAGTGAAAACCATATTGCGATATATTGCAATATTTTACCTTGAATATTGCAATATATTGCAATATATTGTAGATTAATTATCATTAATAAATTTGAGCAGAATGTTTGAAATGCTGTCAAGTTCAAAGACTATTTGAATTTTATCTTTAAACTTTAAAGGGGGATAAGGGATAAGACATTAATTGCACACCTAATAACACTTTACTTTTAATCAAGTACCAGGTAAAATAATAAAACAATATGTACTCTCTTGGACGATTTTCTTTATTTTTTTTTTTAATTTATAGATTATATAATTTTTTTTCTTTTTTTTGGGGGGGGGGTGTCTTTATGAAGTAGCATAAAATATTGTTAAAGATTAAAACAATACATCCTATATGAGAATAATTTTACTCTGGTTACAGAGTAAAATTAAAACCAGAAAAAAATGTGACTTATTCTCGTGCGTTTTGGTGTTTTAGTCTAACCCGACCTAATTTCACATTATGTATACGATCAGGAAATGACCTACGTACATCTACTCTTTTAATATGCACATGCTTCTGGTATAGCATGATGTGTTTAAAATGGCATGAAAGTTATTCAAAAAAATAATTAAATTAACACTGCTACTAGTTAAACATGGATGACTGTTTACTTCTAATATGTACTTGTATACAGAACTTTACATTTCATACGATGATGATCAGATTCTGTAGATTCCATGCGAGATTTTGAGAACCAAAGTAAACATGGTATATACCTTGTAGAAATGTTTTATAAATTTTCTTTCTCATAAATTTTCATTTTAAAGTCTTATTAATTTTTAATTTTGATTTAAAAGTAAGATATTCAAAACCGCAACAGTGAATTAAAAGCTCTCTCTCTCTCTCTCTGAGTCTCTCTCTCTCTCTCCCGAACGAAGCTGACGAAGTATTCTTTCAACGAGAAAGAAAAAGCCTTAAGTAGTTTCAAGTATTATTTCAGCAGTTTCTACAATAAAGGAGGCCTTTATATTTTATAAATATCGTGAAATACCGGTATTTCATTTTCATATCGCGATATATTATCGTGGTGGATAATACCGCAATATACCGATATACCGGTAATATTGCACACCCCTAGATTGCACCTTTTTTGACAGAGTTATGCACCTTGGACTTAGAAAAATTCCAATTATTTGCAGTTTCCTTTCATTTTCTTTGCAGAGGTTGCACATACTGAAATGATATTTGAGATTTATCAGATAAATATCTTGGTCAAGTTCTGTTTGGGGTACAATCCCACCATTTTTGACAGAGTTATGCCCTTTTGGACTTGGAAAAATTCCAATTTGGGGGGAGGGGGGCATAAGTGTTTTACAAACATCTCTTGTTTACATGTATTTTTAACATATTGTGACCATTCTTTATATTGTTTATAAACCTTTTATATCCAATTTTTAAGAAATTTGCTGTAAAAAAAATATTCTGATAGATCTGTTACACTCTTTTTTTTTTTTAGCTCACCTCAACGAAGTTGGGGGGAGCTTATGTGATACCCTCGGCGTCGCGTCCCGGGTTAAGGTTAAGTTTTTTGTAGCAGTTCTCTTTTTAAGTACTTCTATGTCCTATATTGATTAGACATGCATGGAAGATGTTTCTAATGTGTTTCATTGTACCATTCAAAGTTTCAGATGCTGCAATTTCAGCAAAGGAATGACCAGGTTAATTAATTTGGTGCAGGTTAACATTTTTGGTGCAGTTTTTGGTGTAGGTCTCGTTTCCGAGTAACTATAAGCCCTATGTTGACCAAACTTACATGGATGGTACATCTTAGGATGCATACTACCAGACTTGCTTTGGATGCTGAATCTGACCTACATTTTCCGGTTGAGTGAACAGGTTAAAGTTTTTGGTGCAGGTTCATTTCGAAGATACTATGAGCCCTATAATGACCAAACTTGCATGGATGGTACATCTTAGGATGCATTCTACTAGACTTGCTTTGGATGCTGAATCTGAACATTTTCCGGTTGAGTGAACAGGTTAAAGTTTTTGGTGCAGGTTTCATTTCCAAGTTTCTATGAGACATATAATGACCAAACTTGCATGGATGGTACATCTTAGGATGCATACTACCAGTCTTACTTCGGATGCTGAATCTGACCTACATTTTCCGGTTGAGTGAACAGGTTAAAGTTTTTGGTGCAGGTTTCATTTCCAAGTTACTATGAGACATATAATGACCAAACTTGCATGGATGGTACATCTTAGGATGCATAACAAGACTTCCTTCGGATGCTGAATCTGACCTACATTTTCCGGTTGAGTGAACAGGTTAAAATTTTTGGTGCAGGTTTCATTTCCAAGGTACTATGAACCCTATAATGACTAAACTTGCCTGGATGGTACATCTTAGGATGCATACTACCAGACTTGCTTCGGATGCTGAATCTGACCTACATTTTCCGGTTGAGTAAAGAGGTTAAAGTTTATGGTGCAGGATTCATTTCCAAGTAACTTTGAGCCCTATAATGACCAAACTTGCATTTCCAAGTAACTTTGAGCTCTATGTTGAACAAACTTGCATAGATGATACATCTTAGGATGCACACTAATGGACTTGCTTCAGATGCTGAATTCGACATACGTTTTCCAGATAATAGACCTCGTAAAAGTTATGGGTGCAGGTCTATCACCAAGAAACTATAAGGCTTATATAAACCAAAGTTGCACAAATGATGCATCAAGTGATGAAAACTCTCAATCTTGCTTCAGATGCTGGATTTTAATTACATTTTCATGATGAAGAACTAGTTTTAAGTTTTTATATAGGTCTATTCCATATCAAAATTGCATAAATTTTGCATTTTGGATGTACACTTTTTGTTGGTTAATTGTGTGACTTAATTTGCCTTACTTAAAGACAACATTCGTTGAGGTGAGCTCTGTAATCTCTGATTACCTATGTTTTAAGTAAGAAATGCCACTAGATAGTTGCTGCCGATTATTCACATTTGAATTATTAAAAGTGAATCCTCTTCTTACA
Organism: Saccostrea cuccullata; assembly: GCF_032062105.1. Classification (NCBI taxonomy): domain Eukaryota; kingdom Metazoa; phylum Mollusca; class Bivalvia; order Ostreida; family Ostreidae; genus Saccostrea; species Saccostrea cuccullata. Next base: position 568,423 of record NW_026919155.1, on the reverse strand, counting down.
GATGATATCTCTGCTTTGTATGGGTTTGTATCCTAATGTGTGTTATCACAAGGAGAAACGCAAGGTTCTCACTACAGAGAGCAGAGCAGCCCTGGTACACAAATCCTCCGTTAATTGTTCCAATAAAGATGTCAAGTTTCCATCACCGTTCTTTGTGTTTGGTGAAAAGGTTGGTATTTTCAAAACTGTATACGCAATTCTTTGTATTTCACCTTATTTCACCTTGTTCTTTTCCTGCTTCATTATAATGTTATGTCAATATTTGATCTCTGACAGATTCGTACTCGAGCAGTCTCATGTAAACAGATGTCTATGGTGTCCCCACTTCAGCTGTTGATGTTTGCAGCAAGAAATGTCATGTTAGAAGAGGGCAATATCACCCTGGATAAATGGTATTAAAATGAAAAAAGTTTTAACCTTTTGAAGTATTTAAAATAGAGGAGTAAGAAATACATGACCTCATATCTTTTGGGCAAGGATTTACAGGTGCCCTAATCAGTCTGTCCATTCACAAATATTATCATCAAGGCCCTTGTTGATTGTTCAGTTTCCAAGCTATCCTTTGAAAATGATGTTCTTGTATATGTAATTTTATCTTCCTTGTCTGTAGGATCAACTTGAAGATGGACTATGAAGCTGCAGCCAAAATTGTGGCCCTTCGTCCAGCACTGGAGGCCTTAATTGTACGGAGCACCAATAACCCGGAGGGGATTCAAAACCCAGGGTCACAGGAGGAGTCTCTGATGGCAGCTGTCAGGTCCCTGTCACGACCCAACGCTGGGAAGTTTAACCTCAGTAGTGAGGATGATACTGGGTAGGCTGTGTTATCTAGTCTGTATTACAGATTTGTTGAAAATATTGATACATGTGCTTATTTTTAATTATGAGTATTTTATCATTTTAATGAATCAAAACATCGAAATAATTCCACTATGTACTGTGCTTTACCTGTTATTTGCAGATTGCTAATGAAATAAAATGTTAAAGAAAGGAAATATGCCAGCATTATTGTATGTCAATGCTAAACAAGTAACTGGATCTAGGTGATAAAAATGCTGGACAGTGGGCTTGTCACTACATAATGTTGCTCTATATGGATTTATTTGCTGTTGCTGTAGAGAACCACCCCATAAGATGGCAAGGTTTGGTAGCGGCCCGCCCAGAGGAGGAGGATTCCGAGGAGGCTATGGAGGAGGAATGTCTAATTTTGGAGCTGGAGGAGGATACAGAGGATTCAGAGGAGGAAGGGGTGGATTCAATAGGGGTGGTGGAGGATTTGGTAAAGTTTCATGTTTTTGAATTTGAAATTACTAGCTGCGATAATGTAACCATCTCCAAGGAGTGGGCTACATTATTGCAGCTAGAAAATTACCAACATTTAAAGCATCTTTGTCAAATACATGTATGAAGTAATGTGAGTAAAAATTAAATTTACATAAAAAGAAATGAAAGTAACATATTTTTTTACATTCAGGAGGTGGACGTGGATTCGGGGGAGGAGGAAGAGGTTTTGGAGGAGGTGGTCGTGGTTTTGGAGGGGGAGGAAGAGGATTTGGGGGTGGGGGGTTCCAGGGGGGCAGAGGAGGCTTCAGAGGGAGTTATTGAAATTCAAAAAAAGTAGAAGACTTTAGAATTTTATTTTTAGTGTTCAGTGTCATATTTCAAAGCAATCAAGACATTAATTTATTGTTAATGGTGTGCAATTTTTATTAACATGTATTGTGTTATTGATATATGTTTGTATGTTTAAAATGTATCCATATGTAGCTACAATATTGATTGAATAAATAAAATGTGAATCATGAAGTTGTCATGGATGTACTTTTAATCCCATTCTTTCAAGACGGATTACATAATCTGAGTACAGATTTCATATTTCCAATGGTGAATTTGTCAGGGATGGGGTAATTGAATAAAGTAATTGTAATTGAGTGTAATTAATTACATTTTTCAAAGTAATTGGAAGTAATTTGTATTTGAGCGAACCTTCAATTACAAGTAATTGAATGTATTTAAATACATTTCAAAAAAGGTCATGTATTTTCAATTACTTTTCAATTACATTTCAATTAGTAACCAGGGCTCTCACACCACTTTTTGGGACTGGGGCCGTTCAAATTGGGAAAATTATCGTCATTTTGGGAAAAGTTGGACAACACAAATTCATAAAAAAAAAATCCTCAAATTTTGCTTTTCTAGCATTTTATCATCAATGCTAACTCTGGTTTGAATAAACAGTTAAACAGTTAAACATGGGTACGTCGGCTATTTATGAAAGTACATTAGCTTTGTCATTACTATCTTTGAGTGTTGATATTGCGGTTATATGTCTTACCTCGTGACAGTCGCTAGTCACATAGTCCCGAATTTCCTCGATCACATGGGCAACTTTGCTTACCAATACAGCGCGAGACTGAACATGCCAAAGCGCGGGTATGTTTCTAGGTGCAGCTTACTAATGTTTAAATGAAATGTCTATTTTTGAAACCAAAATGCTTGTTTTTGTCGAAACTACATAACAAGATACTCTCCACTCATAGTTGTATACATTTTTGTAAAAACAATAACCTGGTTCCCCGATTTACGAATGCATTTGGCGCGAACTAATAAAATAGTAGTACAGTTTCACTTTCATTTGCAAATGTGTTTTGTTTGGGGTTTTTTTTTGCGATTAGGTTTGATGGACTTTTATTTTTTAATTAATATTTTACTCTGGGTGGATATTGGGAAATTTACACCTTTCTTTTGGGAAAAAAGGTACCTTTTTTGCATTGGGAACGGGGCCGTTGAACGGCCCCAATTTTAGAGAATTGAGAGCCCTGATTACTTTTTTTCAAAATGAAAGTTTATATTTAAAAAGGTTGTCTTATACTGATACATAGTTTTATATTGGTTGGTTTATATTACTTATTCCCATGTTTTATAAATCTCAGTTCTCCCTATTCCCACTTGCAAATAACAATGATTGTTTAGATAGTTAACTTGTTTTACAGCAATTAGACTACATGTAACTACATCCCCTTTTAGATTTACCTGTATTCTATTCATTTTAAGAAAGAAAATAATGAATGGAATTGTGATAGATATTATTTATTTCCTTCAAAAATATGGATTTGAGAAAGTAACAAAAAAGATCTTGCCACCATACACCATACTGGTATAGCATGGGCTTGTGTTTGTACAATGATTAATTGTCTGTGTTAAGTGTTTGTACAATAATTAATTGTCTCAAAATGTTTAATTTGTTTATACAGTGTGTCACACTCATTGTAAGGTAAAGGTATAATTTTGACCAGGTGTGAACCCCTATCATACCCAAGAACAAAAACAATGAATGAAAGTTCGAATTCGATTGCTAAAGAAAAAATCTTATTTTAAAAAAAATCTTTATTTTTTTTTTTATAAAAATAAAACTTGAAGTAATTGAAATGTATTTAATTACATTTGTCAAAGTAATTGAAAGTAATTAATTACATTTGAAAAAATCAATGTAATTGTAATTGCAAGTAATTGACAAAATTATCAATGTATTTGAAAGTAATTAATTACATTTCAAAGTAATTGACCCCAAGCCTGGAATTTGTCTAAGTAAGAAGGGTGTAAACGATTTGAATGGGATTTCACAAAGCAAAGTGTTGTAAAGTAAACCAATCTGGAGGTTGGGGTTGGATGTGTTTTTTTTTTAAATTGTTGAATGAAGTTAATGTGTAAGGATATGCTCACATGTCTGTTGGATAATGGGAGTTATATATGTATTTTGTAGTCCAAAGCTCTTTGTCTTGATTATAAGGGTATGTGTCCTAGAAATATCAGATTCCTGTCTTGTCTGAAGTAAAAAATGTGGCTATTAAAAGCTTTAATATATGTTTAATAAATAGGTTAACCGTTAAATTAAGGTCAATGTCAGGAAGAAAAAAAAGATATGTACACTTACAATAATATTCTGAAAGGATTTAAAATAAGTTAACAATATGAATGTCTTATCTTAATCCTCTCATTAAAAAAATTAATTATTACCAATGGAAAGCAATTTAGAAAAAGACTGGTTCAAACTTTAAGGTCAAGGTCATGCAATTAAAAACAAGAGTACTTCAAGCCATATATGGCGTAACTGATGAAAAAAATATATTTTTGAAAAATATAAAATTAAGTAAAGAAATATATTTAATACATTTAAATTAAAACTTTTCATACAATTCTGAACACGGAGAACATCTCGTTTCAACTAATAATGCGATTTTATCTTCTCTGTAATGTGTTATTTAAATCTTTTGTATTTTCTTCCGAGTCGGAGAAAATTCCGAAAATCCAAATTAAATTGTGATATCTTTATAACGCAATTGACTTAGATTTTGTAATTTAGGGATAAGTTTTTATCTTTATATAAAGAAATGATACAATTAATAAGTTCTTATAATTTTAGTCTAATACCCCCGGTAATTTTCATTGTACATACGCCATATATGGCTTTCAGGAAAGGTCTTGAAACAGGTAATGCATCTGTCAAACAAAACTGGCCTGTCTTCAATCATTCAAAAGTTATGAGTATGACAATAATATTGAAATAAAGTAATTTTTGTTAAAAATTTGAAAAAAAAAATCAAACAAATAAGGTTTAAAAATCATTGTATATTTGGAAAAATCTTGTCACACAAAAAGTTAACTTATACCAAGTACATCTCGTTATTGTTTTATCATATGGCAGAAACACGGGCTTACACGTCAATTAAAATGATCGGGATCTAAAATCATTTTATTCTGAACACAGCATAACAATCATGGCGGAGTAAGAACATTTTTTGCATATTTTTCAAATGATTTTGGTATTTTTAGTTATCTAAAAGTTTATTTTACCAATAAGTGAAAATCCATTCTTAAAGAGATAAGTTACACAAAGAATTTCTTATATTTCAGTGAAATAAAGCGTAAAGATGCTCAGATGAGAGCGACCATTAACCAGAAGTTAGTAGAGACAGGAGAACGTGATCGGTAAGTAAAGGTTAACTTGTAATTGAGGAATTAATTGTGACTAAAATCTACTGATAATTACCGATTACCTGATTTTCCTCTTTGCAATGTAGATTGTAATTATCGCTTTATGTTTACATTTCTAATTGGGTTTTTTCTATCGTTGATGCCCTGAGAACAACATGTTGAGACCACTTGTCCAAATTCAATATAAAATGCCCTAAAATTTGTAAAATTAATCTCATGGAATTTTTTTTTCTTCTGTGGTAACCAATATGACCAATGTTCTATTGACTTAATCATGAGGGATACAGAACAGAAAAACCACACTGACAATGGGACTTGAGACAGTCTTAGCAAAATCGGGTATCTATCGGGTTAAACTTATTGAATGAAATCCGCACTGAATGACTTAAGTTTAAACGGTGAAAGACAATTGGATAATTTTGCTAGTTTTTTATGCAATCAAATATAGCTGACCCAATTGAACTCTGAGTCTAATCGAAGGTGAAAATGGAGCTGATGTCTCAAGACGGACGATCAGCAATCCCTCAAATATTGTGAGGATGACCAAAAGCAGTTATATTTTTAAACATTGCTCTAAGATAGGTGCAACAGATGAAAGTGCGGAAAAATTAAGGTAATGCCCGAAAATTGTATGGAAAAAATGGTGTAGGGTTAACGATGGCGACCTAATTCTCGGAAGTTCAAATATTTTTTTTTCTTCTAAGTTTTAATGAAGAAAGGTAAATGATCAATTTATGACAATAAAGGACAACATTCTGCCTTTCGAGTGGCAAAACATTTTCATGGGTTTTTTGAATAAAAATCACAGTTTTCAGAGTTTGAAGTGAGGCATCGAGGAATTAATGGCGACTCGTTAGGTCCCTTCTCCCCTATTATACAATATACCCGATTTTGCTTAAAGACTGTCTCAAGTCCCTGTGAGAAAAACTTGTTTACCAAAAAGTTGTTTTTATATAAATTTTCAATGATGTGGATCTATATTATAATATTTCGAGATGAAAATTGAAATTTAAATTGAAAATAATTGTTCAATGCATTGAAGTCTGAACATCTAATAAGATTTTTTTTCTAAATTAGATTAAAAGAATTGCTGAGAACCAGACTGATAGAATGTGGCTGGCGAGATCAACTTAAACAACACTGTAAAGGTATAAATACCCAAATAAAGGTTCATTCATTAAAAATGAATATCAACTTTGGTTTTCCTCCCCTTCACCCAGTGTAGATCAGACATCACCCATAGAGTGTTAATGGATAAATGCCTAATGGTTGGAATTGATCCATGCAAGGTCCTTAGTCAAAGGTAAAGGTATGAATAAGTCTCTGTGTGAAATATTCATCAAGAGCAAAATTTCTCTCCCTTTTGCTACATCTGGATCATGTACAGGAGGTTCTTGAGTAAATGAGTCATTTTGAAAGCAGATCTCGAGAAAAAAATTGAGAGATATATTTTCTGTCATTGGACCAGTTTGGCTCATCCTTCACATTACCTATGATTCAAAAGCTCTAAGTTAAAGGTAAAAACATAATATCTTCAGTGTGCCCTTGTTCGGGGCTTAACATGTAAGTTCTTTCCTTTTGGTGAAGTATTGTTCATGCTTTACCTGAAATGCTTGGGAAAAAAAGCCTAGGCAAGCTTGCTGCAGTGACCTGACCCATGTTTCCAGGTCAATTGAATGAAATATTTTGATATTACCAGGGTATTTGTTAGATAACTGTGTGCTTTCTGTCAAAGAGCTCAAATTTAGCTTAGATAAAGAATTCTTGGAGTTGGAAACAACTTGGAAAGTTCATTATAAGATCATGGTAAATTCAGTCTTTTGAGTAAAATCTTTGTCCAAAGCATGAATTCATTTCCCTTGGGCTGAATTAACTTACACTTTACAATTTATACAAACTCCAGTCTCCACTTGTGTAAAAGTATGGCTTTGAATCTGCAGAAAGAAAGCAAAAATCAAAGGGAAAATACAAAACTAAAACAATGTATCCCCAGTGATAAACTTCAAGTAATTGATAAATATGTACCATACTAGGTGTGAAATAGTACACGCATGAGAGCAATAAAAACTAAGTATCATTATTAAATATTTTAATTTTCCGATAATAATTATAGAGAATATTTTCATTCCAGAGGTTGTTAAACAGAAAGGGTTGGAACATATAACAGTGGATGATCTGGTTGCAGAAATTACTCCAAAAGGAAGAGGTGTGTATTTTAAACATATTTTTATTGAATAATACAATAAGGATTGGGCAACAGGTCATGCCTGTGTACACCCTCTCCTTGTATAATAGGTAAAGATACAGATATTAAATAATAATACTTGTACATAATAATCAGTAAGGTTAAAATGAAAAAATACAAATTCACAATTAAGTATTATTCATCAATATTATTTAAAAAAGATGACAACCCCCAGAGGTGTGTTATTTGAAGGGAGACTTGTCACTTTATATTTGTAGCATATGTACCATACATTAGTATTATACCACTGGTGCATCTATTGATGCAGGTTATACACTAGTCACTATGTATACATGTAATAGAGTTTTGAGTTTCCATACCCCTGCAAACAAAATGTAAAATTACCAAGGTAATCTTTCTGTAAACATCTTTGGCTCACCTCGACAAAGTCCTACCTGGACCAAACTTGCATGGCTGATGCATCTAGGGATGGACACTACCAGACTTGCTCCAGATGCTGACCTACATTTTCCAGATGTGTGACCAGGTTCGTGTTTTTGGACTATCTCTGCAATTTGTTGGCCTGTTCTGATTTAACTTGCATGGATGATGCATCTAGGGATTGACAAATGTAGACTTGCTTTGGATGAAGGAGAAAAAAAAGTGTTTTAGTGATTTTGGAACAGGTCAACTCCCAATGAACTATAAGACATCAGGATGCGTACTAACTATAAAGAAAATATGATTTGAGATCTGCATTATTTAAACTGATAACATTCGTCGAGGTGAGCTTCGTAATCTTTGATTACCTATCATACAACCTGATACAGGGATATTTTTGCCCTGTGTTATTTTTGCCCTTTTACACTTTTGCCCCATTTTAAATTTGCCCAGTTACAGTTCTGTCGAAGAAATTATGCTGTGTTCTTGGGATTTGCCTCATTTTAAATTTGCCCATTTCAATGTGAGTGGTGTGAAAAGGCAAAAATAAATTGGGACAAAAATATCCCTGCTTTAATACAGCATAACTGGATCACTCATCCAGAAAAAAGATCAGGTTTAAGTTTTTGGTGCAGGTCCATCCCAAGAAAATATAAGTCCTACTTAAACAAACATCATGGATATTGATCTCAGAATGCAGACTAAAAAAATTATGATTTAAGATTTGCATTACTACTGTATACAGAGTTATTGTCACCCCATTTTATTTTTGCGCATTCACACCTGCAGACACATTTGTCCCTTTTGATTTGCCCACACACAATTCTGTATATAATGATAATGCTGTTTGCTTTGAATTCGCCCAGTCTTCAATTTGCCCAACTGTGATGAGGGCGAAAGGGACAAAAATAAAATGGGGAGGGGGTTGGGGATAATATTTGTTAAGGTGAGCTCTCACCTCTGTAATCTTTGATTACCTGTGCTTCTTGAGTTGACACTTTGTCAGGTTAGTTAAGAAATATTTATTTTCTATTTATGTATTGAATACCTTGAGGGCTACATGTTGTATTTCCCTTTCCTTTTCACTGAATTGGTGATGAGCATATTATTATAGAGATTTCTTTTTTATTTTATTCAAAGTGGACAGAATATTATGGGCCCTGAAAATCAATGTAGGCTAGCAAAATTGTAATTTGCAAACATCATAAATTTGCTTTGCATTATAATTTTTTTGTATGTCAGAGATTTTTGTTTTTCTTTCAGCTTTGGTCCCAGATAATGTTAAAAAGGAATTGTTACAGAGAATCAGGACATTTTTAGCTCAGTCTGACATTTGACCCTGAGTTCTGCAATTTAATGCACAATGATGAACTGCCGTCCTTTGGATGAGACATTGTCAATGATAGACAGTGATGTCACAATCACATGACACAGATTTCTAGTAGTTTATAGCAATATGCTGGGTGTTCATAGTATTGCAATTTCCAATCTATTGTATCTATTATATTATTTCTTTTTCTATCTTATGCATTTTACCAGAAAATGTTCATATCAAAAAAAAAGAAGGAAAAAAAATGCAATCATGTCATAATCTGAATATCACTTATCAAAGTAAATAAATAAATTGATTGTTTCAAAGTCAAAATAGCATGAGCAATAATTTTATTTTTAAAAATAAAACATCATACAATTGTATATTACCAACCTGTAATTCGTATGAATTTCAAAATTATTTGTATTGTATGCATATTACCTCAAACACATGTATTTAAACAGAAAAATTCAGTATTATTAAAAATTATAATTCTGTCATAATATGCTGTTTGTTTGAAATTAATTACTTTAATATTTGTAAGTTGGGAAAAAGAGAAATTTTGAAATTTGTTGTATCATGTGATAAAAAGGAATGGTGGATGGAATAGTACTGGGGGGATCTTTGTAAAAACAACAAGAATTTAAGTAATTTTTATAGGCGGAAAGTTAATTGCTAACCTTCTCTTGTTTGTTTTTAACATTTTCTTTTGTTGTACTACAACAATAATCCCTCCCTGGGTTTACTTTCACTTTCCGGATACAATCGGAAAACTGAACGCTCCCTGGCCTCTTCATAGTAACCGTGACGTCACAGGTATACAAATGGCGCGAGTCGCTAAAAATCACAAGTGTTGTACATAGCTGAGAAGTGAAAGCTATGCTTGACATTACATGACCCTGTTGTAATTGTGTTAGCGAGTGGCTGTTCGCCAAAAATGTCGTTTTCTGTACAATAATTGATTGGAAAATGATGGATTCGCAGAGAAGTAGTGGTGAGTTACAAACGATTAAATTGCAGATAGCAGACGATCTGTATCTTTAAATAAAAAATATGTCGTGTTTTAAATGGGTTTGATAATACAGTCTAAGTGATTTATTGTCGCATGCCAACCTGTTCAATAAATATTGTCGATTTGAAGTGTCAAAAGTGAAAAAATGCCACAAGTTTGTTTCTCTTTGTTTTGTTAAACATTTTATAAGCTTGAAATCTATAAAATGTAGGACTATGGTGAACATTTCGTTAACCGTTCCAGAAGCTTGATTTAGGGGTATTGATTAAGGCTTTCAACTTTTGTTAAATGTCTAGTACAAAAAATTGATTTTAAATGACACTGTTGTCTGAAAGATTAAACTTAAATCTTGTTTTGTGTACACTACAAGATAATAGAAATTGACTCATAACTTTACATGCTAATCTAACCCACACATTGTTTGAAATTGCATAAAATTGCAGGAACAATTATTAGTTACCTCATTTTATTGAAACGGTCTCATGCATCCTATGGGGCATGGAGAGGATAATTATTATAAAATCATTTTATCGACGATATTGTCCATATATACTTGTGTATACATGTACTACCATTTTTACAAATTATATAGCCTTTCTCATGATTGCCATTCTGCTTCAAATATATCTACAGGTATTATTATACTTCTGCTAAAACGTTTCCTATATAAAGTTAAGAAGGTAAAATAGCTATCTTTGATAGTCCACGCATAGCAAAGCTATACCCCGGGGTATAGTTTTTGTTATTATACTTCTGTTAAAATGTTTCCTGTATAAAGTTCAGAAGGTAAAATAACTATCCTTTATAGTTCACGCATAGCAAAGCTATACCCCGGGGTATAGTTTTTGCTATCCACCCTCGGAAAATTTTCATGCAATTTTTGCCGTCAATTTTTGATTTCTAGCGATAAATCTTCAAACTGATGATGTCATAATGACTGCAGTAGCATTGTGACGTCATCAGAATTTAGATTACTCTAACAGTATTATCTTACTCCAAAAAATCCAAACCTCAGAAATTATATTATACATCAGTATAATAAAACGCTTATCCACTGGTTGTAAGTGGGATAGCTCTTTTATCAAACCCTTGACAGGAAATATTCCCCTCGGGCAAGCCCTCGGGGAATAGTTCTCTGTCGCGGGTTTGATAAAAGAGCTATCCCACTCACACCCAGTGGATAAGTGTATAATAGCCAATGTGTATGTTGCTTAAATAATGTTGATTATTTGTACATAAAAATTCTTAAAAATTTCTCTCCACTGAAACAACTTTACAGTAAATAGTACTACTCTCTGGAATGGTCCACAACTGGAATAGATTTATATCTGATATGGGATTGAATTTCTTATGGATTTTCAGTTAGAAAAGCTATCTTTTGATAGTTCAAATTAATCTTGTTTCCATTCAAATATCTAATATTATTTGACATATTTTTTTTTAAGATTTAGAAATGTTTTGCTTTGTTTTAATCATTAATGTATCTAGTGGTTTATATATATATTTAGCATTCAGAACAGATTTTAAAAAGAAGTAATTTTCAAAGTATTATGAGGTTATTGTGATAATAAATAGCATGTCTATACAACTATTTTGATAATGCAGATTTCCAGGCCACGAACAGAATATTTCGCAAAGTAATTCATCCTGGCTTGGATTCTCTACGACTCGTTGACAAGAATGGGATGCCCATTACTACTCCGCTTAGCAGCATGAAGCAAAAAATGTTCATCCTCGGTCCACGAGGTGTTCCAACCCGCGTTACAAATCATGTCTACAGTGGCCAACCGATGCGTATGTCACGTCCTTATTCTGAAGGGGTAAGAACTTTTAAGCATAAATTTTTAACATCTGTTAAATTCAGGGGTAAAAATATATAGCCTAATTCTTTGTTTTTATGTGTTAAGCTTTTGAAAAAGAAATACATAATGATCAATCCATTTCAAATTTGGGATGTAAAATACTTATTAAAGGGGTGTTCTGCAGGTTGTTGGATGGAAATATCCATATTCTCCATCTGACCTTATTCTCAGTGAACAACTCTACTTGGTAAGAACCAATCCTTGAGCTTTAGTTTCTAGCTATATGGTATATATGTGATGGTACATCTTTCTTGCTTTCATAGAATGATATGTATCTTTTACCAGTAATATAGATTATAAATTAATATACGTAAACTGAAGAAGAAATAATATTTCCCAATACATGTATATGCATAGTGATGAATATAGATAAAGACTTGTTTATGTCTTGCAATATGCTTTATGATATCATTGGTAAGGTATCAGTCATGCACTAGTATTAAAAAAAAGTTAACAGCACTCAACCCTTGAATGTATTTGAAGAACATGTGGTTTCCCAAACAGAGAGTTTTAATGAACTAAAGGAGTTAAAATTTATATTTTATGCAGTATTGTTTCCAGATGATAATTTGGTACTAAAATTATATAACTTAAAATTTTAAGATTCTTATCCAAGCATAAAAGAACATCCTAGGAACAAAAATCTATTTCTGAAGCAGATCATTATTTGGACAGCCTAGCTAGATTTCCTATCAGCTAGGTCTTCCATGTGAAGGGTGGCCAGTGACCGTCATTTGGATGTGTGAGTGACAAGAGCTGTGTCTGCCTGAATGTTTTTTTTATTTTCTACCAAAAATAATTTGAAAAATAACACGTAACTGATCTAAAAAGTATGTTCAAATTTTTTTTTGTAATTTGTTAATTCTAAATACTGATTATAACACTTACTACATAGAGAGTACAATATGTACATAATGAACAGTTTTATGCAGTCAGTCTACTATTCTTAATGTAGCATACTAATAAAAAAGTACTGGTCAGCAAGTAAGTGCAACATAGTGGTAAGGGAATAAGAAGGACCCTTCAGTGCTTCTTACTACTTGAACTTAACAAATAGAATCAAACATTCCTGGTATTTAACATTTAGCTTGGTAGAATAACTTAATTGATTCATGTATAACATTGGTATTGACAGCGGGTAGCTTGGTTTAATGCTGCGGTGAAGGTGAAAGAGTGTTCATGAGTACACTCTTGAAAATTGTGTTAATGGTGTAAAGCAAGATTTCAAAGTTTGAAGCCTGCTTTCTGTGATACTAGATCAAATGGATTTGTTGAGTCCTCACAAAATTAAAAGGCAAAATTTATTGAAAATACACTAGTGTGCATGCATTATCTGACTGAAAAATTAAAACAGTTACCAAAAGAAACAACAAGTAGTTTATTCATAATACCAGTATGTTACGTTTACATGTATATATATAATAATCTGATTCAGAATTAAATGACAGTAGCTATTGATTTGCAAAAAAGCAAATTTAGTTTTTAAACACTTTGTTGTTGAACATCTTAACAGTGTAACAGTAAGGTAGGTTTGAAATATTCATTAAGTCAATACTAATTTTTTTTTTCAGCTGTCCCATCTAGAGAAACCAGATTATTATAATGAAAATTCATATGAACCACCAACATACAGGTAGGTGCTGTATTACAATTTGTTCTAGATAGTCAATAAGAGGGAGGAGGGGTTTGACTTCTTTAGCTTCATATCTATGACTTTTCATACCAATCTAAAGTTCAAGGGAGGTCCAAGGTCACTTCAGTAAATCTGCAAATTTTAAGAGGGAGTGGGGTCTGGACCCCACCCACCCATCCTCTTGATCTGTTCATGTTTAATTTATCCAAAGCTTATGAATTGATATTACAATTTCAATTAAGAAATAGCTGAACAGGCTTTATCCAAAATATGCATGGCCAACACCTACTGCAACAAGGGACCTCGGGTTCTACGTCTCATCCAAACGACCGTTCTCCATGTCCCACAGTGGGATTCAAACCCCTGACGTAAGGATCAACTTTTTTTTTATGCCCCAACATGAATATGGCCGTGGCATATAGTGTTTGTCATGTCCGTCTTGACTTTCCGTCTGTCCTTCAGTCACACTTTGCGTTGATCTCTATTCAAAGCTCAGTTTCTAAGAAACTATCCAAGATATTTTCATCAAACTTCATAAGCTGATAGATATTGATGAAAGCTATGCAACTGCATCAACATTTTTTTTTACCTTGACCTTTCCTATGACCTTGACCTCACTTTTCTTAATTGAGTGTTTAGCTCAGTTTTTAAGATACCATTCAAGATAGTGTTATCAAACTTCATATGCTGATTCATGCTGATAATAGCTATTCAACTGCCTCAACTTTTTTTACTTAGACCTTTCCCTTGACCTTGACCTCACTTTTCTTAAATGGTTGTTTAGCTCAGTTTCAAAGATACCATTCAAGATATTTTTATTAAACTTCATATGCTAAAACACACTGATGAAAGTTACTCAACTGCATCAACATTTTTGACCTTGACCTTTCCCTTGACCTCACTTTTCTTAAATGGTTGTTTAGCTCAGTTTTAATGATACCATCCAATATATTTTTAACAAACTTCATACGCTGAGACACACTGATGGAAGCTATTGAACTTCATCAACACTTTTTACGTTGACTTTTCCTTTGACCCTCACTTTTCTTAAATAAGTGTTTAGCCATGTTTTAAAGAATTCATCCAAGATATTTTTATCAAACACCATATGCTGATACACACTGATGAGAGCTATTCAACTGCATCAACACTTTTGACCTTGACCTTTACTTTGACCTTGACGTCACTTTTCTTAAATGAATGTTTAACTCAGTTTTAAAGATACCATTGAAGATATTTTTATCAAACTTCATATGTTGATACAGTGTATATACCAACGAGAGCTATTCAATTGCATCAACATTTTTGACCTTGACCTTTCTTTTGACCTCACGCTTCCTAAATTAGTGTCAAACTTTATATGCTGATACATACTGATGAGACCTATTCATTTGCATCAACATTTAGACCTTGAACTTTCATTTTACCTTGACCTCACTTTTATCAAATTGTGATTAAGTCAGTTTTAAAGAAACCATTCATAATATTGTTTTTCAAATTCATATGCTGATACATACTGATGAGAGCTTTTCAACTGCATCAATTTTTTTTGACATTGGCCCTTCCTTTGACCTTGACCTCACTTTTCTTCAATTAGTGTTACTTAAAACTTCATATGCTGATACATACTGATGTAAGCAATTCTACTGCATCACTTTTCAAGATATTCTGAAATTTCATATACAAATTCAAATTTTCATGTTGCATTTCTGATATACCCTCGGCGGGAGCTTCATGTCCTATGGATATATTTCTAGTTTAGATTCAGTATCAGTTTTGCAAATTATGCGAAATATTCTCATCAAACTTCATATGCTTATACAGATTTTCATAATGTATTTTAAAAGTTTACTAATGTACGGGGGTGGTGGTGGGGGGGGGGGGGGGGGGGGGTGGGGGGTGGTGTTATTCATGTCCTATGGACATATTTCTAGTCTAGTATATAGATATGATATATGTGTTGCTAGGATATTTGCTGACTTTTGAAAAATTGTCACTGTCAGAAGGCAGCATGTTAGCGATAGTCAATAAAAATATTTTGAATTTCTTGGTCCCATCAAGTTTTTGATGAGGAGGTTGGACTGTATTTGTAGTTAAGCTTTCAAGGTGAAGACATTTTTTTATAAACAATCCATGTTAATGTACAAATTAATCAATTGATGTCATTAATTACTGAGGAAAGGAAATAATTAAGGTTTGCCCAAAATCTGGTGTATTACATTGTTTCTCAATCTAGACCAAGAAAGCATTCATTTAAAATGTAGATATTTTTATACCCTTTAAAAGTATGCAAAGTTTAAACCAGTACAATAATTTGGTTGTTTTGAATTCCGTAGATCTATTTGTTGGTAAACATCAATAAGCAGTCCGAAGGTAGGAGCTGATTGTATCAGCCCAGACTTGGAAGGCATTCAATACTTTTAAAACTTGAACACGTGTGGGGATCAGCCATCCCAGCATGAATGCCTGACAGACGTCCCCGGCTGTGTACATTACCTGCCAGAAGTACAGTTAAATAGACAGACAATTTAAATAAGTTCTGTTGTGTATAAGCTTGTGTATTTAATTTCACAATAGCATAATACCCTTGTTGCATTATGAACTGTAGGAATTGAATGTCGGAGGAAAACATTCATGGAGATATTGATATTTCTCTCTAATAATGAAATATATCAATATAGGCATATAATGTGTATGCCAGGTTAAAACAAACCTATTAGATCCCAGTATTTAGGAGCTGGAGACAAGTAGTTATAGATTGGCTTATTACAACTATGGATGTACCGGTACGGTTAGGCATGTAAGTGCAAAAAATTGTATATTTCTAGTATTCATTTACTATTTGTACCATTAATGTTTTTGTTGGATTTTTTTTCAAGATTGATTTTTACAATAATTGTTAAATTTGATTGTTTTCAATTACAGGTGATTTTGAATTAATAAAGCTTGAATTACTAGTACTTCTGATTTATAATGTGACTTGAGTTTCTGTACATTCACGGTCAAAAAACGAAGTATTTGTTGTTGTAAACGGCTTGTTTGAAGAGTCGTGTGCTGTGTTTGATCATGGCATTAAAAGAGGTTAAATATCCGAGATATGTTTGGATGTGATATTAGCACTGATTTATTCGTTTGTAGGACTACCCAATCAGTTTCTCCATACAGCTCAAAAAGGAGTGCCAACTACAGTAGAGGGGGGCGACCAATGGCCAAGGCAAAAAGTGCTTCTACTGGTGGATACCTAGTAAGTACCTGATGTAGATTCTTATGAGCAGGTTCAGCCTTTTTCCTATGGTAACTTAAGAATGGAATAAAAAATAGGCAATTGTCTGTGAAGTAGAAATCTGGTTCGTCTCCAGGTAAATGAATAACTGTCAGCTTCTTTGTACCTGTAGTTATATATATATAATAATAAAACTTTTATGATGATTTTCAATGTATTTAAAACTAAATATGGACTAGAATACATCAATATTTCTTTTGATGGCTTTCCTCTCAAATAACTCATTTTTATTTTAGCCATATCAGGGTTCGACACTAACATTTTTACCTTGGTGGACCACAGGTCCACTTGTCAAAAATTATTGGTGGACCTTCTCAATTTTAAAAATGTTTGAACTAATGAATCATTACACAAGGCATTAATTAAAACTAACTAAATATATATAACGATTCCAGTCAGTCTAATAAAGCATAAATCTAACCAGTCAACAAAAGAAAAATCAATCAGGGACTAGTCAGACTTTTTTCTGAAATATTGTAAAACTTAAAAAAAAATGTATTAATCTACAAACCAAAAAATATTTTAATAATTATCATTAAGTTACAATGGTGAAAACCTACATTTATTTCGCTTCTAAGGTAGCTTAAATTTAAAATTCCAATTATTAATTAATTTGTTCACAGATTAAACAATTCAATTTTTCATGTATCTATGGCTAGATATTTTTTACTAAACTGCAAAACTGACATAGGTACATGTATGTGTATTAAATATTTTCTAAATTTATTGTTTATTCAAATAAGTAGTGATATAATGTATATCAAGAAAAAAATGAAATTGCAGATAATAATTCATTAAAAAAAACCAATGCTTAAATGCAGCTGTCAATCAATTCTAATTATCTCGAACAGTGTGCGTTGAGGCGTGAAGCGTGAAGCGATTTCCTGTTACCCAGTGTAATTTTCACACCTTTCTGTGCATTACGTAAACAGAGGAGAGACTGGCTAATTTGGCATGGATTTTTCATGCTTCTTATTCATGTTCAAAGTCTGTGTTGAATGTTCCATTGTTAATATTGGAGTTATCAATTTTACATGTAAAATATATCGAGTTGCTAGGTCACTCTGATTACCTGAAACATTATTTACATGTATATTTATTTCTTGTAGAATACAGATATGGAGGAATTAATAATTTTGAGTTACAGATTTCGATTTAAAGGGAAAAAACCCCTGAAATTTTCACTGTTTTTTGAATATGGTGTTCAAATTTTAAGTGGACCGACGGTCCACCTAGCCCAGAACGTTTGGTGGACCTTCCAATTTTTTGGTGGACTCGGGCCGCCGGTCTACCGTTAGTGTCGAACCCTGCATATGAGTTAGAAGTTCAATTAAGAATATGCATTTGATAATATTCCCTTTGTGCTTGTAAGAGACAAGTAAACCGGCAAAGTTTTTTGGTAGTCGATAAGAACAATTAAGCCAGGTATAGATATCATTGTTGCTTTTTGACTTTTATTCACTTTTCATAGATGATTGGGAAAAGAGGAGGGGGGGGGGGGGGGGGGGGGGGGGGGGGTTAAAAGCATGATAGATATTAGATGTCAATATGGATTACTATAAAGTTCTTATGATTGTATGAAATGGATTCTTAGTTCAGTGCAGCTTGTGTAGAGGTTCACAACACTTACAATAGAATTTTATCTAATGTGTTTTTTACTGTGCAGTTTTTATTACAGAACTCCTGTAACATAAAGATAAAAGTAAATAGTTTTTTTCCCTAGTAATTCGATCAACAGATAAGTAAAAGTTTTATTTAAGCAAGCTGATAAAGGTTCTCAGTAATTGATGCTGTATTTGAGTCTTGCCAATATGTCACTACCATGTCTGTCACATTTTATTCGTTCAAATTGTATATTTAACATATTTTCTGTGCCAGAAGTACTCATTTAACAAAAAGACATTAAAAGAATACACATAGACATAAAATTTTGCAAAAGTGTTAGTAATTCTATTTCAAGAACCTCTTTTTGCCATCAAGATTTTGTTCTCCATTTAAGGACAAATAACACAAACTTTTTTCGTAAATCAGTAATAATTTTCATAGATTTATATTTAAATAGGTTACCTGAATTATATTAGCCAGGTAAAGTGGCAGAATGTGGCTGATTTTGTCACTATGATAATGATATATGCAAAAGTTTGACATTGTATAGAATTAATATGTAGAAAACAAAACTAAGTCACATATCTGAGAAGGAAAGAAAACTTATACATGTAATTTCTTTATATTTTAAGGATTTATTACTTTTTTTATTCATGCAAAGTCAGTCAAAAAACAGAAATCTATCTGTGCATCAAATTTTTGTTTGTGTTATTTATCCTTAACCCCCTTGTGATAGCTTGCCAACCATTAAGGTTCACAATGAATGATATTGTGCATTTATGAAATTATCAAGATATTAGTTTGTATGGATTCTATATAAAGCCTATATCTATAATATTTTTTTTATTTATTGAAATGTCTTAAATTTGATTTAAACAACAATTCTTTATTCAGAAAGTGCGTGGGATTATATGCAGGAGGCATTACCTATTTTCCATCTCTCCCTCCCAAGATTGAGGCCTTTAATTGATATTACTAGTCATGGAGAAGAATAGAGAACAAGGTCTTTTATACTGCTCTAAGCATGAATATAAATTAATCTATTGAAAAAATCTATCTGTAGAAATTTAATATCATGTCCAAGACATTTTCTTATGAGTGATTTAAAAGAGGCTCTTGAGAAAAAAAGAAGAAGAAAAAAAACTCACTCTAAATTGTCACTTTCTTTGGTAAAAGTGTTTTCCTTCTATCAACTTACTGATAACTGCCTCAGATAATACACTATTTGTCAGTTTGTTTAAACACACTTATTTCTTGATGTCTGAGGGCTTTAAACACCCCACAAGGCTTTAGAGTCTGTATTCTGACTAACAGTTGGAGGAAAGTGTTTGACAGAGGGGGATTATTTTATATACAAACAGAGCCAGTTGGCTATAAGTGTACATACCCTCCTCTCTATCAGGTAAACTTTATAATTATACAGCTTGTTCGAGTTCAAATATAAATAAGGAAAAGCTAAAAATTAATATGCTGTGATTTAATTATATTAACTTTTTTTGCCATGCAACCTTTCCTTTTACATGTAATGACTGGTAAACCAGGTATATATATTTTATCATAAAGGGGGAATATTGTTTACGAAATTTTAATTCTTTTAAATTTTTGTTGATTTTATTTGAATCTGTTTTCTGCATTAATATGTACATTGATCACTAACGGTTAGGCATTAGTATGATTTTTTTTCTTCAGTACATTCTTTTTGGCTATAATATATTGTTGCCCTTGTCGTGTAATGGTAAGAGCATCTGCTCTAGAGTCGCGAAGTAAGAAGTTGATCATTATGTAGCAGGTTCGAAATCCACCGTGGGACACAGAGACCAGTCCCTCAGATAATACCATATAAACCAAGGTCTCATGCAGTAGGTGCTGGCAGGAAAAAGATCCCTTTAACTGCATGCTCAATGGCCTTGAGTGCCAAGCTTAGGTCAAATTTTGCAGCTCCCCACCAACAAGTGGTGGTGTCTCCATTTGAGTGAAAAATTCTTTAGAGGGATGTTAAACAACAAACAATCAATCAATTTTTAGGTCACCTGAGTAAATTCAGGTGACCTATTGCTATCTGTTTTTGTCCGTCGTCGTCCGTCGTCTGTCGTGCGGTGTGCGTCGTGCGTTAACATTTGAACATTTTCAGCTTCTTCTCTAAAACCACTGAACCAAATTCAACCAAATTTGGCATATAGCATCTATAGGTTAAGGGGAACAAAAATTGTGAATTTCATGGTCCCTGCCCCCCTGAGGCCTGGGGGGTGGGGCAAAAACCACTAAAATTAGTGCAATCTTTAAAAATCTTCTTCTTTACTCCTGGACTTCAAGCAGTCAAACTGTTAGTATGATTGTAATCAGCATTGAGTCCTCTACCAAAATTGTGAAATTCATGGCCCCAGGGCAATGGGTTTTAGTGCTAGGGCAGGGCTATATAGATTATATAGTGAAAATGCAAAAATTCTTTGAAAATCTTCTTTTCTGTTTGTGGGCATTAAATAAACTAACAAAGTGCATAGCTATGTTGAATAAGACTGCCTCTTCTAAAATTGTGAATCTAATGGCCCCAGGGTCAGGGGCTCTAGTGCTAGGGTGGGGCTATATAGATTATATAGTAAAAATGATTTATTTCTTTGAAAATCTTCTTCTTTGCTCCTGAGTATTAAATAAACTAACCAAGTACGTAGTTATGTTGAAT
Organism: Saccostrea cuccullata; assembly: GCF_032062105.1. Lineage (NCBI taxonomy): Eukaryota > Metazoa > Mollusca > Bivalvia > Ostreida > Ostreidae > Saccostrea > Saccostrea cuccullata. Next base: position 547,415 of record NW_026919155.1, on the reverse strand, counting down.
AAGGCTGCCTCTTCCAAATTTGTGAATTCCATGACCCCTGGGTTAGGGGTTCTGGTGTTAGGGTGGGGCTTTATTGATTATATAGTGAAAATGCATAAATTCTCTAGAAATCTTTTTTTTCTACACCTGGGTATTTAACCAATGAACTATGTACATAGTTATGAGAAGGAAGGATGCCTCTTTGAGATTTGTGAATTTCAGAGCCCCTGGGTCAGGGCTTCTTGTGTTAGGGTGTGGCTCTAATGTTTATTTAGTGAAAATACATGAATTCTTTGAAAATGTTTTCCTTTTTTCTTGGGTTTTATGCCAATGATCTTAGTATATTATGACGAAGAAAGCTGCTTCTTTCAAAAATGGTTATTTTACTGGCCCCTGGGACAGAGGTGCTTGGTGGAGGGGGGAGGGTACATAATCTGAAACTTTGGTATTAATCAACAACATTATGAAATAAAACTTAAATGGTGCCTCTTTCAAAATTGTGTCAGAATTCCTGGCCTCTGGTTTAAGGATGTACAACACACCTACCCCAAAAAATTCCTGTCGTTTAATTTTCGTTATTTTTGTTTATTTAGTACATGACTATATCTACTGTATGTATGCACATTTTGGACAAAATCGTTCGAGTGGTTTTTGGACAGGAACTTCCAAAAGTTACCCCCCTTTAGTTGTTTACAAGGAGAGAAAATTTTTAATCAATGAACTACTTAAACCTTGATTTTCAAAAAAGCCAGGTTAGATATAAATGTCAAATTCCATTGACTTATTCCTTTAACCATTTAACACAAAAACATAGTCATCTTTTTGATATACATATCATCAAAACAATTTTTAAAGACCTTAAACTGAAAAACTATGAATTATCTAAGCCTTGAAAATTGTGTATTTTTCAAATTCAAAATTTTCTTGTGAAAAAACCTGTCGTTTAATTTTGGTAAAAAACTTTCTTTAGGTAGCTGGTAGTAAAAATAATCTTCATAATTTTTTATATAATTTTTGTACGACCAGTTTTGATTTAATAGCGGAAAATTACCCCCTCCCCCTTTCTCAATAAATCACGTTCCCGCGCGTCTCTCAGACGGGAGTCGATCACTTTGCCATGAATCTACAAATTCACATTAAAAAAAACCAAATTGGAATATTGCTTTTGCTTCAAAAATATATTAACTTACAAATTTAAAAGTCCTCACATGTAAAGCGTATTTAAATGTGGATTTTAAGGCAATTTTTGAATACCCCTACCACCCCACCCCTTTTTTTTTGCGTCGCAGACCAATGTTAGCGTTTGAGGAAACGCCGTTTACAGTGCAAATGTACTAGTATTTCGTCATTTGAATCCCGGAGGTATGCACTAGTTTTTAAATTCATGAATGCAGAATAAATATTGACTACTGTATATGTATCAGGAAAAAAATTACTGAATGATTTTAGTTTTAAGTCCATATATGTACGTGTTATGCATTCCATATCACATGAAACCTAGATACGAATTCAAGTTATGTTGAACTTGAATATGTTGATTTTTAATTTTATTTATAAAAAAAAAATGGTGTATGTTCAATTCTCCTGTGACATAAATGGAATAATTATAGTTTCTTTCATCTCATTATAATTTCAAACGAGACAGTATGTGGCCGTGGGGATACATCGACATTTGCATAGATATACACCCCTCATGATATTGTACGCATTCTTTCAATGTCGTTGCTTCTAAAGTTAAAATGAAAATTCCGTATTCGTCCACATTAACTTCAAAATATCAAACATTAAACTCTTCATCTATTTCAATTTATATCAAATCGCACATTGATATTTTTAAAAATCTTATTAATATAGGCTACGTTTTGTTTTGATTCGAGGAAATGCGAACCGACATTGCATTGTTGGCAGTGACCGAAAGTCAAACGATTTATGTTCATAAATGCAGATAATTTCAGTACTAGTGAACAATTCTTTTCAATTCTATACTTACATTGTGTATATGAGGTCTATAGTATTCAAATCTCGGATTTATTTTTGCTGTAAATGTATTTCTGTGGAAAACCGTGAATAAAGGGAGGAAAATAAACATCTCCTACATTTTCAGAGTTGTTCCTCTTTGATCAGAGTAAGGGTCTGAGAACAACATCGATTTTACATTGTCAAAAGTTTTTTGTTTGTTTATTGTTGTTTTATTTAATTAAACAAGAAAAACAATATCTATATCGTAAATGCACAAATTGTAATGAAGACCATTATTTAATCGGAATGTTATATAGCCAATTGTACATATTGAGAATTTCGGCAATGTAAAATAAAATTTTCAGAATAAAAAAAATGCTGCGCTTTGATCAAGTTTACAATTTATTGTATATGGAATGAAATGAAATAAACATTAAGGGATGGTATTTTATGTCTATTACTTGCTTTTTACGGAGTTTAATCGGGTTAATTAAAAAAATACTTATTGATTGAGTATGGTACGCATAATCACAGCCAAGCCCCATATCCCATTTTTCTTTAATGATTGAAATATATCGGGATCGTTTAAATCGTCATTTTGACGCTTTATTTTTGACGTTAAATTTGACGTCACGTCAAACGTTCAATTGAAATCGCAAGAGTTATCTCCCCCAGTGTGTTGTACGTCTTTAAAACATGAATCAAATTTAATTTGTTGGAAAGTTGTTGCATGATACTTAGGTGACCTATAAGGCCCATGGGCCTCTTGTTAAAGCTAATAGATTTATTCAGTTTTGAAACCTAGCTGTCAACACCTAGCCAACATCTGTACTTTGAGCAATTACAACCCTTATCATGGGAATTATTTCAGAACCTGTAGAAAGTTACATTTATTCAATTTCTCTAAATACATTACTATCATGGTACAAATGACAACTTTTTACAGCACAGTTTCTTAGACTTCAAAGAGCTTTAAAGACCATTCTTAGACTTTAAAGAACCTTGAGTTACCACACTGATAAAAAAAAAATAATAAAATTTCAATTTCAAACTTTATTTTGAGACTTTTTCAATTAAATATTTAAAATTTAAGAATTATCCTTCCTGGTTGAGGAGCACATATCCCTATAAAAATTTTGAACTAGGTTTGAATGAATATAATATATAGCTACCACAAAGTTTTTATGTCTTATCATGTCTATAAACCTGGATTGTACAGATTGTTTAAAAATCTTTATTTAAAAGTTTTTCTGTCTTCAATAGCTCTCTGGGTAATAAAGACTTCACAACACCTTGGCGTAAACAAATTTTAATACACAAATGATTTATTTTCCTCATTTTCAAAATGTGCATTGACATGGATCACCTTGATCCAGACTACCAATTAAAAATGGAGGCATCATTCTAAAGCATAGACATATAGCTGAAAGTGAAAAAGTTTCTGTTTACTGGTAGCTAATCTGCATTGCACATACTAAGGCAAATAGCTGTATCACAGGTTTAACTTTGTTTTCCAGTAGTAAATGTAGGATAAGTTACCTCCCCTAACAGTACAGCATTAGGACACAGACTACCAATTATTTTGCTATACATTCCTTTATTATATAAAAAATGATTTTAAAAATTACACCAGCTCAACTTACCTGAAACTTGGCACAGAGTTAGAAGAATTCAAGTCCAAAAATTTTTCAGACTCTCAGGAAAATTCATCGCATGCAGTTCCTGCTAAGGCATCGCAAATAACCCCTACCCTGCTTTTTTCACTTTCTCTTCGGGGAAAGGGTAAATATGGGCCTCTTTACACTCTTCCTACTACGCGCTTAAGTGCAAAATTTCACATATTAACAATTTTATATTTTTTTTCAAACCCTCTCCTTTCCATCTATACCCAAAAATAACATCAGTCCACCCCATAAACACCCCAAAGAATTTTTAAGAAAAAACCTCTATTTTTAAACTGGAACTACTTGAGTGGTCAATGAAATAGGGGTAAAATTAGTAGTCTGTAACCTAATAAGGACACAAACCTTGTCTGATTTTGCTGAAATTTGACATGCTGGAGTCTTTTGTATCTATGAAGTGGCCGGTGAAGTTTCATTGAAACTGATGATTCCTAAGCAGAGTTATGGCCCTTTAATTGATGTGCTGGAACACCTTAAATCAGAGGGTAAAATAAGCATTAGGCACACAGTTCTCAGATTTGAAATGCTCACAGCTCACATGCATGACAGTTATTTTCTTTCCTTATATTTTTGTATACTAGATAAATATGTCCTACACAAATTTCAAGAACAAAACTTAACCTATTGCATAAGTAAATATTTTAAACAATTTTTCAAAAAAATATCTTCAAAAAGCATAAAATTCTTGGAAATATTAAAAATAAAAATATTCAGCACATTTTAATTTTAGTAAAACAAATATTAAAAAATTCTACAACCTATAGGCTATAAAAAATTAGTATAAAAGTTAAGGGAAAGAGATTAATACCTTTGTTATAAGCAGATTATCCAACCTGGTCAATTCAGCCTCTGTCAGGAAGTGGTACTTACTACTCTAATTGGATTATCCCTGGTCATATTTAGATTTCTTTGATGGGTATTTCTTGTAACAATATGCATTATTAGATAATAAATACCAAAAATTCTGTGAAATTTTGGATTTTATAATTCTGAATTTACAAGAAAAGGGATTTATATATGCATTTTACCTACATACATTCTTCAGGCTGCTGTAGAAAAAGGGGAGGCAACTCTGCACTATAAAGGTACCAAAAAAAAAACCAAAATGATTAAAACGCATGTCTATATACTTTCAAAGGTTCAGCATAGAAAATACATACCATGCCTGTGTCACCTATAATCACTCCTGGAGATGCTTGGAAGCTAGAACAGGGGGGGGGGGGGGGGTAGAGAAGGTTCTATTAAAATGGAGTACATAAATTCTGTCTGTCTTGTGTATCACTATTTCTGCACAGTGTTTATCCAAAATCTTGAAAACACATGTCCTTGTCAAAAAATGATGATTTTGTCTGATATGCGACCACCGACAATGATGTCCAAGATGCCACAAGAGTAGAAGAAGTCAGTAGGACCAAACATCCCATATGAAATGTTGAGCACCTTACTGACCTCCCCTGTCTTGGACAATCACAGATCAGTGCCAGCAATCAGACAGCAGATATTCATTTCCAAAAGAAGAAGGAAAAAGAGAAAGTTTCAGAGAGCTAGTACACATTGATTGGCAAGAGATGATGATGACAGATGAAAACAATGTAAAAAAGAAATCAAACACAAAAAAAATAATACAAACTTAAGAGTCAGTTGACTGTATACCTTTAACTTGGCTGTTGTGGACTGTAATATTGTTGACAGCTGTATCTTGTTTTCTGAATGATCATTGTCTCTGCTACTGGTACAAAATTGTTCACTTCTGACTGGCAACTGGCCTGGTTTTTTATGAAACCACCCATCCAGGCTATAACTGCTTGCAATCCCACATCAGTCAGCTAGAAATGAGCCACTGAAAAAAAAAATTAAGAATTTCAACTTTAGTTCACATTGATAATTAATAAGTAATTGTGTCAAATTAATAAGTAACTGTGTCAACTATAATTACAGACACCAAGTAGCCAAAGTTTTGAGAAATTAGGCATTTCTTTCCTATTAACAACAGTGTAATCTGAACAATCAAATGTTCAAAACATACCTTGGTTTTTGAACTCCATTTGGCATTTAAAATAGCAGGATAGGTGAGGAATGGGTTTTATGTCACCTACAACATTATATATAGAATCGAAATTCATATTGCATAAATTTTTGACACACATCAATTGCACACATTACGTCATACCTTTGACAAGCTGAGCAGGTGCCCCCTCCCCCTTTTCAATTATTTAAATCCATTTAACTTCTCCAAAATACAATTTTTTCCATAAAATTTGTCAACAATTTGCAGAATTAGTTCCAAATTATCCAAAAAGTGCCAATAAATTGATTAACGTGAGATTTGACCTTTGACCTCATAGGACACAGACTACCAATTATTTTGCTATACATTCCTTTATTATATAAAAAATGATTTTAAAAATTACACCAGCTCAACTTACCTGAAACTTGGCACAGAGTTAGAAGAATTCAAGTCCAAAAATTTTTCAGACTCTCAGGAAAATTCATCGCATGCAGTTCCTGCTAAGGCATCGCAAATAACCCCTACCCTGCTTTTTTCACTTTCTCTTCGGGGAAAGGGTAAATATGGGCCTCTTTACACTCTTCCTACTACGCGCTTAAGTGCAAAATTTCACATATTAACAATTTTATATTTTTTTTCAAACCCTCTCCTTTCCATCTATACCCAAAAATAACATCAGTCCACCCCATAAACACCCCAAAGAATTTTTAAGAAAAAACCTCTATTTTTAAACTGGAACTACTTGAGTGGTCAATGAAATAGGGGTAAAATTAGTAGTCTGTAACCATTACTCTGTATATAAGTTTAGAAGTTAAGCTGCTTTTCTCCAGTTCAGGACCTTGGAATCCAGTTGATTAGGGAAATAGCGGATTAAATAGTGCACCAATCTGTCTGTCCATTTAGAGACCACAGGGCCAGGATTACACTTAATTACATGTCTTAAGAAAAGTTAAGGATTAAATATCTATAGTGCTTCATTGATACGAAACTCAAGAGAGTTCTGGTGTTTTAATTATCGTTAAAAAGCCAGGTAAGGTACTTATTTGACACGAGTGGTTTTGAAAAATCAAATACGTGTTAATAACTTAAAATGATGGGAATGAGCTAAATACTATTGATTATAATTTTAAACAATGTTCATGTACATGGTAGCTGAATTCCAAAGGGCATATTGTTTGTAGTCTAATTTTTACTGTTATGTGTATTGACTATATTACTTTGGTTTAAAATTATTTGATATGTTACGTATAAATTACATGTATATCCCCACAAAGTTTGGTATGTGCATGCATTATCTTCCTATCTGTTTAGCTGTCTGTTCATCCAATAAATTCATAATATGTCTTGATCTTTTCCCAAGGATATCATGGCAAGTCAAAGGCAGAAAAAATGAACATGTATATCCAATCCACAACTGTTTAACAGAGAAACAAAGCTAAATATGCTTCAAAGATTACTATTAGGCTAACAGTATATGTTACACATTGTGAACTTAATCTAACAAGGTTCCAATGTAGAAAAGATCCGAGTGTAAGAAGACTAGAAGAGGGGAGGATAATATAGTAAATGTATGTCTTGTTTCATACTTAGGCATATTAAAATGTTCCATGTTTTATTACTTACTGTAAATCAACTTTTATTCACGTGCGAGAAATATCTGTGAGTTTCATGCATGACCTTCTTTAACTCATGAATAATCGCCATGAATCAATGTTTGCCTCGTATTTTTCTTCAGCTGAAAAAAATTAATTGTTGTGGATTGATTTTGAACTGAATAAAAGATGACACAAATAATTGGTTATAGTATAACTAGATATTTCTATAAGCTGTTAATGCCAGCCCCTTCTGATTGGTTTGTCTGTTTGTAGAGTAGTGTGGCTGATGAGAAGAGATACCTCCAGTCAGCCAGTAGCTCTCAGAGTTCTCGCTGGAACACCAGCAGTCAGGGACTGAGGCTGGAGAAAGAATGGACAGATCTGGCCAACTCCAGATCTCTTAAAAGGAATTCAGAGGTCCAGCCTTGTACTTTTCTCTTAGCTTTCTATATATAGAAACACATTTGCATTAATGCATCAGATGTAGAAAATGGAATTTTGGTTTAATGCAATTTTATAAATATAATTTAGTTTATAAAAGTCCATAATGTTTTATGAGCAAACATGTTCCTTAAACTATTTTTGAAAGTGTAGTTTATTCTGAAACGTGAACCTGCTAAAGATATTCTTAGACAGAATTTTGTGTAAAAGACAATTGTTATAATTATGAAGAATATATATTTATAATTCAAACTTGGTGTCATTTAGAATTTTAAAAGTACCTGGGTAGAAATTCTGATATTTTCCCATACATTATACATGTATTAAGATTTGGATATTTGGTGATTGTAAATATTATGAAAGTTAACCTTGTTAAACATTTACTTTACTACTTTAAGTTTTATGATTTACAGATAGTCTCACACAGAGTGGACAGGATGTATTTTATGACTGGTAACTCCATTAACATCAAGCCTAAGTATCATGTGGATGAGGAGGAACTGAAACAGCTCCGAGAACTCTCCAAATCCCGCCAGTCCTCACGGCGACAACATCGGTAAGTGTCAGCCACTCAGCCTGGTTGTTCTATTGATTGCTGTATCTGAACCTGTTCATCATATTCTGTTTTAGCTGCAGATCTGTAGCTCTCCGAAAAAAAATATTGATAGACCGGAGAGCTACAGTGCCACCCATTGAAAAACTGTATATTTGTTGCGCACTAAAAAGTGCGCTCGGTTCTGATTAATTCTTCAAAATTCTTACCAAAATTGAAAATAAGGAAAGATTTTTAAAAAATTTCTTTATCTTCTATCAAGTACTCTCGTAGTTGACATCCGAACGAAGCATATTGGACCGAATTACCTTCGAAACCAAAATGGCAGTATAAATAAGCGAAATGTTCGATGATTACAATATCAGGGTCAGGAGGACTATTAAAAACAATTATGAGGAATGTTTGGTTGTGGAAACAGCGAAAGAATATGTTAGGAACACACGGTTAGTAATATTTTGAGATTACAGTTTTAAAAACATGGAGAAATAAATCGAGAACCGAGCGCACTTTTTTGTGCGCAATAAATATACAGTTTTTTCAATGGGTGGCACTGTAGCTCTCCGGTCTATCAATATATTTTTTCGGAGAGCTACAGATCTGCAGCTAATTCTGTTTGTTATGTTATTCTATTGTTTGCTGTTACATTATTTACTTTTTAACTTGTGATGTCATTTAAACTTTCATCAATGTGCAACATCTTCATTCTATCACAAAGTCATGGTTTTCCTGTACTTCTTGTCATTCATTGATCTAATTGTTTCTGATCTTTCTTTGTAAATACCTGTGATTTTTCTTACTTTCTCTCTCACTATCCTCTCTCTCTCTCTCTCTATCCTCCCACATAAGATACCCTCATTTCATGGAACCGTGTGTGGAGGAGGAGTCAGTGTGTCCGGAGCCTAGTGTGGCAGAGGAAGAGGAAACCATGGGTCCTGAAGAAGAACCCAATACCAGCATCAGCAAAACTCACTCTGTTCAGTCTATGATTGTGGAAAGCACCTCATTAGAAGAAGCAGAAATACAGAAAGTGTTGCAGAATCAATGTGAGGAAGTTCCAGATGAAGTTGAAGAAGATGTTGGTGAGAATAAGAGTACTCCTGATTCATTGCAGAAAAGTACAAGCTTAGTGGTGACCAATGATGAAGTGGTAACCAGTGGTGAAGGGGTGATCAGTGATGGTGATCCTGATGGTGGAGAACAATCTGGAGAGATGAAGATTGTGAGTCCAGAGGAGGGAGAAGGGATTCAACAAGGGAAGGAAACTGACCAGGAAGTTGTGTATGATGGAAGCCCTCAGAGCATGACAGAAGAGGCAGAAGAGATAGATGAAAACTTAAAAGTTACATTCAAAGACCCACCATCAGAACCAGCAGAGTTAAGTGATGATACAGAGCAGAAATTAAAACTGTTATCTCCAAATCTTAGTCACATTAGTAAGGAGTCAGGAATTCAGATAGATCAAGAATTTAATGAAGAACTACCACCACATGAGCATTTAGAACCAGGAGAGAAGAAGTGTGATTGTGAAGAGAAGATCAAGTTTACTCACTGGATTGTGGATTTTGATGATGTGTCTGTTGCTGATCTGTTGGCCCATGGAGACAAGGATATCATTGGTGAATGCATGACAACACTTCTGAAAGATTTCTACTCTGGTGTTAAGAAGCCTAGGTTTGAATACAAGGCAGGGATTAAATTTCAGCAAAATCTGAAAAAGAAAGGTGCTAAGAAACCTAAAACAGGCAAGAGCAAAGAAAAAGGACCATGTATAGAAACACCAGTAGCATGTAAAGAGGGGGCATATTTTAAGAATTTCCCAAACAGGAAAGCCAACCATCATGGCTACAACAAACTTCATCAGATGCCAGTAAAATGTGGGTGTAGGGAGAACAAAGGAAATCTGAACAGTGATTTGTTTATAGAAGGGACCCCTGTCCCTATCTATCAGTATGTGGATGATGCCGTGGAAGATTTCAAGCTTCATTACTTGTAGAAATAATTTTTTCATAAAATTTATTACTCAATACTAATATATTTTGCAATATTACTAGTATATTAAAGTTTTGTTGTGAATTATAAACCTGTTTTCTGTCTGTGTGTATTAGGGTCATTCATATGCCTATGTGGTGAGTACATTTCTGTGAAGTTACCCTGTATCCAAACTCTGCCTGGGGAAGGGCTGATATTTAGTTACATTACAAAACCCATTCTGGTATTTGTATTTATACCTACTGATTTATATGACTCTAATCATATTTAAAGTATTGAGTATATGTTTGATACATCATACTTCTATAGCAATCCTTTCCTAATAAAGCTATAACATGTACTACTTTGCTTATTACATCTATTTGTATCATTACTGTGACAAATGATTTATCTATTTAGGGATATCAGTAGTTCATAAGATGATAATTATAATGCCGATTTTAGGAGTTCAGAGTTCAAACCTAATGATTTATCTACCTTTTCATAATAACATGATCCATTTTTTACCAACTTGAAAATTGAAGTTGGTCAATTAACTATAATACTGGTAGTGTAAAGAGGCTGTGTCTTTTACATTGCTTAGCAAAAAAAAAAAAAAAATGGTGACTGGATTCAACATTCGTGCCTATCCCAGTTAATAAATACTTGTTACTTAATAAAAGTTTTAAATGTTTGAGCTTTGCCTATTGGTTGGTATCCTTATAATTTTTTTCTTTTTGCTTGCTGTACAGTTTTAAATACAATCCTAGCTATGATACAATGTTGACATCTGTAAATTTCAATAGGATTATTAATTCAAAAAATTCTTTAATTTAATCTTATGTAATATTTGTCAAATTTACATGAATGAAGTAATATGCCATGAATTAATGTGTTCTTCTTTTCTTTTTTTCTCTCTCTCATGCTTTATCTTTTATCTGTCTGTCTTACTCTTCTTGTTACTGCATTTGTCTTTCTTTCTCCTCATGTTTCTTACTTCTGGCTACCTTGCCACCTCCTAGCAGCAGCCGGCAGTCAAAACAAGGGCACCACTCTCAATTAGAGGAGGATCTCAAGGTACATTACAGTCATTTTTAAAAATTATTTTATGAAGTGAGAGCCCATTTTAGCTTGTGGCTTATTACAAAAAGCAAAGATGTTGTTTCTATGTGAAATTGGAACAGTTTATTTATAAATGAAAAACTTTAAAGAAAAGCAACAAAGTGATTTAAAAATATAAGTGTTCTTTTAAGCTGATGGATTGTGTGTCATTGTCATTATTAGTTATCCAGGTTCAATCAAGAGTGTATGGGGATTTACCCTGGGTTTTATTCCATACACCCTGAGGTCATGTGTGGACAGCCATTTTAATAGTATTTAAATAAATTCTTTGTAGACAACAGGGTCCAATCAACTGTGTCTCAACCTATCGATAAGATTTACTACGTACTACAATGCATCGTGATGTCATGGCATTTGCTTTTTATCATTAAAAAAACTATGCATTATGACGTACGTCATGTTTTATTTACCCCCGGGTAAGTCAGGTACATGGAAATTTACACCTGACTTTGTAACCAATCAAAGCTCGTGTTACAAGCTACATAGGAAATGAGATTATTTACATACTTTGTTGTAAGGCCTACACTTAAGCTGTTGCACTGTTGATAATGAAATACATTCTTTTTGTAGTAAAATTGAAGTCAGCAAACTGAAATTACTCTGTATATGATTTTTTTAGCTGAGGTTTTATCATCATTTGTCCATTGTCATTGTAAACTTTTCGTATTTTCATCTTCTCCAGATCCACTTGGCCAATGTCAACCAAACTTGCCACAATTAAGGCATCTGTGTGAAAAAGGGGGCTTAAACTTTTTTTTCAAAGGAAGGGTCATTCCCTCTTTAAGGGGAGATATCACAATGGGAAAACACAGTTTTAAATAGGAATATAAATGAAAAATCTTTCAAGTTGTGTAGATACATGTTTTTTGTTTTTTTTTTAAATTGCATGTGATTTAACAAGGTAAGGGTAGGATGGGGCCACAATATGCATTAAAGTTTTATACAAGTCCTCTAATGAACAATTGGACCATAGTGACTCAGAAGAGAGGCCCATGTTCCTCTTGACTCTATTCAAATTTTGAAAACAAGTTACTATTGTTTTTCTGTAGGCATTGACAGTGAAAGGACATGGAAACATTGACTCAAATGGAAATGATGGTGAGAAATGTCAAGTCATGATTTAAAATTCATTTCAAATTTGACATTTAAATTCCTTTATTTTTAAGAATATTTTCCATCCTTTTTTATAGGACATGAAAATTCTAGAGAAGTAAGTATGCTAAGCCTTTTAGTTTTGTTATTTTATATTCTCTTAGTGAGAATATGCATGTAGTTTTATTAAGTGGTGTGAACTTAATTTTATATAAAGGACTATGCAGCTTGATTTATAATTATGTTACATTGTCGATTCATAAAATATTTTTCAGAACTTTGACAGTAGTGGACAGAAGAGTCCAATAGCAGGCTGGTCATTGACTGATAACCCTGCAATAGAACCAGACACAGAACAGAAAGAAAACCTTAGTCGTTTGTCTCTGCATGACGACACACATGATAAACTGCCATCAGAGGAAGAAAACGGTGACATAGACAATGCTGACCAAATTACAAACGGTGAGGATGATGGATTTCATGAAGAGGACATGGAAATGAAAGGGAGAGCTGATGGAAGGCAAGGGGAAGAGGATGTGATAGAACCGAATCCAGACCCCAGCCCAGAACCAGACCAAGAAAACACTGACCCAGAAAACACTAATCAAGAAAACACTAACCCAGAAAACATTGACCCAGAAAACATTGACCCAGAAAACAGTGCAAATACAGAGGCAGAAGACAAGGACCAGTGATAGACATTGTACACTGTGATTCTCAAAGCTCTAGAGTCTGTGATGGAACTACACCCTTTATTTCAGGGTCTGATTTCTCTGGATTGGGGGAATATAGTGAGCAAAAATGAGGATGCATATCCTGGCATGGATGCACTTGTGATTTTCCATTGATTATCTATTTAATTGTAGATGCATTTTCATTGTACTCTTTGTGAAAAGTCTTAAGCAATACCAGATAGATAAACATGGTGCACCATTGTATTTATGAAAGGTTGTTCAGCTAGCTAGGCTACAGATAGGCATACTCTGGGCTGAGCTTTAAAAAACTGTTTGCAGTTGTCCCATAATGTTTAGAGTAGATAGGTAGATAAGTTTTTCTTCTAATAGAAAGTAATCTTACTTTTCATGTTTTCTTGAATTATGGATCAGATTTATGATTGAGGATTTTTGTAGAGCTACTGAAAAGTTTTTGAGCCTGGATTTACACTTGCATGATTACCTAATTTTAGTGCCTAATTGTCACACATAAAGATAAAATATTTGAAAAGCCAAAAAAAAAAAAAACAAAACAATAATAAAATTGGGATTGATACATTTTAAGTGGGTTGGTGGTCAGCTGGAAAGAAGGGGTGTTTTATTTTAGGCCTCTGGATGTCAGAGCAATAATTTTGACATTGGTCTACACATGAAAATGGCATTTACAAAGCACTAATATGGATTAAAAACAAATATGGTTTAAAATCAATCTTTTAATACTGTAAACCAACTTTTCTTAAAATTGAAATAAAGTTAAATTTCTAATTTGTTTCTTTATTGGGTGGCATTGACAATAGCAATTTTCTGTTGCAAATTCTAATATCGAAGATGTACAATTTTGCATTCAAAATATAACATTATATGTGACTGACTTGTTTTATTTGAAAAAAAAAGACATTTCTTTCTTCATGAATTTTTCTTAGATTACATGCAGTTAAAGGAAAGTTTCTTTACAGAATTTTATACATTTTCACATGTGCATTTTTGTGTAATATTTAATATAAAAGCAATCATCAGTCTAGGAGTTCATCTACATGAGGTAGGTGAACAATCATGTGATAGATTTCTACTTGCTGACTGAGATTTAAGTTTTTATTAAACAATAATTTTTTGTTGTTTGTGCAATTGCATGTAGATTTTTGTCACCCACTTTAATGTTTGTGTACTTGTCTTTGTGAAATAATCATGACATGAATTCATATGGTTATGGTCATTGAAAGCTAACTCATTTTGTCAGAACTATAGTGATTAGTTTTGCCAGATTTTTAACCAGTGTTGGCCTTATATGTCCACATATCTTAATTCACTGTGAAGATAAATAATTGATGTCTGGAAGAAAAGAAATGACATTTTCTACATGTGATGCTAATCATATTTTATGCGTGTTTGGTGTATTTTTTCATTGTGATCTGGCCACGTCAAGGTCAATAATTTGTTTTATCTTCATATCTTTGAATTGTTTGATCTATGCCTAAATGCACAAATTATGTTTCAGTTTTATACCTTTATTTTTACATGGGCATCAGTTATAATTTAATCCTTCATTGAAAGTCAAGGGATTGAATTACTGAATAAATACTAGTGTTCTACTTTTTGATTTCTTCTTATGATGCTTGTTTAGAGAGATAATTATTCAAGAAAATTAAAGGTTCATAACCACTTCTTATATATGGTCTAAAGAAGACTCCTACTGATGTTGAGTTCAAAAGGTCAAAGGGCAAGGTGATAATTCATAGATTCTGTTTGTGTGTAACTCTCATTTCTGGGCAATATCTTTTGAAGCCTTTGAGCTTTTGCAGTGAAATTTTATATCCCAACTCCCACTGGCCTAAAGTAGACCTCTATTGATTTTGAGTTAAAAGTCAAGGTAATAAATTCATACATCTTGTTTTTTGTGTTACACTTTACTTTTTTAGAGGAAATCTCAAGAAACCTTTAAACTTTTGCAATAAAATTTTAAAAACCAGAACTCAACATGGCCTAAACAGATCCAATTCCTATTGATTTTGAGATCAAAGGTCAAAGTCATTAACCATATTGGTGTTTTAATTGTTTCCAAATGTACTTGTCTTTGTGTGAAATTTTCAAAACTTTGACATTTCTTTCATGACCATTGCTCTTAATTTTTATATTAAAAACAATACCTTTATATGGTTTTTACACAGGAGCACGTGAAAAACAGTGTAAAATGCTAAAAATAATTTTCTCATTTTGTCAGAATCAAAAATGTCAAATCACATTCAAAATCAACATGTATTTAAATTATTTGACTTGTATCTTAAACGAGGGCAAAATCATTGTAATTCATCATGAAAAATTATAATTGAGCACAATGTATCTTAATTCACTGTAATATCTGAAAAAGTCTTTGTGTGAAAATGTAATAATTTTTTTGAAAGATGTCTTTATTTTAATAAAGAAAAAAGTATACCTTTATGATAAAATAAACGAAATGACATTTTCTACATGTGATGCTACAAACATCTGAATATAACACTATTTTGCGGAAAATGCGTTTTGATTAGTAACAATTTACACTGATTTTTAAATTTTTCTGTTTGATTGTGAATTTAACTCCTCTAAGAATTATCCTAGCCAATTAAATCTAAATGTGCTAATCATTAGGCAAATATAGGTACAAGTACATTTTTAAATTTTTTTCTTAGTTTTATCGAGAAAATACAATTAATGGTAAATATAAAATTAAACATATTTCTCTGATTTAAGCCGCTTTCTTTGAATTTTATCTATCTTTTTGCACTTATATAAGCATATTATCGCACAAAAATTGCTATGAATGATCAACCCAAGGAAGAGATTTCTTATTAACCAAATTTGTATTTTATAAATTTTCTTTTTGTAAATTGTGTACGCTATTGAATATAAACATCAGTTATAATTTAATCCTTCATTAAAAGTCGGAAGGGATTGAGAGCTTACTGCTAATAAATCCAAGATGGTTTCCTTGGTTACAAATCTGCAGCATTCAAGATTTTTACAAAAAGGAGGGTTATTTCCTATATCTAAGTGAATTAAATGTAAATTTAAATATATATTTTCGTCTGAAATAAACTTTATTTGAGAGATAATAAATCTTTATTCAAAATAAAATTAAAGTTTCATAACCACTTCTTATATATGGTCTAAAGAAGACGTCCTACTGATGTTGAGTTCAAAAGGTTTTGCAACAGGGCATAACATTGTTATTAATCAATAACGTGACAATTTACAAAAAGAAAATTTAGTCATTAATAACTTTTATTTGTTTGTGTGTAACTCATAGCAATTTCAGTGGGAAATATCTTTTGATATATAAGCCTTTGAGCTTTTGCAATGAAATTTTATATCCCATTAATCATGTTTTCCCATAAAACTGGCCTAAAGTAGACCTATATTTGCTTATTGATTTATAGTACATGTAGATTTTATTATATAAAGTCAGTTAAAAGTCAAGGTAATAAATTCATACAAAATCTTTTTTGTTTTTATGTGTTACACTTTTTTCTACTTTTTTAGAGGAAATAAAAGAAAACTCAAGAAACCTTTAAACTTTTGCAATAAAATTTTAAAAACCAGAACTCTACATGGCCTAAACAGATCCAATTCCTATTGATTTTGAGATCAAAGGTCAAAGTCATTAACCATATTGGTGTCCAACAGGTTTAATTGTTTCCAAATTACTAGCTTAAGGGGTCTTTGAGCCATTGCAATAGAATTTTATACTAGGTACAACAGTGAACGTTTTGCCTAATTAAAGAACAACCCTTATGATTTTGAGGTCATCATGTTTATGTTTTATACTTTTGTTTCTGGAAAATATATTTCAAAGAATTTGATCTTTTGCAATGTCAGAGGAATGGAAGTTATCTCCACCCCACCCCCCCCCCAACCCCCACCCTCCCCCCTCAGCTTCTGTGAAATTTTATCAGACACAAAAACTTATCAAAAATACATGATTTCCTAGTCTATCATTCTTGTACATGTATTTCGATGTCTGATATCAAGAGGTCAAAAACAATGTATGTTGATACCCAAAGTCATGTCACAAGAACTATACATGTGAAATAAGATAGCCGTAGATTAAACTTATATAATGGAGGCAAGGTTACAGTGTTTACAGATTGACAGGGACAGAGTACAAAACTTAGTCGAGATGTATATAAGAACACATCAACAAGATGTGTTTGTGAAAAACTGATGCCCCCATATGGCAACATAGCTATAAATACACCTTTTCTTAAATGCAAATTTTTATATTGGTATCCAAAGTAGGGTCTTCTCACTGGAAATACACTTGTGAAATATGAAAGCCCTAGCACCACCTGTTCAAAAGTTATGGCCAAGGATAAGATTTTGAAAGGTAGGTTAACTCCAAGGGTCAAAGTTATTGGTTTCTTAAGAAAGGTCTATTGTCACAAGGATTACATGTGTGAAGTATGGAAGCCCTAGCCCTAACCGTTCAAAAGTCATGGCCAAAGTTAAAAATTTTAAAAAGTAGGTCAGGGTCAAAGTTCTTAATACCAATTGAAAGGTCTTATCACAAGGATTAAATATGTAAAGTATGAAAGCACTAGCCCTAACCCTTTAAAAGTTATGGTCAAGGTTTTCTTTGAAGTAGGTCAAACTTCAAGGTCAAGGGGTCAAAGTTTTAAGTATCCAATAAAGGGTCTTCTCACTAGGATTACATTTGTGAAGTATGAAAGCCCTAGCCATTACCGTTCAAAAGTTATGGCCTAAGTTTTTTCATAAGTACGGAAATCTCCAAGGTCAAAAGGTCAGGGTTGTTGGTATCCAATGAAAGGTCTTGCCCCAAAGAATGCATAAAAGAATTATAAAAATCCTAGATTCTACTGTTCAAAAGTTATGGCCAAAGTAAAAGTTTGGAATTTTGGTGTAAAATGGGTCAAACTCCAAGGTCAAGGTCAAATTTGGTAGTACCCAAAGAAAGGTCTTGTCACAAGAAATACGCATGTGAAATATGAAAGTCAAAGCTCCACTAAATCAAAAGTTACGGGCATGGTTAAAGTTTTTTCGGACAAACAGACAGAGGGACGGACACGACAAAAACTTTATATCCCCGAATCATCGATTACGGGAGCAAAAAAAATCAAAATGTATCAATTAAAATGGTTTAAAATTATATTGTGCGTCAAAACAGTGTTCATTTAAAGTTATGTCCATGTAGAAATTTCTTTTGTTTATTTGCTGATATTTAAATTATGCCCCCGTAAACGAAGTTTCGGGGTACATAGTTTTTGTCGTGTCTGTCTGTTTGTCTAGCTAGCTGTCTCTCTGTCTGTTTGTCCGCAAAAACTTTTGCCCATAACTATGTGGAACTTTCAAATTCGCATAAATGAGTTTAAACTTTAATTTTTTTTTTTCTTTTTTAAAAGTCCTTAAAAAATGCGACCCTCCGATGATCCGCCAATGCAAAGACTAAATATTTTTAAACTTTCAAACTTACAGAATGTTTTTATTATACAATTCTACGTATTTTAAAACTAACATTGCTTTGTACTTCACAGACACTTTAAGTGGGGGAATGAACAAAGTGGGGAATGAAAACAGACTTAACGGCTATATAGATAATCACCTGCGTATCAATTTTTTCAATTCAATATTCTTTTTGGTACTTATAAAAGCACATATATTATACAGAACCTGAATTGTGCTGTTAGCCATGTATTATAAAATATTAAACTGTAGCAAGCTTGTTTCTATAATATTATGCATCCTATTAAAACAGTCACTGAGATATAAACAGATTTTTTTTTATTTGTTACTAGTAACCTTGCATACTTTTTTCTTCAATTGACATCTTTATACATAGGACAATCAGGTAAAGTGTTTTCCGTCTTCAACAATAGTTTAACAATCAAAACAAAATCTTTTTTCTATAGGAATGATAGGATTACAATATCTGGACTTCTTGGCCAACTTTTGGCTTTTGCGCTGATCATCAAATGTGTCCATCTTGCTTAGAACTGCTAAAATAATTGAAAATAATAATTTAAAAAATAGGATTACTGAAAGTAAACTTTTCTTTTATACTTATAGATTTTTTTCTCTTTGATCAAATGTTCCCTTTAATTTCACGGTTTGTTGATTAAACAATAAATTTTGTACATTAAAATTGTTAACATAAGAAAATACTTCTCCCGTGCAAATAATGGTTAGATCCGCCCACCGCGAAACATTCATTCATGACAGCTATGATGTTCCAAGAGAACTTCCGATAGTATAGAACATTGAATACGATTGGTTCACCGCAAATCTTGCAACATTTCATTGGTTGTCTACATTTGACACAAATTTTAAACCGAAGGCAAGTCAGGACATCTTTCTCGAGAAACATTTTATTCATGCTGAAATGGCTACACAGAATACAAATCCTTCTGTCTCAACAACCTCAAGAAATAAAGATGTTTCTAGCAGTTCAGGACAAGCACGAGACAACCACTCGGTCAGCAAACGGTTTGTATTCGTGTTATTTTTCTTACCGTCTTCATCTTTTCTGGACACTTTATCAGTTTTCTAATATACTATTGTCTATTTAAAACACAGGGGCTTATCACGAAATATTGACAGACAATAGTATACATGTATAAGAAAACAGATTACCATGAGTATCTGCAGTCCATTTGACCATTTTTTTTTTTCACTTGTAAAGATAACATTCAAATGTTTTTATATTGTTTCAAATGTTAAAAAATATTATTTTTTCCTAAAATACTTGTATAATCTTACATATTCCTATTTCACACAGGATTGACCCTTTTGGTATACAGTCACACAGATGATGACTATGACAATAGCAATGCCCAATGATTTTTAAAGAGTCAAAAAATTGTTAGTTTTTTATGTCCATTGTGTAAAAATTCCCCTTTTTCCATATCAAAAATTCATTAAACGGAGAATATTTAAAACATCGTTCTGAAATTTTCCGTTTTTGTCCGAGCTTTTAATAATTTATGCTTTTAAAAAATGCATATATTCTTCAAGCTTTTATTTGATATTGATCGGTAAACATGTGCCAAGTCCATGATGGAAAATGATTGGAAAGTGTACATGAGTAAGATTAAATATCAGATAATGCAGGAATGGAGTAACAACAAAAACAATTTTAGTATGATAACATGAAAAACAGTTTTTGTTAATTTTAGAGAAAAAATTAAATAAAGTCCTGACCTGGTTGAGACATTTATCAAATGTTTTTACAGAAACGTGAAAAAGGTGCAAAAATTCCCCTTTTTTTTCTCCGATTAATACAGAATATTTAAAACATGTTCTGAAATTTTCCGTTTTTGTGTTGTCATTTAAAGAAATTTACTTAGTCATTAAAAATCTTTTAAAGTATGAATATATTATTCAAGTTTTATTTGATTTCACTGTTTTCTGTGCCAATGTAAGTCAATCTTGAAATTTATTCTTGCGATTGTAGAGTTAACCCTACTAGATGAGTAAGATGGAGCTTATATCACCATGAATCGAAATAATGGAGTAACAACAAAAACAAAGTTAGTAGTGAAACATGAAAAACAGAATTGATTTGTGATTATTAAAATGCTTTAAATTTTTTGTGTGTGTGTTAAAAATTTTGCCTAAAATATAACATTGTATCAGCTTGACAATGTAAAGGTCTACAAATGACCCTCAGAAGCTCAAGAATCACGTTGTGTACATTTTTTTACAAACGTGTTGGGGGGCATGCCCCCGGACAATCCGAATTTGCCTGCGGTCTCAGGCCCCTTTACATATAAAACGTGTGGTAAAACAAAATAGCTAGATAAATCCCTGTGGTGATATTTTTTGTGTGTGTGTATATATTTTGCCTAAGAAGTTATTTTTGTGGTCTTTGTAAAGGTCTACAAATGACCCTATATGAACATTAGAGATTTTTAAATTTTTCCATTTATTTTTAAAACGACTAATCGCGCCATACTTCAAACATTCAGGGTTGGTAATGCCTGCGGCATCTCAAACTTTACATATAAAACGGTAGTAAAACAAAATAGCTAGATAAATCCCTGAAATTAGTTTAATTATCCATGATATTAAGCGTAAAACGAAAACCGATCATTTTGGGTGCGTCGATTTACCCAAATGGACCCAAATGGAACCCAAATGGAAACTCAAATGGACCCAAATGGAAATCAAGTGGACCCCAATGGAATATATAATACATATATTATATCGTATTTTCAAGTTTTTACTTATTTAAAATATAGAAAATAAAGAAATTAGAACAAAAAGAGAATATTTTGATATCATTATTTTCTTCAAAATTCTTGATGCTATTTAATTCTATTTGAACTAACTGAACATAATTGAATACAAAATGGTATTTACCATGTTTCTATGGCCGTAGGGTTTTTTGGTCATGCAAAATGCAGAAATTATATAAAAAGTAATTAATTAAATTACAATTACTTTGACTTTTTCTTCAATTAAATTACAATTAAATAGCTATTAATAGGTGTAATTAATTAAATTACAATCTTTACAAAAGTAATTAATTAAATTATTTTTTTTATATACTGAAATTTTTTATAATCATTAATAACACAGGGGCTTATCACTTGTATATAAGTGCAGCCTCTGCACAAACAATACATGAAATAATATGCTAATAGGCATTGTGTATCTTTGTGGTTTAAATCATTTTTTTATTTACAAAACAGTAAAGATAACATTCAAATGTTTTTATATTGTTTCAAATGTTAAAAAATTATGATATTTGATTTTTTTTTTTAAAATACTTGTATTAAATTGAAAATTTCTTTTAAAAGTATTCCTATTTCATGTTGACAATTTTACTTCATATTTATTTAATACTTGTACAACCCTTTTGGTAAGTTGAAAAAAAATCATGTACATATACATGTACAAATTGACAATTTTTGTACTCACTTTAAATTTTTAGTTTAATTATCCATGATATCATAATCATGTAAAACGAAAACCCTGGGGTTGATTTGTTTTGATTGCAAGACAGTAGTAATTTTAATACCAACAAGAGAGAACTCCTTTGCACACACATTCATTTATTCCATGTCTTTACACACACATGTTTTCTACATTGAAAAACAACAACATAAATATAATAAATTATGTTTGTGCTCCTCAAAAAGTATTGAAAACATTTAAGGAATGAGATAAACATAAAACAAAAACAAAAAA
Organism: Saccostrea cuccullata; assembly: GCF_032062105.1. Taxonomy (NCBI): domain Eukaryota; kingdom Metazoa; phylum Mollusca; class Bivalvia; order Ostreida; family Ostreidae; genus Saccostrea; species Saccostrea cuccullata. The sequence continues at coordinate 525,123 of NW_026919155.1, read as the reverse complement.
ATCAAATTTTATATAATGATTAGAAGAAACTATATATATACATTATAATTATAAAATACTAGTAAACCGTCTTCTGTATAATTGAAGGACTGAGGATATGTTTTGCAATAAATATATATTGAAGACAGTATAGCTGGGGAGGTCATGGTGACAATATATCTGCATGTGTATTGTATAAAGTAATTGAATGTAATTGAAAAAGTAATTTAAATCTACATGTTTTTAAAGCTGTAATTAATTAAATTACAATTACAAGTAACCGTGTGTTCAATTACATATTCATCCAATCTTTCCACAACAAAGCATTCCTCATAATTGTTGTTAATTACCCCTCCTGGCCCTGATATTGCAATCACCGGACATTTTTTGCCATATTATACTGTCATTTTGGTTTCAAAGATACATTATTAGAGATTAATTTTAAAAAATCCATTTGTAACTGTAAGTTCATTTATGTTCATCATTTTAAATAAGTATATAAATGATAATAGAGAGTAATATTGTTTGATTTCTTTGGGTCCATTTGTGTTTGCAATTGGGTCCATTTGTTTCCATTTGGAAAAATTAATGGGTAAATCGAGCGCAATTTTTAGTGCATCCTTTGCACACGAATTCATTTATTCCATGTCTTTATGTTTTCTCTGTAGAAAAACAGGCAACATATTTGATACAAGCTGGTGCTCCTCAAAAAGTATTGACAGACATTTAAGGAATGAATTAATAGCTACCCAGTTTATACCGTATAAAATGGGTAGCTATTAAATTCATTGCTTATAATTTAATTTTCATTCATTTGATGTAAGAAAAAAAGATGATTGTTCTAACAAAAAGACTTCAGTTTGTACAAAATTTGAATGGTACAAAATTTGAATGTAACGTCAGGCGGATTGATACGTTTTTGACGCAAGTCATTGTGACGTAGGCAACCCATTTTATACGATATAAAGTAAATTTTTTATCCAATCAATTACAGTGTTACAACCAGAATTAAATTATTTTATTATAAACAATAGATTGGTAATGACTAAAGAGAGATATAAACTGTAATTAAACTCCATTCAATACTATGTCAAAATTTACTGAAAATTCTAAAAGAATATTCTAATGCAATTGTTTTGTAAAACACATTTTGATTGGCTAATGCACTGGTGTTTGAAGCAGTAAAACGAGCATTAACGAGTCAGAGTGAAAGCTTTACATTGTGACGTCATAATAGAGCAACACAAAAATACAATGCACATGACATATTTTATATAAAAAAATTCAACAAAATAAGACGTAAACAACAAACAAAATGCATGGATTGCATTAGAATGGGAATAACTGATCTTCTTATTTGGTATTTACGACCGTTAATGCTGATTTAAAGGTTGCAACATCCGTTTTACTAGCTCCCCTTACGCGTCACCGGTAAAACTCAGTTTGAGAGCGTTAAAGCAGCATTAACGGTCACAAATGCCAAATCAGAAGATAGTTATTCTCTAATTATCAATTTGCAGTTTGGTAGCTGTGGGTATTGATAAAAGATATATTCAATTCAATTAACTAATATTTTACAGACAAAAGGAGATCCAGGTGTTTCAGCTTTTCCAGATGGAGACAATTTGTTCAAATGGATTGCTACACTGACAGGGCCATCAGGAACGGTAAGCAAGACCCAACGTTAAATCAGACAGGTCTTTTTGTGGTGACCAATTATTACATAAATCTGGGGCTACTGGTAAATCTTTTTTTTGTCAGGATTGTCCATGTATTGAAATGAATTTTAATAACTTGCTTGCAACAGGAAAAAAAAGACAAGGAGATGTGTGAAAGAGAGTAATTGTGATAGTTTTATAATGGAATGACATCTGTATTTTATGTTCTGTACTATTTCAGGTTTATGAAGGACTAACCTACAAACTGACATTGGAATTTCCCAGTAGCTACCCCTACCAGGCCCCTACAGTGAAGTTTGACACCCCCTGCTATCACCCCAATGTTGACCAGAGTGGCAATATCTGCCTGGACATTCTCAAAGAGAAATGGTCAGCACTCTACGATGTCCGAACAATACTTCTGTCCATCCAGAGCCTTTTAGGAGGTAATCATTTCTAGAGCTGTATAGAGTAGACCCTATAGGGTATAGTATTCTTGTATTAATGTGTGTTCTTGTAAGTCTTTATTGACCTGTTTATTGTTTTCTGACTTTGACAAATGGTGTTGCCAGATCCATGTGAAATTCTCTCAAAACACAATTCCTCCTACAGCTTCGCATCAATTTCAATACGACTTGGTTTACAAGTACTACATTATACTCAAATACACTAAGTACACACCAGAAAAACTTTAGACTTATCAGTGATTTCTGGTCATATCTTTTTCAAGCCATTGGCAAATTTATTTATCTCCCATCAACTCATCTCAATTAACTAGTTTCATTGACCTGGTATTTATTGATAATTATGTTGTTGACTGTAAGACAAGGCAGCTACAGTATTTAAACTACAACATCCCTCCCCCCAAAAATAAGAAAGGACCCACTTGCCCATATCTTATTATAATCCCTCCTTGTTTTCAAAGAGCCAAGGCCATCCTTAAGAAATCGTTTGTTTGGAATTGCTGCCTGAAGGGTTTCAGACACAGGAGGAAGGGAAATTATTTTTTTTTTAATTGAAGATAAATTTTAATCTCAGTAAACAGTCAATACATTTTCTGACTTAAAAAGTACCTACCATCAACAAAAAAACCTAATTTTACATAGATCTGACACTGTATTTCAGTGTTTTGTATTGTGCATGTGATACATGTAATGGGAAAAACATTGGTTGAATTAAAAAAAAAAAACTACTTTTGGTCAATAAAATTTTTTCAGGAGAGGGCATTTCAATGAGGCAGTGCGGGAGGCCATTCCAAACAAACTATAATTTTATTTTGAGGCAATGCGGGAGGCCATTCCAAACAAACTATAATTTTATTTTGGCCCAACATACATTTTCTATCTTCAATATTTTCAGAGCCGAACAATGACAGCCCTCTCAATGCTGATGCCGCTGCGCTGTGGCAAAACCAAGAAACCTACAAGTCTGTCCTCCTGGAGAAATACGACAAAGACGTCCGCAGTAAACAGTCTTAATTAGACGGACCACAGAGATTTTCAGTGCAATATACACATACAGCGTGTCAAGAGACATGCTTAAGTTCAGAAAAAGTTCTCGTGTTTTTTATATCACACAAACATTTATGTGTCAGAGTATCTCTACTTTTCTAATGGATGAGAAGATATTTTGTAGAAGTAGTAAACCATTTTATGATGACAATATTTAGATTTTAATACTGTACTTTAATAACAGAAGAATGAAAATCAAGTGTACATTTAATTCATTTGTGTCAGTGTGGGTGTTTTGTACAGATGTGTTTGAGGAATGTACATGTTGTATGAATGAAGAGTATTTATTTTATATTAACTACAGTCTTTAATTCTATTTCTTACATTCCTTCTTGCTATCCCTCTCTGACACTAAAAACTTGACATATAACCATGCTTGGCACTAAGAAGAGTAAGGTCATGGGATAATTCTGCTTGTATTGAAATACAAATGTTGGTTAATGTGAATTGGTTCTTTGAGCATACGTCAAGCAAGTGTTTCTTCCCTTTTGAGAAAGAATTGTAAAACTTAAGTACAGTGTACATTTGAATAAAATCAGATATTTTAAGTTTTCATAGATTTATTTTCTCATTATTTTAAGTTTGTACAATGGTATTGTCCAGCATTTCCATGGAATTCTTGTTAGGATGGAGACCATCTGGTCATCAAATCAACAAGCGCATTACTGCTAAGACTGTGGCCCCAGCTGTCAAAGCAGTTCCTGAAAGAGAACAAGATGTTTGTGAATCACTTATGCCCCTTGTTGGACTGACATACCTCTGCAAAGAAAATGCATGGAAACTGCAAATTGGAATTTTTCCAAGCCCAAGGTGCATAACTGTCAAAAATTGCTTGATCCTATCTAAAACAGAACCCGACCTAGATATTCTTATAATAGATCTATACCAAATTTCATTTCAGTATGTGCAAACTCTGCAAAAAAAATGAACGTAAACTGCAAATAATTGGAATTTTTCTAAGTCCAAGGGGCAAAACTCTGTCAAAAATTGCTCAATCATACCCAAGATGTGCCCCATGGGCCTTGAGTTGAGGAATTTTCTTACCTATTGAGTACTTGATGACATCATTTCTGTAGGATTCAAATAATGTTCTGACATTTGCCACATCTGTCTCTATTTTGTTATGGAGCATCTGAAGGTTCTTCTCATTCTGAGCATGCTTTTAAAAAAAAAATACATTGTTAATGAAAACGAATTTAGAAAAGCATCATAATAAATTACATAGGTTATAGACAAAACACAAATTCCCTAGATCTGACCATTCAAATGTTATTGCAAAGGTTGAAGTAGGTAAAATTTTGCAAAAAATGCATGAGAATAACTCCCAAGATCAAGATCTCAGATATATGTTGATACCAATAGAAAGGTTTTTTTTGCAAGAAATACCCATGAAATGTGAAATCTGGGCTACTCCAACACATCAAAAGTTAGAAGCAAAGTTTAGTTTTTGCAGAAAAACAGACGGAGCAAAAACTAAATGCGCAAAATCTTGGATTAAGAGGGCAGGAAAACAATATATATTTTCCTTATATAGAAAATATTTTCTGTATTAAAAGTACTGAATTAGCTTGAAGGAGACAAATTTTCCTACTGCTTCAGTTGCTCGGCTTTTCTCGAGATTAATGTCCAGTCTCACATGTCCCTTCAGCTTATCCAGTTCATTTTCTAGAGCTTTCTTTAGCTGCTGTATTTCCATTGTCTGCTTCTACAAAGTGATTAAATGTCATTAAGTAAGTAGATCGACAATCTTTATAACAAGGAAATGATTAAAATCAAAATTCTTTTGAGTTGATAAAATTTTTGTCAATAGAAAACAAATGATGATCTATGATGATCTAAATGATGCCTTTTTTTGGCTACCTGTAAAACCTACCTCTGTTTCACTCCTTAACATTGAGAACTCACTTTTCTCCAGTATAACCATGTCTTTTTTAACCGAGTTGATGTGCATCATCATTTGTTGGGTTGTTATTTCCTAAAATATACAATGTCATATCAATTTTTTTAACCAAAGCATAAATAACTGGTCTCTAACATAATTGCTCCACTACATAAATATAAGATCTTAAAGTTTGTGGTTGGATCTGCTTTTCATCCAAACAGTGGTGGTCGACTTTTTTTAATCTTGTGATTCCATTTATAATTTTTATGTCAGACTCGATCATGTTATTCACCTGATTCAGTATTTTATTGTGATTATGTAGATCTATAAATTTAATGACAAAATCATATAAATCACCTCGACGGTATACATGTATTATATTGTGTTTACCATTTGTGCCTTAGTGACTAGAACCTTGGTCTGATGGTCTATGGAGGAATGGAGGACTTCCTGTACAATGTCTTTTATTGCTATTGCCTGCTTCTCTGTAAAGCCTAAGAAAAAAAAAAGAAAATACAGAACTTCATTATAGCAGTTACAAGAAGTGACAAGTCCAATGCTGGCAAAATAGATCAAGCAAACATATTCAAATTCAGTTCTCAGTTTGATTGCTTTAATGCTCACATGAGCTGAAAGCTCAAATAAGCTTTAACTGAAGGGTTCCAATGTTCCTATGTCATGTGCTGTGTGCAAACTTTTTGCATTTTGGACTTATTCTCAAGGACTAAATTTGCCACAAACATCCTTAGGTGAAGTGAATTTGAATGGCCATGTCTCTTTCAAAGGGAGATAATTAAGAAATAGCATCTTTTTAAGAATACTCTTCTTAATAACTGCTTTCCGGTCAGAAAACTTCAAGGCATCTTTCAAAATATGAACATTGATGTCTTGAATACCAGTGATATATTGAAGTGATCTGGAAGTCCCAACATTTATATGTTTTGATTATGAACTTATTTCTATTTTTCCTTGCCAAAGTGCTTAGATGAGTGATGAGCCCTTTAATACTAATTACCTTCTGCCACAAGTTTCTGTACAACAGCCAAAGTGTCAAAATAATACACCTTTGACTGAATGTTTCCCAGTGGGTTAATATTCCTAACCTCTGATACATCAGAAGGTTTATTTGTGCAGTAAGCTCTCTGAAATTCTGTAAAAAAAAATAAAATAAACATACTACCACACATTTACTGTTTTTTTCAGTCAGTACATATTTTTGTTGGGTCAGTAACAAATAACAGTAATATCTCCATGAGACTAAGAAAAGAAACTAAGAAAATATTTGAGAATACTCTGACAGATTTAATATAAAATACAAATATTTACATTTCCAATGTCTTTGTTCAAGATAAAATTACATAAATGTACTGGTTCATTGACAGACACAGTTAAAAAAAAAATCACGTGAAGGGCGGGACAAATAGAGACAGAAGCGGGGCTTGTAGCATGTGGATTGGAGGGAAAGAAAATGTATAAGGAATGACTATAAGATTTTTTGATTTCATGACGACGATCAATTGATTGGCTTGCGTGATAATTTTATGCATACTCGTCTTCGGCGTTTAAGCAAATTATCACACAAGCCAATCAATTGATCACAGTATGAAATCGAAAAATAAGACAGTTATTCCTTAAATGAATAAAAAATTAACATCTCAGTATACAGCATTAGACAAAAATCAAGTGCCCATGCTATTGCTATATGATCTACCTCAATACATGAACTACTAAACATCTGTTCAGAGTATTCTTTAATATTGTTTACATTCATAAACATATGCCTTGTAGATATATATCTCTCCTAAAATTCAATGTTATTTTCTGTTAAAAGACTTAAACTATAAATTCTTCCAGAATAACTAATAAATAATACCATATCGAGTGAATATATGGGCACTCGAGATGCTGGAAACAAAGGACACACTACGCTTTCTCCTTTCCAGCACTCTATCTTCCGTCGCTACCTTTAGAGATTTTAATGCTTCATTCTCACTAGAAAATCGTCTATAATTGTTATTTAAACAAACTGAACACATAAAAATATCTGAACTTTTTACTTTACCTGATCTTGAACCGCGTAAAAGTCGATACGTAATGATTCCAGCCATGATCTCAAATGTCAAAGGTAAAAGTGAAAGTAGCAGACCAGTGATGAGGTAAGTCGTACGATGATTTATTCATATAATTACAAATTTGATTGATTTCCATTAAAACTGTTTCCAACAATCTTTTTTTTTTTTTTTTTTTTTTAAATTACATCAATAAGTAAAATAAATGAAGATCTCTTAAATGGATAATAAAGCCGTGTTTCTATATGTTAAAAAGAATCTCCAAGCTAGAAAAAAAATATTGCTAATTCACATTAAATTAACAAAATAATTGTACATACAATGTACATGTATATGCATATTTTTTTTTTAACTATGAGTCCCCATTTCTTAAAAAACTAAAGCAAAAGGTCATGTAGTCAGAAAGTTAACCTGTAAGGATGACCAATTAGAAAGAAACATTTACAATGGACGAACTGCATGACTATGATTTTAACGAATGGACAGACAAATTTAACGTAAAAACTCCTAAAATTTCCTTTTCTACCCCCTGGGTATATTTAAGTGTTTATGCTCTTAAATGCCTCCATTAATCTTTAAAAATTGGGGAGGTGAAGTGAACTAAAATCTAAACAATATTAAACTCCATTAAAGATATCAACATGTAAACATTCACATTTTGCCGTTCATAAATTTAAATGAATCGTAGATTTAGCTAGATATATTATTGATCTTCTTTGTACACGTTTATGCTATTATTTTGCTTGACAATTACTATGTGTTTTTAAGGAGAAGAACTAGTAAGTTGTTAGAACTTGTTTCTTATCCTTTAATTTGCTTGTCAATGAAATATGTTCAAAACAAAACAAAGATATATCAACAAATTCAATGTGGATTTATTTATTGTAAAAATATGTATGACTATCTATAAATTAAAATTTACATGATATATCAGTTGTGAACACTTGCTTTACTGTTTACAATGCCAATCAGAAAAGACATTATTTATATACAGCTAATGTACATCTACCCTTACTGTAAATCACCAATTATTCCCCAAAACTTTATATTTGCATAATAAAGCAAGAAGGTCTGCTCGTGAAAATGTCATCTAATGTATATTTTTACTGTTATTTATTAAAACAGCATTAACAAGAACTCATTAAAATGTTGTCAAGATTGTATATACATGTAAATACCAAATACCTTCTTGCTAAAATAAGGTCTTGAGAAAATCTGGTGATTGAGACTAAACAAAATCACTAAGAAGACAACCATAAGTAAGTAACTGGCTAAGTACCCGCTATATACAGGTATACACAAAATCACTTCAAAGGCATATGATAGATAATCAATGATTTAAATCAACACTGAATGCTTGACTAACTTAAACTTGTACATATGAAATTTATGAAAGACTTATGAATGGAATTCTAATAGAACATAGATAACAAAAAATCACTTGTGTTTTAAGAGATCAACCATCAAAAAACAACTCTTTCATATTAAAGCAGCTCCACAAACCAACTTCAAAAGCAAAATAAATCAATTCATGACTCAAATGAACACGGTCTTAATAATGCAAATGATATACATATACATGTACTGTACATACCAACTATATTTTTTGGTTCTATTTTTGTTTTTGCTATTTATGCTTTAATCAAAGTAATCAGAAAATTAATCAACAAATTATGTAATACAATGTACAAATATAAAAATCATTAAAATTTAATTGAGGCAATTGGTTGTATCACTTATTTTGTTTATAAAGTCACATATACTCACTGGGAAAGTAAAACCTTAATATCACAGATTCCATGATACAGTGACAACATAAAATTAAGAAGGGGAAATATTGAGTTTAAAACGGAACTTTTGGTCGTTATCTCGTTTTTCAAATGGATACCAGAAAATAAAGTTCACATCCCAGACATTATTGAACAAGTTAAAAGCCACTCCATCTACGGCTTTGATTGGTTTTAATGGAACAGGTATGACACTCGGATTGCTACCAGGTGTCAGCACATTGACCACAGCGACATCTGGTGACTCGATAGAAAAGCCCGAGTTTCTGCTGTCTGTATAATACACACCCTTGTCTACAGCTGCAAGGAGAAATTTATTTCAATGAATAAAAAGTTTGAAATTTTTATATTTTTTAAGTTTTTCTCTTATTAAGTATGTCATTAGTACATAATTATTTTTAAAACGTTGATTGTTGGTAATTTCAAATAATTGTAAGAACCAAAACAGTAACACATGAAGTAGACTTAAAATCCAACATCTCATACTAAAATCAGCATGCTGAGTGATGTTTTGATTCTGCATTGTTGTATCAATATTTACACAATGAATTGTGTATGAACTTTTCGGTTGTTTCACACCGTGGGCATGACAGGTGGGCAGGAGATGCTCACTTCTCTATGGCACCTGATCCCACCTCTATTGTTTTAGAGGTTTGTGTTTGCTCTGCTACTGATTTGTAGTAAACTGTACATGTATTTGAATAGACTTATGAGATTGAATACTGTTCGTTATCTCCATATTTCATCCATAAAAATCTTCAAAAGAATATAGGATTAATACTTTTATGAAATAATAATTTTCAGTCCTTTTACTTATATTTCTCCACCTAACATGAGCCTAGAAAACTCACCATGTAGAATTTGACTTCCATTAAGAATAACGTTGAGTGGATCAATAAACTGTCCTACTTTATGAATTTTCCAGGACAGATTTGGATTACTGATTGGTCGGAACATAAAATAAATAGACTCTGGCATGCGTGTTGGAGGCTTCTGGAACCACTGGACCTCAACATCAACACCTAAAACATAACAAGGATACGCCATGTATAGAAATATTTCAAAATCTTAAAATTGACTAGGATAACTTATGTACTTTAATCAAAAGTCTTGACCATTTCACCTTGACATTGAGCTGTTGGACTCAGAATCTATAGTGAATTATTGTGTATATTTTTTAATGTGAAGTGAAAAATGTACACATTCATGTTGAAATATGCTTCCAGTACCTTTTATACCACACAAAAGTATGTTCTGAGGGCACTGACATGACTGTATACAGTCAATTCTCGAATTATCGCCATTCGATTCATCGCCATTTTCGCAATACCGCCATGATTTCCCCAGAACGTTTTTCCTGCTATATAAAATTCTCTTTATAACGCCAAATTAGCATACCGCCATTCGCCACCCTGTTTTCATAACAAACGTCCATTTTTAAGTGTCAGTTATCTCGATAATACCGCCACAGGTGCGTGTGGTCAGTGAAGCGCGGCTAATTGGTTGTGACGCTATCCCTGTTGTAAAGCATGTAAAGGCAGACAAGGTACATGCAATTAAGTAATTAAACAAGAATTAATAAACAATAATTCTAACATGAATGTTATAATAATTTTGATTTCTGTTTATTAAAAATCATATAGTCACGGCTTCGCCACGAAAGCGGTAGTTGTTAAAGTAAGCCGATAACGATATTATTTTGATGATCTCTGCCTTAAACGATGCTAAGTTTGCTAAAAAAAAAAAATAATTATACAGTATAACTTGTGAACGTTTCATTATCGATGATGCCATAAACAGTGAATTTATTGAAGAATTCATTTTTCGTACTATCTGCAATATATCAGGACGATCGACCCAGCATTTTTTGTTCACAGACGTGCAGATTTACAAGCATACACATGTACTTGTCTTTATTTCATAACTGCACATTTTGTTTTAGCGAAATTATACATAAAAAAATTACTTGAAGTATTTTTAAATTTTAGAAATATAATTTTATATACATGTTCATGTAATAATAAGAATAGAAACGCTAAATGGTATTTCTAGGAACGGTAACTCTACTTCTTGTTTCCTAAAAATGGGAAATTCAACTCATCGCCAAATTCGTTATACCGCCATGATTTCTAAATTACAAAAGGTGGCGGTTTATCGAGAATTAACTGTACATAACTGTTGTTATGTCTAAGATAGCTTTATGTACATCTACTTACTTGATAATTGCTTAGATGCAGCTACCCCTGTATACTTAATATATATCACAGTCGGAGCACCATACAGAGACATACTCAAGGGATCCGTCATTTGGAGATGTACAATAAAACTGCAACCCTCTGTTAAAAATAAAATAAGCAGTGTTGGTACACATAAAATGAATTCAGACATTTTTTGATAAGCAAAACTTTCCAGGTTCAAAAAAAATATTTCTATCAATATGGTACCTTTACTCTTAAATAAATCTTCCATGGTTACGCTCCAGTACCCACTAGTGGCATTAGATTCAGATATATTTGGTTTTCCTATTCCTAACTGAAAGCGAGGAGAGTAGGGATAGTTTTTGTTGAAGTAATCAAAGTCTGATTGATTCAAGGTCTGGTAGACAAACTTTCCTAAGGGATGGGTGCTATCTGCCCATACGGCCTGTAAAAAATACAAAAAAAAACACCTCTCTTTCCATCAAATAGGAATGTGAAATTAAGGTCAGACGACACGTTCCTCAAAAACATAACTTTTCCCAAGAATTTGTCATTGAAGTATAGGTACTTAAACAAATTTCCTCACAAAAATTTAGGGTACCTTACCAGGCATTTGGACAAGATAGCAGGGTCATATTTCTTATATAACCCTTATAGGTAATGTTCTGAATGGCCTATATCTTGATTTTTAGTGTACTTATATTTAAAAACATTTTGAAACAATGTAGAAATCAGAAGAAAATGACAAGTATGAATAATTTTTTATATAATACCAAGAGATACAAAACATATATTTGAGGAACGTGTCGTCTGACCTTAAAAACATGTATTTAAAACATTTACAATGATTAATATGTCATATTCAGTAACTTGCAATATTGCATCAAGTGATATATGTACCACACACACTTATTGGGTGTAAAACATCTTGAGCTCACCTGACTAGCAGGGTCTTTCATATGTACGAGAGAACCCTGACTATCAAATCCAAACTCAAAACCATTAGAACATTTCTGTATCTCCTGGGATGTACCAATGTTGACGTATTCTGTGAATATCAAAAAATCTTAACACCTGATGCAGATAAACACACAATACCATTTTTCCCATGTACTTAAATACAAGACTGCTTTTTTATAACAGAATCAGTAGCTTTAATAAATATTTGTATTAAAGTTAAGAACAGTTTTGCATTGTATTTTTGATTAAACTCTATGTAAAGTATATCCTCATTAAAGTACATAGTGAAGTTTGTTGAATTTAGAAATGTAAAACTATAGGTAGTTTCCTGGTTTTTTCTGACCTGACATATCTGAGTTTTATGTCAGACTGTTATTGTTTTTTTTAATGTTATTGTTCTTCTTCTGACCTGATATATCTGAGTTTTATGTTAGACTATTATTATATTTCTACTGTTATTGTACTTTCTATGACCTGACATATCTGAGTTTTATGTCATATGTTTTTTATGTTTAAGTGTATCTTTTTCTGACCTGACATATCTGAGTTTTATGTCATGTGTTTATGTTTATATGTGTCTTTTTCTGACCTGACATATCTGGTCTCTTGGCCTGGATCTGATTCAGCTGCTGGACAATCTTGGAGGACAATGTATGATTTCCCAGAGCATCCAATCCAAGGTTTGTAAAATTCCTCTGCTCTTGCCAAGACAAGACACCATTCATAAATCCAAAGGCTATTTAACATAAATGTTGCTGAGGAGTAAATACATTTTCCCAAAGATGACCTTACATAATTTTTATGATGCAATAAATTTTGCATGTTAGCTGTTCATGAATGTATAACTTCCAAACATCATACTGTAGATTAATTTTTTTTTTACACAACTACAAGTACTATTGCAAAATACTGAAAACCTTCTAATATTCACGTAAAGTTTTATTCGCAATTCGTCAGTTTGAAATCAATCTGCAACGATTAATTTTCGTGACTAAGGAAACATTCCCAACAAATACAAAGCAAATAAATGGTTTGGGGCGATTAATATTTGCAAGTTAGAGTAGGTTGCGAATCAAGCAAATATTTCTCGCACACAAACAAAAGTTGGTTTACAGTAGTTCTTAGAATTCAAAAATTAATATGAAAACAATTATTTGCAAAGGAATGGTTGATCAAAATATTTTACATGGATTTAAGACCTACCTCAAAGTAATTTTATTAAGAGATGTGTACTTCTCCTGGAATTGTGTGATTTTTGTTTCTTCACATATATTTAGGAATCTACAGGATATTTCAGCTGATAAAGCCCAGTAATTTGACTTACACAGATTATTCATGATTGGGTAGAATTGTTCGTTGCTCCAGTGATGACTGTCAAACACACTACTCAGTCCCCAAGTATGTTCTCCATGCTTCAGGAAGAAAACACTGGCATTGTAAAATCTGGAATCCGACAATGAGCAATCTGTATAAAGAAACATAATAAAAATTCAAACATAAGTGAAACAAGATCACCTAAAAGAATTTACATCATATCTTTTATCACTGGGGCATATTCAGTTCAAGAAACAAACCTGATTCTGACTGAAGACATGCACTTCTAGCTCTAAACACGGCCCTCATCTCGGCCACTTTACGAGGGTCGGACGCCGACCCCTGGATCCAGGTATCTCCGAACTCCTTAGTGATGATGGGAAGCTTGGACTTGTAGGGGTTTACTGCTTGTACAAAATTCTCCAGTGTGGAAGACTGCACATCAGCGCCAGGGAACTGGGATCTGGCGATTTCATAATACTCCAGTACCTCCTACAACAGCACAATAACAGTGTTAGATCTGTAAAAAGTCAGATGTCACACTATTTTTCCTGTACATATGATATTGGCTACTAGAACTGATCTCTGATTAATCTAATAAAAAAAAAAATGTTCCATTATCAATTATTTGAAAATTAAACCTCTTATACTTTTAAATAAATTTTATATGTAAAAGAAAGCAAACTTATATCTGACTCTCAAGAAGAATACAAACTTTGTAATCCATTGGTGGCCCAGAATTATCTGTTCTAAATGCAAAGCAGAGAGCATGATCGAACCCTGGGAAAGTGGCACAGTCCCTTCTAGAAAGACCATAAGGCTTTGATGGCACAGGGCCTGGGTTGTCAGGGTAACCCCCTAAAAATAATTCAAATCACAGATTTATTTCAATAAATCTGGAGTGATTGAGAGACAAGGCACTTTCTGTATTTGTATGCCTTGTCATGTTTAAAGACTAAAAACTACTGACTAGACTCTATGGTATTTCAGAATCATAATACACATGTATATAGTATGATTAATGTGCAGTTACTGTATACAAGGAAATTTTTGCCCCCGTTTTATTTTCGCCCCTTGATTGCGTTTTGATTGGGTGAATTTAAAAATGGGGCAAATTTAAATTACACCTAATAATTTCTTAAACAGAACTATGACTGGGCGAATTTAAAACGGGGCAAAATTGTTCACAAGTTCAAAAGGGCGAAAATAACCCTGTATACAATATTTAAGAATTCAGCTGAAGAATCTAGCGGTAGAATTCAGTTCTGTGCTAAATTACCTGGATGCCAGATTCCAATGACAGAGCTATTTTTAAACTGCCAGTTAAAGATGGGAGGAACAGCGGGAGGGGCTGTTACAGTATTCACCCCAACACTCACAGCTTCCACGCCTAAATCTGTCAAGATCGGCAATACTGCTTGGGTCATAGCTGCAAATGAAATTTAAAGTAGCAATTAACTTTACTGAAATTACATACATGTATGTACATCTTGCTGAAAGAAATCAAATTTGCTTTCCTATCTTATATTCAGGAATTTCAAACTTCACGAGAACAATAATTAACTGCCCTATTCAAACACAACCTGACACAATTCATGTATGCATGAAGAAATCAAGTTGAAATCCACTGTGTAATTTTTTCAATAAATGTTAATGTTCAGTAAATTCTATAATTGATTAGATGACTGGTATACAGCCTTCTACTCACCAGATACATCTCTCTGACTGAGTGTTCCATGTTTTCTCTTGTTAATGTTCAGTAAATTCTACTCACCAGGTACATCCCTCTGGCTGAGTGTTCGGTGCTTTCTCTTGATTCCCAGCTCCTTGTCTAAGTCTATACTCAGCTGTACACCAAACCTCACCATCAGAGGGTCCATGGTCTCCATATACATGTTCATGGGGCCGGCGTGCCATGTAATGTCTCCCCTTTTTGCTGCAGCTACAAAGTCTGCCTTCTCTGTCTCATTAGGGCACTGCATGATAATTATTAATATCATAATTTATTCATCACAAAGTCATGCATAATGGATCTACTTACAGTTGGAAATAAAAAGAGAAAAGACAGGAGACATCAAACTCTGAGATTTTAAACCATTGGCCTCAAAACTGACCCGAGCCACAAATTAGGTGCAGATGATTAATTTCTTTTCTTTTATTTTCCTTCTTTGTTTAAAAAATATTATGACTCCATGATGTGGATAAAGGGATGTGATATTTAAATATAGGCTAATATGTAAACATAAAAGTAGTTGTTCCATTTGATATAGAAGATGTGCATGTATGAATTAGAGAGCATAAGTAAACATAACAATCTGACATCCATAGGGGAAAAATTGATTTATTATAGTAAAAATATCTTGACCTCAAAAAGTTTTGATTTATTCAAAGTTAAATAAACACAACATTTGAATGTTACAATATCAACTTGATACACATGGTCAAACTATTTTGGTGTGATTTTTAACTATACACATGCTAAGACCAGGATTGTGGCTTTTCTATCCACCCAGCATTAATATCTACCAGAATATTTCTGCCGCTAGAACTTAGTAACCTGAAGTCCTAGACACTCACCTGTAGTTTAATCCCAGAGAGAACAAGATTTGGGGGACAGTGTAGGTACAGTCTGACAAGCCAAGGGTGGGTTGTATAGATTTGCTTCTCATAGTAACCCAGTTCTCTCAGTGTAGCCGAGGTGTTGATGGAGCGTGGGAAGTACTCCGTAAAGTACTTGTTTAGAACATTGTTAACAAATCCAAGTTCCTCTGGAAGCAGGCCATCATATCCTACATCTGTGGAATGTCAAATGATTATATTGTATTTGTGATCACTGTTAGGTTAATTTGTACATACAAGTAGCACAAGGTATAAGGAATGAAATTTAAATATTATCAATACATTATGTAATACATTGATTTCAGTTTTCTCCATGTTAGCATATGTTGGAAATACATGTATCTGAAGAAATTTAATATGACAGATGTATAAATGTATAATTATATTTTCATACCTAAGTGATTCATAAAAATTAGATGGACATGCTTGATATCTTCACACTTTACAAACCCAACCAGGGCAATAGTAAGTAGAACTTTAATCTGAAATGATCAAGAAAAGTAGTAGAATTATGAATATTGCAGAAACAAAAGTGCATTAGGCCATCCTTAAAAAATTGTTTGTTTGGAATTGCCGCCTGAAGGGTTTCAGACACAGGAGGGAGGGAGGGAAATTATTTTTTTTTTAATTGAAAACCTAATTTTACATAGATCTGACACTATATTTCAGTGTTTTGTATGGTGCATGTGATACATGTAATGGACAAAAAAAATTGATTAAATAAATAAAAAATCTTCCTAAAAAAATTTTTTCAGTTTCAATGCATTATTTTAACAAAAAATTAAAAGTGTCCTATACACACGGACATACACAATTTGTTCAATTCCTTCTCAAACAATTTGATTTATTGGTTTGCCACAAGTATTATTTTTTTTTAAAATTGGATTTGAAGCAAGCTGTGTTCAGAAAACTGACCAACCTACAGCAATTTAAGAACAAGAATAAATTGATAATAGACTATGAAATGTTAACATGGTTAAGGAGTTTGTAAATTTCTTGAAGTAAGTAATGCCAAATAGTAAATACATAGATAAATTTAAACTGGGACTGTCCAAACGGGACAAAATACCCCCGCTGGGTTTTTCAGAAGTAAGTTTTTCCATAAGAAAGATATATATCAAACATGAATTATGAAATTTTTCTTCCAGTGACCTTGAACTACCCCAAATGACCTTAGGTCAAGGTCATGACACACCCTTGGGTCTTGGGCAATCTTTGTGTGAAATTAGAACCTACCAAGTTTATCCATAGTTACGAAACATATGGACCGGACACGAATTATGAAATTTTTCTTCCAGTGACCTTAAACTTCCATAATTGACCTTGGATCAAGGTCATGACAAACCCTTGGGTCATGGGCAATCTTTGTGTGAAATGAGAACCTACCAAGTTTACCCATAAAAAAGATATTGACCGGACACGAATTATGAAATATTTCTTCCAGTGACCTTGAAGTTCCCCAAATGACCTTGGGTAAAGGTCATGACACACCCTTGGGTCATAGGCAATCTTTGTGTGAAATGAGAACCTACCAAGTTTATCCATATGAAAGATATGGACCGGACACGAATTATGAAATTTTTCTTCCAGTGACCTTGAACTTCCCCAAATGACCTTGGGTCAAGGTCATAACACACCCTTAGGTCATGGGCAATCTTTGTGTGAAATAAGAACCTACCAAGTTTATCCATATGAAAGATATGGACCGGACACGAATTATGAAATTTTTCTTCCAGTGACCTTGAAGTTCCCCAAATGACCTTGGGTCAAGGTCATGACACACCCTTGGGTCATGGGCAATCTTTGTGTGGAGTAGTCGATTCTAATTTCCCTCCGTAAGAAAGATATGGACCGGACACGATTGCACAGACAGACAGATGGACAGACCGACAGACAGACAGACGGACAAGGTGATTCCTATATACCCCCAAAAACTTCGTTTGCGGGGGGTATAAAAAGGCTAAAATTGATTTTTTTGAAAAGTAGGTCAATATTCAATATTAAAATACAAGATTTTTGTCCTTGAACATGTTGAATATTGAATGTCACAAGGTTGAAAAGTCAAATTTAAATCAATCAATTTCTGAGAAGAACAAACCACTGAAAAGAGAAAAGAGAATGAAGAGGTAAGAAAGACAGGATAAGTTCCTCTGCAGATGTCATAACAGTACTTCACTTGAAGTTCACGTCAAATCATGGCTGATGCAAAATAAATCCTGAATCTCCCCTTCTCATTCAGGCATTTTGATATGAGCTGGAATTGATTTTTTTTATGAGATGAAAAACATGTAAACTTCATCAGAATTATTAAAATTTAGGGCATGCTAATTTTTCTATATACTGTATTTGAGCACATTGTTCAAACAAGCAAATTTTTATGGCTATGTATTTTTTGGTACTTAAAATCTTTATAGTGAAAAAATTAAAAACTTTTTATCTTACCATGTGAAAAAATTAAAAACTCCCAATAATCTTTTGTGGTGCATAGCAACATGGTGGATAAAACATAGCAACAACTTCCTTGAAAAAAATTACAAACAACGAATTAATGCAATCTCCATGCCACAAAACTATCGTTTGCATTCTAAGTCAGGAGGACTTTTTATTTGACGTCATTACTTTCGTCACTTAAACAGCTTGGGTATTTCCGATTTTGTCAGAAACTTCCGAAAAATTTGGAATCTTGATCTCGATGCCTGGGAAGTGATTTCTTTTTATTCTTTTCATCTCCTTTTAATGAACTGAGGATAGGCAGTGCAAGTAATTTTTGATAGTAAATGACTGCGCTCACCCCAACGGTCGCACCTTGAAACATATAAGCGCAGCCAGCGTCGCGAAGCCACGCTCTTAACTGCAAGCTCTAACGACAATGCCTGGGCAAAGAGAAAATTCGGACTACTTCACATATGAGGGTTTGACATTAAGGCACATCCGACAGACTGAGTCTAGTAAATGCTGGGTATGGTCGGGTAAAAAGTCTGTGTACTAGACCAACTGGTCGTGTAAGAAAAATTAAAAACATATCATTTATTGTCAATGAAAAAATAAAATTAAAATGTTTTTAACTGTATAGTAGAAAGAAAACTACATACGTTACAGACAGAGAGACTGATGCACCATTTTTAACAACATTCATTGACGGCATTCGTAACTACTCGGCCATTTTCCTAGAGAGATACAATAAGCTATTTATTGTTCACGAAAATGGCTGAGTGGTTACGATTGTCATTGTCGAAAAATTCACATTTATTACATTGGTTTACCATGTAAATGGCAATAAAATTATAGTAATAAAAATAATCTTACTATGCAGAAATTCTCGGAACAATTTTAATGGTATCCACATTATTAAATTAATGTATACAAGTTGATAAAATTAGGATTAACAATCACAAACCGCATGTATATGACATAGTTTCGAAGTTGATATGTGTGCGGGAAAATGTTGTTATATAAATACGAATTTACAGCATCTGCACAGAAAATAAGAATTTTATCAGTATTTTGTACGTTAAATATTTTTTCTCAAGTTTGGTCAGGTCTAGTGGTTAAAGGGTCAGGGCTAGTAAAAATTTGCCAGAGTAGCCCAACTGGTCTAGTATTCCAAAAGCTTAATGTCAAACCCTGCTGCACATTCATTCCATAAAATTTTTTGCCGCAGTAATTTTGACCCACAATGCATCGCTTTGTGCACTAATGTTAAAGCAACATTCTCACGAGAATAACGACAAAAGTTGAACGAATAATAAACTTGCCTTGGTTTTAATGAAATTATCTGTTTATTGCAGAAAATAGTCATATACTAGCTGATTGAAATCAGCCCTGTTCAGGTTTCGGTTTGGTAAAGCAACGAACAACGTCATGTGACTTCAGAGTCTTAAACGCATCGAATGTCACGTGTGGTTTGACGAGTCCGATCTAAATGAAAACTGGATAAGTATCTGCGCTCGCCCTAACGGTCGCACCATCACCATATTAAAGAATTGTTTTACAAGATCTGAAAAGGAAACTTCTCAGAAGTTTGCTTTCAATTAATTACATATACTCAAACCTGCACATTTTTGGTAAAAATATATAGCAGAATTTAAAACCGGTGTGCAACCTACTGTCCAGTGGAACCCACAAGGGAAGTAACTTCGGGGAGGCTAACAAAAGAGATGGAATATGATGTAATTCGTAAAATTTGGAGAGTCAGAGACTGGATGAGGCAGAGAAGCTAGAAAAATTTGAACATCTTATGCTGCGAGCTGCGCGGGTTTTAAAGATGGGGTGGGGGCGGGGGCTACCTCTACTTTCACTTTACAATCCATTGCATAACATCAATCCTTGGATACACACTTTTCATGGAAGTCAAGTCAACTATTCCATCGTATTAAATGAAGCAAATATTGCACTAAGACTATAAATAAGTTAAACACTTAATCAAAATGCATACCATTTTCATTTTTCATGTCATTCACAAATGTCAAATCCAAACATTGGTCGCGTGATTGAACAGGAAGTAAAACATTATTTATAAAATTAGAACCTAATACATGTAACCTGGCTCAGCGCAATGAAAAATACTATTAATTTATGCTATTCCTATTTACACTAACAATAACAACTGAACAGTGTTATATTGCTGCTATTCTTGTTTAACATAAAAGTATTGAGTGGAATTATTCTTCATTTCCGATTTGTGTTTTTATGCATTGAACAGGAAGTATTGAGTGGAATTTTAAATGAAATATATTTTGCGGAAACATTCAATCACGAATTCATTTTTGGATTTTCCTTGCTGGTCTTCATTTCCGATTTGTGTTTTTATGCAGAAGATGGAAACGTTTCCGAGTTTTTGTTGTTTTGAACGAATCCTTTTATAAATATCTCTTTGTCGTGTAGAGTATGTCTGCTGATGACAATAAAACAATACAGGTAAATAATAAAAGTAAAAAAAAACAACAAATAAACTATTCCTTTCGACAGTGTTCTTACAAAGAAAGTGAAACGAAAGAGAAAGTAGATCAAACAACATCAACTTTGTCCAGATTTATATTTTTAAAAATCCTTATGGAACAAATTGTGACATCAACAGTATATTGTAATGCACTCTGCAGTATTTTCAAGAGGGTTTATTTTGTGGGATATGTGTTTTTCTAGATATGTCTGAATGAAATAAAATAAAAATCCCTGAACTAATGCTTTTTAAAAATAATATGTTGACGGTGCGACCGTTATGGTGAGTGCAGATATTATTTTGTAATAATTTAGATCGGGCTCGTCAAACTGCACTTGACATTTGGTGCGTCTAGACTCTGACGTCACATGATGTCTTATGTAAGTCACATTTCCAAAAAGAAACCTGAACAGTGCTGAAAGTAAATGAAGAACATTTCAATTACTATTTATCTTCAATATTTATCCATTAAATCAGTGCATGTTTACTTTAAGTTGAATTTTTTCTGCTATTCTCGTGAGTACGTAGCTTAAACAAGTGATGCATTGTGGGTTCTAATTACTGCGTCAAAAAATTCTATCGAATGAATGTGCAGTAGTCCGAATTTTCTCTTCGCACAGGCATTGCTTTAAGAGCTCACAGTGACGAGCATCGCGAACGCTGTGCTCGCTATCATTAATGTATTTGTAAGACAGTTATGATGCTCACTGGTATATACAATTTTTAGGATGATGAAATTGAAGCCTTATCTGCAATTTATGGGGACGACTGGGTTACCATTGACAGTGAATCTCGGAATTACTGCATAAAAATCAAAGATGAAAATTCGGAAAATATTATTTTGATGGAGGTTTGTTACTGCAAAAAAATGGTTTTGATTTAAAAGAACACTTTTATTTTTCTTTAGTACTTCTAGTCAATTGATAAACAATTATAGGAAACATTAAAATATATTAAGTTATCCATGACATTTAAAGTTGATTCAAGTATGTTTTTCTGCCTAGTTTAGTCAGTTATGTACAAGTAGTAGTTACCGTATAAGTTTTTAATTGGTTTTCTCCAGATACCCTATAGAGAGGTTAAAAGGTCACGAGAAGGCGCAGCCTTCAGTTTACCTTTACAAGTAACCTCTCTTTAGGGTATCTGGAGAAAACCAATTAAAAACTTATATGGTAAGTCACATGTACTATAGCACTCTCAGATTTCCTAATATGGCAGGGAGATGATGTACAAGTTCCAAAAACATTTCCTTATATGGTTTGTCACCTGACATAGTTATAGTAGCACGCGCTATACATTGTTCATGTATATTAAATTTTATTGCTCGTTTTGCGCACTTGCATTCAAAAAGCGAAATGGACTAACGTGATGAAGTGAGTATGGATCTTAATTTTCTTGAACTGCCGCAAAATTTTGAGTGGGACAATTCTATTGATGATCAAACCCGCTCACAGATGTAAATGTTTTTGATGGTATTGGGGATTTATCTCTTACTCAAGCGGATTTTCATTTGACCCAAGAACCGGTTACACCCGAGAATGTTATACAGCTGTTGGACCGTTCTGACGATCGATGTGGGAAGTTTTATGATGATATGGAAACCCTTCTAAAGTCTACTGAGAGTAAAATCGCAAGAAAAAATACAAGTTGAAGTGTGAAAACTTTGAAAGAATAGCCTACCTATCTGCGCGTGTATTAGGTACCGGAAGTGAAATTCCTGAACTTGAGAATTTAACCGAAACTGCACTCATTAACAAGTAGGCCAAACTAAAGGTAAATTTGTTGTGGAAGCTCGCAGAAAGATGGCCAGCCATATCGCCCAAAAGCACTGTACATGTTATGTGTCAGAATACTAAGGTACTTTTGGGAATGTGGCATACACGAAAATTTCATCGTAAGTTTTTAAATGGATTGTAAATCAAGATATTATCATTTCTGCTTGAAAGATGTACCTGGTAGACCTAATTCATTTTTTGTTTTTTGCCAATATTTTGTAAATGTGTATGTACGTGACACCTTATCAAAGATTGAAAATAAAGTTTTGTTTTGTATGCAATTCAAGGCTCCGCCTATAGGTTATGAAGGCTCCGCCCATGGGTTATGGTGTAGATAACCCACGGATAAAACAATAGAAAAAATGGCGTCCTATGGTACATTGTCTTTTAAATTTTCAGATCATGTTTGTTTCCTGCTAAAATCATTCTAAACTTGTGGCCTATACATGCAGATATAGTTGATATAGTTTTAGATGGGGGCTTTTAACACTGCGATTCAAAACTCATTCTTCAGTTTATTTTACAAGTAAAATTACTTTGATGGAAGTTTTGTGACACGTTAATTTCAAATGACATATATTTCAGATTTTGTTTCCTCCTTATTATCCGAAGACATCACCTCCTCAGTACACATTAAGGTAAGACCCAGTAATGACCAAAGGGACCAGAAATTAATGAATAAGGATGTCTTCAAATTTCAAAAGAGAGAAAAATTGGCCAGAAATAAGTCAAATAACACTACTCATTTGATATTATTGGATACTGTAGAAGTACTTTTTTCTGCGTGGTATTAATTTAAGCTATGTACGCGGTCACAAATTTTTCGCGGAAATTTGTCCAAGCGTATTCAATATAAGTGTAAGGCATAAAGTGACAGTCTAGGAAATCCGTGTAATTTTCTACACGCGGATTTAACAGAAATTGAGATTCCGCTGAATTATGACCCCGTGGAAAAAAATACGTTTACAGTATTAAAAAGCTTGCAATCAGTGATGGTGGAAAATTTCAAATAATTTTCTCCTGATCAATACATGACAATCAGACATTAAAATTATTACAGAACTGGGCACTGTTTAGTATAGACATAAACATAGTAAATGTTAATAAAGCACTTATGTATCAGTAAAGGCTAAAAAAGTTATATAGCAAATAAATTTTCTTTTCTCTGTTACAAGTAACTTTTTTTATTTTTAGTGCACCTTGGTTAAGAAGAGAGGAAAAAATCAGTCTAGAAGATGCATTAGCAGATATATACTGGTATATTTATGAAACACACATTTCTTTCATTGAAAGAGAATGTTCAAAATGGGATTAATCTGGAATTTTTAAATATCAAAAACCTGAGTATTGTTTGATTTTTTTTTATTTAAAAAGCAAATGTTTCTATTTTAAAGTCTGTTTAAACTTTTAGATAGTTCTACAGAATCATTCTACGCACAAGGGAACAAACTATGTATTTTCTTTGTCTTCTGTACCTTTTGTCATTGACTAGATAAGGTGAGAGCTAAAATCAGAATTCACATATGTATATTTTTAGTGCAAATATTGGAGAGAGTGTCATTTTCCTTTGGGTTGAAAGAATACGAGAATATTTGCAGGAGAAAAGTGGCGTAAGACAAGAAAATCCAGGTAACTTCCAAACTTAGTTAGGATTACAAAGTTGACGTGGAATAATTTAGAATTCATATTTATTCATATACAGTAAAACTCGTTTAGTATGGACATGGAGATTGTGAATCCACAGATAAAGCGAATTAACTTGGATCCTGAGTTATATACATTTAACGAATTCCTTATATATATATAACAAATTATGTATATGGTGAAGTAATTTTATAGGTTCCAGTGACTTCGTTATAACCGAGTTTTACTGTAAATTTAGAGCTTAAAATAGATGGACAAATAATAGAATTTGGTAATTTCACCTGTACATTAAACACAGTAAGTGAATTTCGTCCAAACTTCAAATAAAATTTTACACATCACTTCTTTCAGATTTAACACAGAAAAATATCATGAAATATTGAATATAGAAATGTTTTATGTACAGTATACTGTAGATGCACAAATTTTTGTGGGGATAAAATTGGGTTTTTTGATGTGTCATCAAAAATAGTTTCGTGGGCATTTTTTAATTTTGTTGTTTTGAGAGTAAGCCTATTCAATATATAGTCATATAAAATTTCGTGTGGGATTTAATTTCGTTGATAATTGTTGACAACGAAATAAACGAAATTTAATCCCCCACGAACATTTGTGCTTTTACAGTATTCACATTCAGTGAATATCATCTTTTATTTCTTTAAAATGAAAACCCTTGTTTTTAATCAGTCATTAAATACCACTAAGTTTAAAGACACTGAAGCAGCGGCTATGTACATATAACATTCCAAAATATCATAAGAAAAGCAATGTTTGATTTATTAGAATACCAATCATAATCTATCAATTAAAAATAATTAATTTTGCAATTGGCAGTTAGTCCAACGAGTTCACATGATGATACAGATGAGATTTCAAACGAGGAAGATGATTGTGCTGAGTACAGTTTTACAAAGATACAGGAAGAACTCGACAAGTGCCCCACGGAGGAGCAGGAGGAAATCAGAGAGGGTGGGTAGATCCCAACAAATAAAGCACAACCTGAGAGGGTGGGTAGATCCCAACAAATAAAGCACAACCTGAGAGGGTGGGCAGATCCCTACAAATAAAGCACAACCTGAGAGGATGGGCAGATCCTTATTTATAAAGCACAACCTGAGAGGGGGGTAGATTCCAACAAAAAAAGCAGATCCTGAGGGGGGGGGGGGTAGATCCCAACAAATAAAGCACAACCTGAGAGGGTGGGTAGATCCCAACAAATAAAGCACAGCTTGAGAGGGTGGGCAGATCCCTATTTATAAAGCACAACCTGAGAGAAAGGGTAGATCCCAACAAATTAAGCACATCCTGAGAGGGTGGGTAGATCCCAACAAATAAAGCACAGCTTGAGAGGGTGGGCAGATCCCTATTTATAAAGCACAACCTGAGAGAAAGGGTAGATCCCAACAAATAAAGCACATCCTGAGAGGGTGGGTAGATCCCAACAAATAAAGCACTTCCTGAAAGGGTGGGTAGATCCCAACAAATAAAGCACATCCTGAGAGAGTGGGTAGATCCCAACAAATAAAGCACAGCTTGAGAGAGTGGGCAGATCCCTATTTATAAAGCACAACCTGAGAGGGTGGGTAGATCCCACTAAATAAAGCACAACCTGAGAGGGTGGGTAGATCCCAACAAATAAAGCACATCCTGAGAGGGTGTGTAGATCCCAATAAACCACTAAACCACAACCTAAGAGAGTGGGTAGATCCCACTAAATAAAGCACAACCTAAGAGGGTGGGTAGATCCCACTAAATAAAGCACAACCTGAGAGAAAGGGTAGATCCCAACAAATAAAGCACATCCTGAGAGGGTGGGTAGATCCCAACAAATAAAGCACTTCCTGAAAGGGTGGGTAGTTCCCACTAAATAAAGCACAACCTGAGAAGTTGGGTAGATCCCAATAAACCACAACTTAAGAGGGTGGGTAGATCCAAATAAATCATAACATGAGAGGCTGGGTAGCTCCCAACAAATAAACCATAACCAGAGAGGGTGGGTAGATCCCAATAAACCACAACCTGATAGGATGGGTAGATCCCAACAAATAAAGCACAGCTTGAGAGGGTGGGTAGATCCCAACAAATAAAGCACAACCTGAGAGGGAGGGTAGATTCCAAAAAAATAAAGCACCATCTGAGTGGGTGGGTATATCCCACGAAAAAAAGCACAAACTTAGAGGTTGGGTTGATCCCACTTAATTAAGCACAACCTGAGAGGATGGGTAGATCCCACTTTATAAAGAACAACCTGAGAGGGTGGGTAGATTCCAATGAATAAATCATAACCTGAGAAGGTGGGTAGATCCCAACAAATAAAGCACATCCTGAGAGGGTGGGTAGATCCGAATAAATAAAGCACAACCTGAGAGGGTTGATAGATCCCAACAAATAAAGCACATCCTGAGAGGGTGGGTAGATCCGAATAAATAAAGCACAACCTGAGAGGGTTGATAGATCCCAACAAATAAAGCACATCCTGAGAGAGTAGGTAGATCCCAACAATAAAAAGCACATCCGGAGAAGTTGGGTAGATCCTAATAAACTACAACTTGAGAGGGTGGGTAGATCCCAATAAACCACAACCTGAGAGGGTGGGTAGATCCCACTTAATAAAGCACAACCTGAGAGGGTGGGTAGATCCCACTTAATAAAGCACAACCTGAGAGGGTGGTTAGATCCCAACAAAAAAGCACAACCTGAGAGGATGGGTAGATCCAAACAAATAAAGCACATCCTGAGAAGGTGGATAGATATTAACAAATAAAGCACATTCTGAGAGGGTGGGTAGATCCCAACAAATAAAGCACATCCTGAGAGAGTAGATAAATCCCAACAAAAAGCACATCCTGAGAAGTTGGGTAGATCCCAGTAAACCACATCTTGAGAGGGTGGTTAAATCCCAACAGATAAAGCACACCCAGAGAGGGTGGGTAGATCCCAACAAATAAAGCACATCCTGAGAGGTTGGGTAAATCCCAACAAATAAAGCACATCCTGAGAGGGTGGGTAGATCCCAACAAATAAAGCACATCCTGAGAGAGTAGATAAATCCCAACAAAAAGCACTTCCTGAGAAGTTGGGTAGATCCCAATAAACCACATCTTGAGAGGGTGGGTAAATCCCAACAAATAAAGCACATCCTGAGAGGATGGGTAGATCCCAACAAATAAACCACAACTTGAGGGGGTGGGTAGATCCCAATAAAGCACTACCTGAGAGGTCGGGTAGATCTCACTTAATAAAGCACAACCTGAGAGGGTGGGAAGATCCCAATAAATAAATCACAACTTGAGAGGGTGGGTAGATCCCAACAAATAAAGCAAAACTTGAGAAGGTCGGTAATTCACACTAATTAACAACCAGATAGGGTGGGTAGATCCCAACAAATAAAGCACAACCTGGAAGATGGGTAGATCCCAACAAATAAAGCCTGTCTGAGAGGGAGGGAAGATCCCAATAAATAAAACACAACCTGAGAGGGTGGGTAGATCCAAATAAATAAATCACAACTTAAGAGGGTGGGTAGATTCCAACAAATACAGCACAACCTGAGAAGGTGGGTAATTCACACTAAACGACAACCAGAAATGGTGGGTAGATCCCAACAAATAAAGCACATCCTGAAAGGTTGGGTAGATCACAACAAATAAAGCACAACCTGAGAGGATGAATAGATCGCAACAAATAAAGCCCATTCTGAGAGGGTGGGAAGATTCCAATAAAAAAAAACAACCTGAGAGGGTGTGTAGATCCCAATAAATAAATCACAACCTGAGAGGGTGAGTAGATCCTAACAAATAAAGCACATCCTGAGAGGGTGGGTAATTCACACTAAACCACAACCAGAAAGGGTGGGTAGATCCCACTAAATAAGCCACAACCAGAGAGGGTAGGTAAATCCCAACAAATAAAACACAACCTGAGAGGGTGGGTAGATCCCAAGAAATAAAACACAACCTGAGAGGGTGGGTAGATCCCAAGAAATAAAACACAACCTGAGAGAGTGGGTAAACCCTTATAAATAAAGCACAGCCTGAGAGGGAGGGTAGATCCGAACAAATAAACCACAACCTGAGAGGGTGGGCAAATCCCTATTTATAAAGCACAACCAGAGAGGGTGGGTATATCCCAACAAATAAACCACAACCAGAGAGGGTAGGTAGATCCCAACAAATAAAGCACAACCTGAGAGGCTGGGTAGATCCCAACAAACCACTAAACCACAACCTGAGAGGGTGGGTAGATCCCAACAAATGAAACACAACCAGAGAGGGTAGGTAGATTCCAACAAATAAAGCACAACCAGAGAGGATGGGTAGATCCCAACAAACCACTAAACCACAACTTGAGAGGGTGGGTAGATTCCAACAAATTTAACACAACCTGAGAGGGTGATGATGTTGATCATCCGCGTATTTGAAACATGTGAATTTAATACATGTATTACACTTAATAACAAGCATTCATTCAAGTCATGGAGTTCTGCATTCTATACAATCAAGCTAATGCCAACATTGTATAGGTTGCGTCTACTATTAGCATTTTTTGCCAGCTCCTTGTTTTCTTGTGACTAGTGTGCATAAAGATTGATAATTTTAGGCCCAATAGAATTAAAGTTAGGAGCTAGACATGACACAAAAAGCTTATAGATATGAACATGTATAGACCACTGTAAAATGATTTGTAAATTACCAATTTTGTTGTTACAAATTTTGTGTTTTAAAGACAAGTTTACCCATGAGTAGACCTTTGTAAAATGATTTGTATTAGAATTACATGTGTTTTAGATAAGTAAAATGATATGTAAATTACACACGTTTTAGAAATCAACTGTCCAGAGATTCACCATGGGGAAAGTTTTATGGACAGAAAGAGTGTGTTTCAAGGTCACATAGCCTCCATATCTCATACTAAACAGGTAGGTTTTTAACAGTTTGTTGAGTAGAATTATTTGTACAATTTTTTAATGTTATCAAGGTTCATTATCATTAAAAAAGACCATGCACTAATTAAGTTCATTGTAAATATCAATAATTTTAAGAATTTGTTATATTTTAAGGGAAATTTAAGCTGCAATAAATTAGAATTTTTATTGCATAAGTAAAAGTTAATACATGTATCACACTAATTTTTTTTCTTCTTAGGTTGAATTAGTCCTAAAATCTCTTTACCAAAGTAAAAAGATTGCTTCTGCAACACACAATATATATGCATACAGGATATGTAAAGATGACCACTCAGAAGTATTTTACCAAGGCTGTGAGGATGATGGGGAAACTCAAGCAGGGTCCAGGATGTTACACCTGATGCAGGTAATGTTAAATGTTATAGACAATATCTGTAGGATGTACATTATTGTATTAGTTATAAATAGTTGGTGATATTGTTGAATTGTATTCCAATCATCAGAAAGAGTAAGCTGTGTTGTATTCTAATAGGATCAATAGGATGTGTTGTATTTTAATAAAAACAGTAGGCTATATTGTATTCTCATAGGATTTGTATGCTATATTGTATTCTAAAAGGAGCAAGAGGTTGTGAGGCCAACAATAAAAAATGATTTGTTTGATGTACTCTGACCGGTGCGTCAAAACTGCCCCTACCCAATCATTTTTTTCTGCACTTTTTTTTTTCATTAATTTCCATAGAAATAGAAATTTTCATTTTAAAGCTAAGGTATATAATTTATCTCGAAAGGATGCTTTCAATCGAAAGTTTTTGTAGCAGTAAAAATAAAGTTTGTAAAGCTATCCAATGTATAATGAAAACATCAATAAATTTTTGAGTCTTCAATTTCTATGACATTTTCAATTTGTTCAATACTTCTATGCATGCAGAAAAAAACTATTTACCTACCTACCCACCTTGAAAAATGTGGGTCAGAGTACATTAAACAAAAATATTTTTAATGATGGCCTGATGTATTTTATTTGGAGCAGAAGATTGGTTTGTATTTGAATAGGAGTGGTAACCTGTGATGTATTAATTAGGCAAAACAATATGATTAACAAAAGGATTGTAGAAAATGATGAAATTGAGCAGAGTAAACTATCATAAATATTGTTAAATCAGGAATGTAATTAACCTTTTGATTTGAGACTCAGATGAGGTGTTTGATTCTATCCTGTAGATAGTAGATGCCCGTAATGTGATAGTAGTGGTGACTCGGTGGTACGGAGGAATACATCTCGGACCAGATCGATTTAAACACATTAATAACTGTGCCAGACAGCTCTTAGATGAACATGGTTATATCAAATCAAAGGTCAGTTGGTCTGTATCGTAATTTTAGTTACAGTTAAACCTGGGTATCTTGAACTTAAAAAAACTATATGTATCAAAGAAGGGAAAGAAAATAAATTCCTTAATACAGAGGGGAACATTGATTATATTTTGAGAATCTATGGCATTCAACATTTGATGTTCAAGATACCACATTTCAGTACACATGTATACTACATGTACATGTTATTTTAAATATTTGTTAGCATTTTTTCTTCTCAATTCCCTGAGTACAACCAAGTTTTAAGTCAGGGCGTACTACTCAGTTGAAGTTACGGAAATTTCAACAACCTTGTTGAAAGTAAGAACTTGGTTAAGGTTATGGTTATTATGATGACCTTGATAACATGACCTATCTTTGGGTTGTATTTTGGCTGACTTGTTTCTGAACAATTGTAAGGCCTTTAAGAAAAGAATTTATTTTTTGAAGATTCATGAGGTTATGAACTATGACACTTCACGTCGGCATATTTCATGAGCGCGTTAGCACTTTAAGATAAATATGCCGACGTGTTGCGTTGTAGTTCATACAGTACCCGCATCCTTATTCTTTACAAATCTATCGTGTCCTATCGTGCGTGTATCCTATTGTATCGTGCGTGTATCTTATCGTATCGTGTGTGTATTATATCCTATCGTATCGTGTTTTCTGTTTATCATGTTTTGCGTTTTCTATCGTGTTTTCTGTTTATCGTGTTTTGCGTTTATCGTGTAGATTGTTTCACCTATGGTTTATCGTGTATCATGTTTTGTGTTTAAAAAATCGTGTTATTTGGAAACCCTCGCTTTTTATTTTTAATACAGAATTTGACTACCGAGGTTCTTTTTCGTTTTGTTAACTAAAATAAGATTACTTTAACCGAGAAAGAGAAAAGAAAGTTTTATCCCTTAGTTTTACATCATTAAAAGAAATATTAAAGCGTGGAAAGAAAAGAATAAATATATAAACAATATAATTAATAAATTAAATAATTAATAATAATATAAATAAAGAAAATAATAATTATATCATGGTCAGCTTCAAATTTAAAAATCTATTTTTGAAAATGAAATGATTGATCCCCTGATCTTTTTTTTTTAATTCATTGAATTGGATGATTTTGGGGTCAAAATTAAATATTAATAAGATTATTTTAAATTAGTCAGAGTCACTAGAGGAAGATTTTGCGATAGTAATCCACGGTGTATACCGTCTGTCCCCCCCCCCCCCTGTCTGTCTGTAAAAATTTTAAAAAGCATGGGATTGATATTAATCTTTTTGAAATGCAATATTCATTTTTTCCCCAAGTAATCGTCTGATAATATAAGGAATGTGTTTTCGCCTCTGTTGTGCAAATATCCACAATTATTTAAAATCTTGATTTAAAAAAATAATAACGAAGCATGTAAGACATTGATCCAGATAACTTTTATAATTAAAACTATAAAAAGATAAGAATTTTTAATCAAATGATTAGTTAACATTCCGCCATATACTAATAAAAAAAATCAATATTATAAAATGTAAATTGCCACCAAATTGTGCTAAATTATAACATGTATTTGTTAATCGGCTATTTTTTTTTTAATTTTAGAACTCTTTATAAACCGTTTTCAAAAATTCTACATGCAAACTGTTCTTCTTATGTAAACTAGACACAGGATTTTGTAAATTATATGTCCAGAATTGTACCCTAGGGGTCTCAATTCCAGAGATCTATTTTCTGTTGTTCTATTTCTATTTTTTGCTGTTCTATTTTTCTGCTTTGCCTGTAACCAGTGCTTCATTTACGTGTTTTGCGTTTATCCTATTGTGCGTTATCTGTTAATTACGGTATTCTTTCGTATCATGCGTGTATCCTATCGTTTCGTGTATCCTGTAACCGATGCGCAAACCTAATTTTCAAAAAATAAATTCATTTCTTATATTTACATAATTTTTCTGTTAATTTGCCACAAAATTTATGCCAATCAACTGTCATCTTTAAAGCAAAACAGTTTGCACTATTGTTTTGACATCAGGTGCAGTATTATTACGTAACAATGGAGATATTAATGCTCACCTATGGTAGTTCATGAGAAAATGAACAGTCTTCCTATTTGCAAAGAATCTTAAAGAAAATTATTTGGAAATGTAAATATTTGTTTTTAAATTGAATTTGACTACCTAATGTTCTGTCTATCTGAACAAAGCATAGGGCCCACCCTGGGTGTGACCGGTCAAGAGGAGAATCTTTCTCCTCCCAGCCACCTGATCCCACCTCTGGAATATCAAGGGGACCATGTTTTATACCCTCTTTACAGATTTGCATTGTTTGAAGATTTTTGAGATCCATCACTTTTCTGTAGCTTCACCTTTTTAATGAAATATTTTATAATTTGTATATTTGAGAAAGCGTATAAAATTTAAAGTGCAGAAGAAGATGAATTGATTTTGGTAAAGATTTTCCTGATCTACTTGAGTGTGATTTTTTTGTTTTTTTCAGAATGAGAAAAAGGGTCCAAAAAGCAGTAAGAAGAAGAGGTAGCCTGTGTATTGTGATTTAATTTTACAGAAATTAAGGGGAAGGGCCTAGTTGTTTTAGTATTTTAATTTAATCTGTGATTTTACAAATATATATGTACTTGAATTTTATCATATTGATTGTTACTGAAATGATACACATTGAATGTGTAATGTGCAATTTACATGAAAATGATATAATAAATATTTACAGTTAGTGTCTGTGTCAGGATTATTTCAAAGTACAATTGCCAGTCCTCAGCTCACTCTGCCACACTCCATCCAGACCTCAGATGGAGGAATTGCATCATGTCAGATACATAGCTCTGCGAAAAACTGCCTTGTCACTCAATTCATATATAGAACAAATCTTTAAAAATCTTCTTCTCAAGAACCAGTGGGCCAGGAACTCTGGAACTTATATGGAAGTATCCTGGGGTAGTGTAAATTTTAAATTGTCAAAATCATGACCCCCGGGGGATAGGGCGGGGACATAATAGGGAATCCAAGTTTAACATATAAATATATAGAACAAAACTTTAAAAATCTTCTTCTCAAAAATTTATAAAGTATTCTGTTTCTAGAAATATTTTGGAAAAATATATAGGAAAAATCTTTAGGAATCTTCTTATCAAGAACCAGTGGGCCAGGCAAGCTGAAACTTATGTGGAAGCATCCTGGGGTAGTGTAGACGCTAGACTCTAGATTATAAAAAATCTTGATAAGGGAGGAGGTATGGGGGTATATATAGGTATAACAAGAGGGGAAATCTGGTAAAGAATTGCATCACCAAGTTACTCAGGTGAGCGATGTTGCCCATGGGCCTCTTGTTGATTTTGCACCTCATTATCTGACAATTTTGTTATTAAACTTATTTTAAAAGGTATTCGCTTAATCGTAGGGCGGAAAAACTTGTATTTTTGATGGATTCCATTCCCTTTTCTGTTGCATGTTTATCTACACCAATTTTCTTCCAGCTATCACTGCGTGGCTCAGTGGTTAGAGCGTCTTCTCTAAAGTAGCGAAGTTAGGAGTTGATCCTTATATATGTCGCGAGTTCGAATCCCACTGCTCAACATGGGACGTGGAGACCGGTCCTTCGGATGAAACCATATAAACCGAGGTCCCATGTTGCAGTAGGTGCTGGCACGAATAAGATCCCTCACTGCTCAATGGCCTTGAGTGCCTAGCATAAGGACAAAATTTGTAGCCCTCCACCGCCAAGTGCTGGCGTCTTCACATGAATGAAAAATTCTCGAGAGGGATGTTAAACAACATTCAATCAATCGTCGACCTTTCGGCTATCGATTTACGTGAAACGAATGACCAGGGTGTACCCAGGGTACTTTTGATGTGGACGCCCGAGTGGGTAGGTTTTGGGCCGCCTTAAGCCCCCCCCTCTCCCCCAAAGAGGTCTAGGGCGAAGCACCGGTTTGGCCTAGGAAAGGGGGAGCGAAGCCCCGGAAGTTAGTACATTTTTGATGATTTCGATGTGCATATTCGACTCTCTTGATCGCATTTAAAAAATTGAAAGGGGGGGGGTGTATGAGACAAAAATTCCAACCTAAGAAAAAACTTGACAAGCAAAAACTTTTTCCCCCCTAAAACACTACCACTTACTCTTTTTGGATCTAAACTGCAAGTGCTTTTGAAAGGGGGCGGGGGGGGGGGGGCTTAACCTACGCCCAAATACGCAATGTCTATATTATGTCTATCCGCAAAAAAAATTGGCCCTGGTTCCGACACCTATGAGTTTTATTACGCAGCCATATTCGAGGTCTGTTTTGTTTTTTGTACATAATGTGGACAAACACTCAAAATGAGAAAGGATCTGTCCAATTTCGTTGTATGACGAACCCACGACAACAGTTTTAGACTTTTGGAGAGACGAAATACCCGGTACGTATGGTTTAAAAGGTCCGTAAATAGAGGGGTTGACAGATTTAGACAGACCACTTGCATATAATTGACTGAAAGTCAGGCTTACATTAATATTAAATTAATATATCGTAAAAATTGAAAATTACAAAGACAGGAGAATTCTTTAAACTCATTTTCTTGCATATACTCTCTCTCTCTCTTTTAAAAATTGATGTGGACATTTGTGCATAGAAACGCACGCCTGGCTACACACCTGAATAAGTTATTTGTTCTAGCCTTTAAAAAGATAGGGTTTAATGCCAGGTGCTTCACATTCCTGCCTGCACAAGAATGTTCAGAATCGAAACTAGAATTATTGAGGGCGTATTTAAGACAATCATATATAACGATCGATCTCAGTAAAAATGTCGGGGGCTCCCGTTTGCTCCGAGCACGGAGAAGACGAGGTGAGATTTCACTGCAAAGAGTGCTCTCGTTCTATCTGTGACGAGTGTGTTATTTCAAATTGTAAAGACCACCATAAAGTTCGATTAAAAACGTTCATCGAAGAAAAGAAGAAAAACTGTGAAGATCTTATTAAAGATGTCAAAGAAAAAAAGATTACAGAAATCGAAAAAAGACTCGCGACTCTTGCAGCCAGTAGCGATGCTTACTATTGCAGTATTGAGCAAGAAATTCTGAGCGTGAAGAACAGAACCGACGCTCTTAAACAAATACTGGATGATAAAAACAACGAGTTAATATCTCAGCTGCACACTGCCAAACAAACAATGAAAACAGAGATAGAGAAAGTATTGGAATCCGACAGAAGTGAACTTGCTAATCTTCAGGAAATTGTCAGAAAATTCGAGGAAGACGGTAAATTGGATGACAAAGTGATGACATTAAACAAATCAGAAATCAAGCGTGAGCCTTTGCCAGATTTTAAGCATCCGAAGTACGTCTTCGAGAGTAGGAATGATAAGAACAGTTTAGAAATCTTGCTTGGTAATATCGACGAAGGTCATTATGAGGATATAACTATCAATTCTGAAGATGGGACACCATCAGAGGATGCAATAGGCAGCACGTTCGTACAGGGCAGAAACAAAACAGAGATCACACAGAGTGACGAGCCATTCTCTCCTGGAGAAGAAATCATTGCCATGGCTTGCAACGAAGAAGGGATAAAATGGGTGCTTGGGAAATCTACTATGTGGGAGGTGAAGAATAAACTCTTAAACCCCCAGTTAGAGGAACGCATGAAAACACCGGACATCTCTACAGAAAGAGTGGTAATATCAAGAAAAGGTTATCTTTTTATTTCAAAAATTTCAAAGAATTGTATAAAACTCTATAAGCCGCCATCCCCGAACTTTCTAAAACAAAAGAAAAGGGAAGCAGAAAAGACAGTGTTTTTGATGACGGGATCACTTTCTCCTTTGTGTGTTGGAATTCTGTCATTCGATGATATCATCGTCTGCCTTGGTCAAAAGTCACCTGAAAAAGATATGCAGGAATTGCTAAAATTACGATGGCATCAAATCGAACCAAAGTATGGGAAACTTTTAAAAGAAGTAGAATTAAAAACCCCAGTCTATAATCCCGTCAGCGTTACTCAGAATTCCATCGGCGAACTCCTCATTATCCACCAGAAGCAAAACAAAAATTCTTGCATTATCTGCCTGAAAACTGATGGCAGCCTGAAATTTCAATACCCAAATGCCAGTTCATTTGAGTGTAATTTTGTAGGCGTGGCTTGTTTGAGTGACGGGACGAGTGTCATTCTCGACCAATTAGAACCGAGTCTTCATTTGATTGATCTTGACGGGATTCTGTTGCAGAAGGATCCTAGGCCTAAGGACAAAATTCCTACCTGTATTACGAAAGACATGAACGACAGGATCTGGATTGGGTATTCCTCGGGTGTCATTCAATCTATCACGTACAAGCATTCACGAGTCTATGAAGAATTGTATTAGACTGAAATAACATCCATAATTTCACAGATCTATTATGAAAATCGTAATATGTCTCCATATTTGCTGATATTTATAATATTTTTTTCAAAATTAAAATTTTAACAGTTAAGTTTAGGGTTATACTTTAATGTACACGTAAGTCATAGTCTATGATGTATTTCTTGCTCACTCCTCCATGGTCCTGATCCCACTGTGGATTTTTGACCTTGAATACTGTTCGTTATCTCCATATCTTTCAACTCATAGATCAGTGTAGGAGTAGCTAGCGTACTGCGAAAAGGGATATACTGCAGTAACTCCTTGAAGTAACTCCTCGATAAATCTTAAAACTCAATCTCACACGGAAAAAAATTGATCACATGCATCACCTAATTTCAAAAATATATTTCACTTAAAGAATATAAAATACGAACTGTCTAACGTACGTTTTTATACCATAAGTAAAATTCGATGTTTTTGAAAAGGGGACCTGTCGTTTTTAGCTCACCTGAGCCGAAGGCTCAATGAGCTTTTCTGATCAAAATTTGTCCGTTGTCTGTCGTTGTCGTAAACTTTTCACATTTTCATCGTCTTCTCAAGAACCACTAGGCAAATTTCAACCAAACTTGCTTCTAAGTATCCTTGGGTAAAGGAAATTCAAGTTTGTTCAAATAAAGGGCCAAGCCCTTTTCCAAGGGGAGATAATTATGAATTTGTGAAAAATTAATGACATTTTATAAAAATCTTCTCAAGAACCATTGGGCAAGGAAAATATGAAACTCATGTTGAAGTATCCTCATGTAGTGATTTAAGTTTGTTCAAATCATGACCCCTGGATAGTAGGGTGGGGCCACAATGGGGTATAAAAATTTAACATAGAAATATATAGGAAAATTCTTCAAAGATTTTCTTCTCAAGAAAAGGAAAGACATGATTGGTCATAGTAATATGAAAGCATTCTCTGGTAGTGTAGATTCAAGTTTGTTCAAATCAAGACCACTGGGAGTAGGGTGGGGCAACAATGGGGTATCACAGTTTAACAAAGGAAAACAAGAAAAATCTTAAAAATCTTCTCAAGAACATCTAGGCCAGGAAATATGAAACTTAAGTAAAAGCATCCTCATGTAGTGTAGATTCAAGTTTTTTTTTTCAAATCATGACCCCGAAGGATAAGTTTAACATAGGAATACACAGTGAAAATCTTTAAAGATCTTCTTTTCAAGAAATGGAAAGCCATGATTGGTCATAGTTATGCAGAAGCATTCTCTGGTAGTGTAGATTCAAGTTTGTTCAAATCATGACCACGGGGGTAGGGTGGGGCCACAATGGGGTATCAAAGTTTAACATAGGAATGCATAGGAAAAATCTTTACAAATCTTCTTCTCAAGAACAATAAAACCTTGATTTGTAAAATTTATATGAAAGCATCCTCTGGTAGTGTAGATTCAAGTTTGTTCAAGAGAAGGATATGAAGATAACGAACAGTATTCAATCTCAACGTCCATTAAACAATATACAAAATAAGAGCAGAGCAAACACGGACCTCCGAAACATTAGAGGTGGGATCAGGTGCCATGGAGGAGTGAGCATCCCCTGCCGACCGGTCACACCCGCCGTGTGCTCGTTGTCATGATCAGGAAATAACGGAAAAAATCCGTCGTCAAATCATGATCCAAGGAGGTTTGGTGGGGCAGCAATGGGGTATCAAATATTAACAAAGCAATACATAGAAAAAAACCTTTAAAAATCTTCTCAAGAACAGCAAAGCCAAAGTTATATGAAAGCATCCTTAGGTAGTGTAGATTCATATTGTTCAAATCTTGACTCTTGGGGCAAGTGTTTTGCCATAATGGGTGATCAAAGTTTTAAAAGGATAACATAAAAATAAATCATCTTCTAGAGAACAGCAAAGCTGTGATTGTTCATATATATGGAAGCATTCTCGGGTAGTGTAAGATTCAAGTTTGTTCAAAACATGACCCCCAGGGTAGAGTGGGGTCACATTGGGTGATCAAGGTTTTAAGAAGAAATATGTAGGAAAAAACGTTAAAATTCTTCACAAAATCAAATACCCCCCCCCCCCCTTGAACCCACTTTTATATTTAAACTTTTCAATACTCAACTGATTTTTGCTTTTACCTAGCTTAGTTGCTAAGGTGAGCGATGTGACACCTGGGCCTCTTGTTTTGATAGTAATTGAATGATTAGCAACTTTATCTATTAAATATGAAAATGAATATTTTTTTAAAGGTTCACTTTATGGAAGTAAATATATTGTGTATTTCATAATTTATAAAGGTAAAGAACATTCTGATGTATAACATTTTTAATGTTTAGATAACGTTTAATTCTAAATGTCCTGAAACCTAGCAAGATTCACCTCAATCCCGATACACCAAAACTTTAACTTTTATGTATAAACAAGACCAAATGATTAAATTGTGACACTTTTGTTCACAGCAAAGACATGTTTATAGCAAACTGACACTAGATAAGGGAGAAGGTGATTTGTTTCTCATATCTATTGAATTACAAAACTAAATTTCAACTCGGAAAAGTGTTACATTATTACTTTATTAATCAAATATAGGTGTAAATATTCGGTTTCAATTAAAGTAAAATTAATAAGGAAATACGCATGTCTAATAGTTTCTCTATATAAACAAGATCTCAGAACCATCTTGTCAACTCAGCCTCGGAATCATGGTAAGTTTGCATGTCATAGGTGGGGAACATCAAGGGTTTTTCTTGGAATATTGTATAGCTGAAAAATTGGGGCTCAAATGGGAAAAAAAGTTTAACATAGGTATACAAAGGGAAAATCTTTAATAATCTTTTTTTCAAGAAATGGAAAGCCATGATTGGTCATAGTTATATTGAAGCATTCTCTGGTAGTGTAGATTCAAGTTTGTTCAAATCATGACCACAGGGAGTAGGGTGGGGCCACAATGGGGCATCAAAGTTTAACATAGGAATACATAGGAAAAATATTTATAAATCTTCTTCTCAAGAACAGCAAAGCCTTGCTTTGTAAAATTGATATGAAAGCATCCTCTGGTAGTGTAGATTCAAGTTTATTCAAATCATGATCCAAGGGGGTTTGGTGGGGCAGCAATGGGGTAACAAATGCAGTTTAGATGCAAAACAAAGCAATACATAGAAAAAATCTTCTTCTCAAGAACAGCAAAGTCAAAGTTGTATGAAAGCAACCTCAGGTAGTGTAGATTCAAGTTGTTCAAATCGTGACCCTTGGGGCAAGTGTTGGACCATAATGGGTGATCAAAGTTTTAAAAGGATAACATATAAAAAAAAATCTTTGAAATTCTTCTTCTAGAGAAGAGCAAAGCTGTGATTGTTCATATGTATGGAAGCATTCTAGGGTATTTTAAGATTCAAGTTCGTTCATAACATGACTCCCAGGGTAGAGTGGGATCACAGTGGGTGATAAGGAAATATATAGGAAAAAACGTTAAAATTCTTCACAAGAACAACAACGTCATGATTGGTCGTCAATATAAAGGCATGAAAAAGTATAGATGAAGGGGTTTTTTTTACTGATACCCCCCCCGCCCTTGAACCCACTTTTATATTTAAACTTTTCAATACTCAACTGATTTTTGCTTTTACCTAGCTTAGTTGCTAAGGTGAGCGTTGTGGCACCTGGACCTCTTGTTTTGATAGTAATTAAATGATTAGCAACTTTATATATTAAATATGAAAATAAATATTTTTTCAAAGATTCACTTTATGGAAGTAAATATATTGTGTATCTCATAATTTACAAAGGTAAAGAACATTCTGATGTATAACATTTTTAATGTTTAGATAACGTTCAATTCTGAATGTCCAAAACCTATCACTTACCTGTGTAAAATGCAAGATTCACCTTAATACACCAAAACTTTAACTTTTATGTATAAAAAAAGACCAAATGATTAAATTGTGACACTTTTGTTCACAGCAAAGACATGTTTATAGCAAACTGACACTAGACAAGGGAGAAGGCGATTTGTTTAACAGGTCTATTGAATTACAAAACTAAATTTCAATTCGGAAAAGTGTTACATTATTACTTTGTTAATCAAATATAGGTGTAAATATTCTGTTTCAATTAAAGAAAAAATGATAAGGGAATAAGCATGTCTGATATTTTCTCTATATAAACAAGATCTCAGAACAATCTTGTCAAATCAGCCTCGGAATCATGGTAAGTCTGCATGTCATTGAGGGGTTGGGGTTAATATTTCTTGGAATTTTGTATAGCTGCAGAACTGTAGATTTCCGGAAAAAATACACAAATACAAATAAGTATATACTGACAAAACTTCAGAGATACTCAAGCTGTAGAAAGTAAGCTAGGAAGTGTCATTAATTAATATCCTAAAACGGTATAAGATGAGGGCTATTTAGTTCAATCTTCTGTTGAATAAAATACATATACTTGAAACAAAATTCATATATTGAATCTAACTAGAATAAATATAATTAATCGTACTACTTTTTAAGATGAATTTACGTTACACATTTTCGGAATACTTTATAGAGGATAGTTGCCATTTCTCAATTTAATGAAATATTTGTTTATGTAGACATTTAATATACTTCAAACTATATACAGTTTGTGAATTTTTTGCTTAATAACGTACATCACAACCATTGGCATCGGAACCAGCATTGAAAATTGGGGTTTACTTGATTTTGTTGGTTTAGCCCCCCTCTTTTTCAATTAGGCCACCACCCACTTTCAGTTTGCTCCCGACGCCTACGACAACATTTAATATACATCAATCCAAATAGCTTGTTACAAGCCTGTAGAATTTTTTTAAAAGGGGATGGGAGGAGGGGCTGCGGGCTGCAAATAATCTTCATCCAGCTGTGCGGCATGTCCAATACATATTCCGTATGAATCCAAAAGAAGTTATATAGGTTCCATTACCAAACTTACTATAATACTATTTTTCAGAA
The DNA here is from genome assembly GCF_032062105.1 of Saccostrea cuccullata. Classification (NCBI taxonomy): domain Eukaryota; kingdom Metazoa; phylum Mollusca; class Bivalvia; order Ostreida; family Ostreidae; genus Saccostrea; species Saccostrea cuccullata. The sequence goes on along the minus strand of NW_026919155.1, from coordinate 483,238 downwards.
AAAACAAACGTACATAAGAGGGAGAATTTATCATTAACTTATTTTGTGCAAATATTTTATTGTCACTCAAAGTACACATCATTTGCAGGCAAGTGAGTTACAATATCCTTGCAGAAAAAGCGAACTGGAATATCAGCAATGCATTTTGTAATTGCAAATTGATCAACAAATATAGTTTAGGTTAAAAAATGATAGGTATCCAGGCATTTAGAGGAATTGTCATGTTATTTTATCATTATGTGTTTTTGTCCTCTATATTTCCGTCATGTATTCTATAAAACATAGTGTAAAAGGCTTTTGCTATCATTGCAAGACACCAAAAATCACTTTTTATTTCATACAAAAGTAATGCAACATTAAACACTTAATATCTATGAATATACAGACGTTTTCAAGAAAGCTTCATTTTTGTCTCTAAAATATTTTTTCTACCAACATAATATATTTTCCTTTTTAAAACTGAATAAATGATAACCTAGCACTTTTATAAGACTTTTTCAAGCCTTCCAAAAACCTTGAATAAAAAGATACAGTGCCACCTATAAAAACTGAAAATTGTTGCACAAAAAGTTTGCACTGTTTCAAATTAAATATTATTTTTGGATTTTTTTAAAAATGATATCCTTAACAATGATGTTCATTATTTCTTAAAGACACATTTCCCTTTTATAAACGTCTGATATCACAGAGCCTGTAACGACTTCATCACTGAAAAGTTACCCAACATGCAGCTTCAATTTTTTATCATACCTAAAATTTCGCAAGAAAATTGACCAAGTCATACACATATATGTTTTTTCTCAAAGTGCATAAATATTGTTGATATTAAGGGGACAACCATTTGATTTGGGAGGGGCCTGGTAGTTTTTGGAAATAAATCACCTGTCCTCGAAAATGTTGAAAATTACGAAAGCCCATGAGCTCATTTTCGTAAGTTGAAAAAAAAAACTTTAGGAAATAAAAGCGTAATTTCCGCGAATAAATGTTATATAACGCGAAATTTTGGCGAATTAACGCGAAACTTTTGCAATATAACACGTAAATTTCGCGTTATAACACGAAACTTTTACTGATTTTAGCCATGACATTTTCGAATGTCTTAACTTTCTTATGATTTTGTGATTTAGTTTATTCATTACAAGGAAAAGCAAAAAGCTATTTTGATCTTGGACCATCACATGCTAAAATTTTAAGTTTTCTTGCTATTGTATCGATTTTATCGTCAAATTTATCTTCCTCAAACAATTTAAAGTCTATTCGAATTTTCTTAAAGTTAAACACGAAAAAATAATTTGTTTTAACCAACGAAAATGAGCCCAATTGATTTTCGTAGAAAATAAATCTGTCCTCGACTGGAGAGAAAATAATTTGTCCGTAGTCTGTTGTTGTAAACTTTTCACATTTTAATCTTTTTCTCAAGAACTACTGAGCCAATTTCAACCAAACTAGCCACATGGTATACTATTCTTTGGAATAGCTGCAGAATTGTAGCTCTCTGCTTGAGAAAATTCGGACAAATAAAGCAGAGAGCTACAGACCCAAGCGTTGTAAAAACCTTCGATTTACGCCGCCGATTTTTGTCGCTACTTTTGATATTATTTCTTGTAGTTAAAGCTTTCTTTGGCTTCTAGAATGGTATCATATCATTAATGATATATTTAACTATTATTTTTGACACGGATATTTATCTTTTAATGGTCCGAAACAGTCCTGTATATAATTAGTATTGAAAAGTAAGTAAATTATGAGGAATTGGAGTTATATGTATGCTTAATTATTAAATACATGTACCATTTTAATAGCAAGGGAAAGTATAAAATACAATTAATAATACCCGAAGTGAGCGACAAAAATCAGCGACGTAAATTGAAAGTTTTTGCATTGCTTGGATCTGTAGCTCTCAGCTTTATCTGTCCGAAATTTTTCAAGATGAGAGCTAGAGTTCTGCAGCTATCTTTGGTAAAGAGGATTCACGTTTGTGCAAATGAAGGGCCAAGCCCTTCTCCAAGGGGAGATAATTACGAAAAATCGAAAAATAAATGGCTTCGTTAAAAAATTTGCTCTTCAAGAACCAGTGGACCAGGAATGATGAATCTCATGTAGAATCATTGTGAATGTCAGGTAGTGTAGATTCAAATATATTTAAATAATGACCCCTGGGGGTAGGATGGGGTCAAAATGGACGATCAAGATTTAAATCATGAATATATTGGAAAAATCTTCAAAAAATTTCTTCTCAAAATCAGCAAAGCTATAATAGATCATATTTATATAGACGAAAATCACAGTTAGTCAAAAACATGTGAATATACTTATTTAGTGTAGATTCAATTTTGTTCAAATCATTGACCCCCCTTTCGCTTTAAGGGGTAGGTAAGAACCACTTACGCATTTAAGCTTTTCAATACAAAATTTTTTTAGCTCAACTATGGGCTTAAAACCCGCGGCGTCGGCGTCCCGGTTAAAGTTTTAGGAGATAGTCCTTTCCCAATTAACTATATAAGCCCTATCTGGACCAAACGTGAATGGATGATGCATCTAGGGAACTGCTTCGGATGCTTGATCTAACTACATTTTCCAAATGAGTGACCAGGTAATTTTTTTTGGAGCAGGTCCATTCACAAGTGGATTGAATGGATGATGCATGGATGGACACTGACTTGCTTCAGATGTTGGATCCTACATTTTCCAGATGAATGATCATTAAAGTTTTATAAAGTTTAAAGTATGCATTGGACAGGTCTGCTTTGGATGCTGGGTGTGACCTACATTTTCCAGATGAGTGATCATGTTAAAGTTTTTAGAGCAGGTCCATTCCCAAGAAACTTTAAGCCCTTACTTACTAAGTCCTCTTTGTGCTTTGAGAACATAAGGCCTGGACCGAGGACCTCCATCTCTGTCAGTCTGCTGCCATTGACTGCATTGACTGTGAAGGATATGGATATAAAGAACAGTATTCAATATCAAAGTCCATAAAACAATACAAAACAGGAACAGAGCAAACACAGACCTCTAAAACATCAGAGGTGGGATCAGGTGCCATGGAGGAGTGAGCATCTCCTCCTGACCGGTCACACCCGCCGTGTTCTCCTTGTCATAATCGGGAAATAACGGAAAAATCCGTCATTAATTCAGTGTATAAATAATAGACTAACAATAATATAAAAAGCGTCAGTCAGCAATTGACTCAATGATAAATTGTTTTTGCTGACAAGGTCATTGTATCGGCGAAATAATGATTTTAAACGAGACTGCTGATATTTTTGTTTCATCAATTGTTTGTCAATAATTTACCTCGTTTTAGAAATTGTTTATACGAGGTTGACCCAAAAAGTCATAGACAGGGAAAACATTATTGTTTGTTTTTTCTAAATTAAATTTCTTTACTTGTCATAGCAAAAAAGTAACATTTTATGATAATGCATTTCAAGTTTCATGATATCACATTTAATAAAAAAAATATGAAAAAATAAAGAAAGCATGTAAGTGTACATCGGTGCACGAAAGCAAACGCAGTTTTATTTACGTCCCTTATAACGTCATGATCTCTTATTATGCTTCACGCGCGTCTGTTAACATTCAATATTTTTTTTTAAGTGAAAGACCCCTTTTGACTAAGGGACTTATTTAAATTCACTACTGTCCGGTTTTTTCTGTTTTGTTTTATATTTTAGGAGATTCAAATTTCAGTCGAACTTTAGTCGAAAGATTGCCTTACATTGTAGGCAGCAGAGAATACAAGTTGTTTGACGTCGTTCGTGGCCCAGATTGTTTCCCATTGTCTGCGTTTAACAAACAGTACTCTACTTCTTACACGCTGTAACTATTTCGGTATAGGGGGATAATTCTCATTGAACCTCATGCCATATAAAAACAACTTCTCTGTTAAAATCTAGTGTGTAAAGTCACGTCTGTACTTTTTTCCCCCGTCTCTGATGTATATAAACCATATCCAAAACAATTTATTACATCTCCTTGCGCCGGTTACGCGTTTGACGACGTCATTTTCAGCAAACTCAAATCCTACAACACTTTGAAAATCCTGACACCAATCGTCTGTTTCTAATGCTATTTTACACGAAATTTTGACATATTATTAAGATTTTAATTCTGGTTTCACTGATTTAAATTTGAGTTCAATGTTTTAAGTAGTACTAACAGGGGCGTAGCAACAGGGGGGGCCGGGGGGGGGGGCTGGCCTCCCCCACTTTTTTCCCAACCTTACTTATACTGTAGGAAATGTTAATTGAAAACCTGGTTGGCCCCCCACTTTTAGTGATGTACCGAAAATGTAGTATTAGAATTAGTACTGAAAGTAGTTGACACTGAGAAAAAGTTAACTTCAATGTCATTTGTTTTGAATATCCTTTTATTTTTTTTTGTTTGTCAACTTTTTCATGTAAGTAAAAAAAAAATTTTCTCTGGCTGCCCCCCCCCCCCCCCACTTTCAAAACCGATGCTACGCCACTGACTAAAGAAATAAAAGCAAATGTAATAGTTATATGCGTAAATTATTCCAAATGTTGTTCGTGCACCGACAGACCTTATCGACCTAAAATAAATCGTCCTAATGTTCTCTATATGAACGATATATATTTAAGAATTCACAATCTCAAAGAACATTGACTATATCATGTCTATGCAAAATTAGTTTACTGTAATTTTTGGATGTTTTTTGTAAAGTTATAAACATTGTCTAACTTTTTGGTTATGTTTCAACATATATATATTTAATCAATTTGTCAGACTCTGTGGTATCTTTTATCTCAAGCTCACCAGAATATATTGTATCGGCTGAACAATGCCCCAAGTCCATCCCAGTTCTTTCATCTCTTTTTCAACTGACCGTCAGCTTGTTCTTTACGAAGGTATGGGTCTACCACTCACTACTGTAACTAAAAAGCACTGAGAATCCAACAAAACCCTGAGGAAGTACTGAGTGGTACTGAGAAAACCCTGAGTTGTACTGAGCCCGGTACTGAGTAACTGAGTACTGAGGCCATTCTGTTTAAGATGACTCTGCTTAAGACTTTGCTGATTGACAACAACATAATCTCTCCCAAATTATTTGTGTCAGTTGAGTCACCTTTCTTGGGCAGCTTCACTTTGAAACCAACCGTTCAATCATCTGCTGCTGTTTCTGTCTGCCAAATAGTTTGCAGGATATCTGTGAGAAGTCTGGGTGTTAATACTTCTTCAGCTTTTAACATTCTGCATGTACCCAATCGATCCCTGGGGCTTTCCCATTCTTAGAAGTTTGATGGCATGTTTTACTTCCTCGATTGTTGGTGTGTTGGTATAGATGTCGAAAGTGTCTATACTTTTAATAATTTCAGCATGTCCTGTTGAGGGACATTCCTGGTTTAATACCTTTTAAAATGATCTTTTCAACAGGTAAGCTCTTCTTCTATACTGGAGGCCAATTCTCCATCTTGTTTTTGCACTGGTCTATCTGTGCTTTTGAATCCTCCACTCAGAGTTTTTGTAATTCGGTATAATGTCCCCATGTCTTGTTTTGAGGCAGCATCTTCTGCATCTTGCGCAAGCTTGTCAACATAATCCTTCTTGTCCTTTCGTACAATTTTCTTAACTTCCATGTCTTGTATTGTGTATGTTTCTTTTAGCTGATCTTTTAGCCTAGCTGACTTATTTTTCTCTTTGTTTTGCGTCATAGTTCGACCATTTCCCAGTTCTTAGATGATATCCATTCTTCCTTCTTCTTCCTTTTTAACCCCAGTGTTTTCTTTCCTGCTTCAATAAGTCTGGTGTTAAATTGGTGTCAATACTGAGTTCTTGTTTATTTTTTTAGGATGGTAAATCGGTTTTTAACCTCTAGCTAAAATGATTTCATAACTGCAGGATCTTTGAGTTTGCTCACATCCACTTGGGGTGACCGTTTATCTTTCTCAATTTCAATTTCAGCTTTACTAGGACAATTATGTGGTCACTTCCTACATCAGCTTCTCTCAATGCTCTTACGTCCTGCAATGTTCCTCTCCACCTTTTATTTATCAATTCATGGTCAATTTGGTTCTGTGTGTTACCATCTGGTGAAGTCCATGTAAGTTTATAAATGTTCTTGTGCTGGAAGATGGTGCCTCCAATAACTAACGTATTTTCTAGGCAAAAATCTACTATTCTACTACCATTATTGTTAATAACATCACAGCCATATTTTCCCATTATGGATTCTTTTCCTTTATTGTTGGTACCATCTTTCGCAACAAGATCACCAAGTATGATTACATCATGAACTGGTGTTTCCTCCACAGCTCTCTGCAGTTCTTCATAAAAAGAATGCTTTTCTTCTTCTTCTTTGTCTTCTGTAGGCGAATAGCAGACTACAACCGTCAGTTTAGCATATTTTAAATGTAATCTTGCAGAAAGAAGTCTGTCATTGTATGGTTTCCAACCTAACATGCACTTCCCTAGTTTCCTACCGAGTATTAAGCCTACTCCCTGCTGTGCTGTTCGTCGTTTCTTCCCGAGCACAATATCTGATGATCATTGGCAAGTTTGCCATTCCCGTTTTCTGTCCATCTAGTTTCACATATACCTAGCATTTGGATGTTATACATGTCCATATCTTTTAAGACGAGCTAATTTCCCTGTCTGGTAGTAGGTGTGGACATTCCAGGAACTCTACATACTTCTTTAGGGTGAAGGATATTCACTATCTGGGTGTCAGTTTCCTGTTGGGTTTGAATGCAATCCTTCATGTGTTCAGTTTAAGGAATAGTTTCAATCCTCCCCTTGGTACAATTATCCTCGGCTTTGGTTTCTGTAGCTGTTGATTTTTACATGTTAGGGTTGCTGACCCTGAGCAAAACCTCCTGGACTCGGAAGACCAGCGGTTTTCTCTCAGGGTTTTCCTTCCCTTAGGTCACAAGTTCCAATTATTTAAAGGCGCCAGAGACTCGCCTTTCGCCACTGTCACTCAGCTGTCTAAGCATTTCCAGGGCCAACAAAACGGGGATGTGTGACGTGATTTGCTGGCAGAACCTGTTTGAGACGGTGAGCATTAACTCGTTTTATTGGTGAATCTCCGTGACTAAAAAAACACCCCTCACCAGCATTTGACCCCAACTGTAATCCATATCTGGACCAAACTTGCATGGATGATGCATCTAGGGATGGACACTACCATACTTGCTTCGGATGCTGGATCTGACCTACATTTTCCAGATGAGTGACCAGGTTAAAGTTTTTGGAGCAGGTCTATTCTTAAGTAACTATAAGCCCTACTAGCTCCAAACGTGCATGGATGATGCATCTAGGGATGGACACTACCAATCTTGTTATGGATGCTGGATCTGACCTGCATTTTCCAGATGAGTGACCAGCTGGCTCATGTTTTTGGAGTATCTCGGTAATTTTATGGCATGTTAGGATTTAACTTGCATGGATGATGCATCTACAGACTTGCTTTGGATGCAAGGGAAAAAAAGACATTTTCTCGATTAGTGATTTTGGAACAGGTCAACAGTGAATTATAAGACCTACTTTAACAGAACTTGCATGAATATTGTTATCAGGATACATACTGACTATAAAGAAAATATAATGTGAATTTTGCATTATTTAAACTGATAACGTTCGTCGAGATGAGCTTCATAATCTTTGATTACCTATGTTGGTTTTTTTTTCCAGCCAATGCTCAGGTAAAGTATGTGGTCCCTGAACTTTTTTTCCATTTGGCACGTTAGACTTTTCAGTAAAGAAGAAATTAAATAATTTGTCTTTGATCTTATTTGAAATAAATAATCTGTCCTTCACCGACATGAAAATAAAAATCTGACTCGCAAGAAATTGCCAGCACCCTTCTCTCCCCATTGCGACCCCCTCAAAATCAAATCTAACGCACTTTGAAAAGAAATTTTAATTTTTCAAAGTTCGTTAACTTGGTAACAAATTTGGCGCTCTTTGAGAAAAAGAAATACGCAATATTTTTAAGTACGATGTAACAAAGCTTATTCTTTTTGGCATCTAGTTAAATGACAGGAGGCAAATGATTTTCTCTTTTGGGTTTCAGATTTCCATTTTATATACTATTGCATTAACTGTAAGCGTTGCTGTAGAGAGTTTCTCGGATTTCAGTAATGTTCCTCTTTATCCAACTGCTTGGGACATTGATGAAGCTGAAGAACTAACCTTATGGATCGACGATAATAATACACGGACCATGCTTTCGTTTTACCTTTTACTATGTCCGGAACAAGATATGTGTCTTGGCAAAAACTTCAAACGAAATTTTACTTTCACAGGACAACCCTCGTGTGTTCCTTGTGAATGTGACGATGACTGCGTGAGGAGAGCTACTTGCTGTCCCTCTAAATTTTACAGACAGGATATCACTCCAGATTTCATTGAATACATGCCAGTTGTAGAGGAAGTACAGAGAGGACCCCCGATGTCTTGTATTGAACCATTATGGAATATAGAATCAAAAATCGCATCCGGTACCGCATATTGGATTATTCAAACTTGTCAAAGTGGCGCTAATTGCTTGTCTTCTCAGTCTAGTAATATTTCGTATGCTACGCCAGTGACGTCATTGTTAACCAATGAAACTTATCTAAATTTTCAATGCGCGTTATGTAATTATGAAGTTATTCCGGATCTCGTTCTTTGGGAGAGCGTCAAGATTTGCGAGAATCGTTCCGCGCTTTTTTCAAAACACACACTTGAAACCCTTTACCTATCTGTATTTTTGATGAGCAATCCTGTTTGCAACATAGGTTTCCGTCCACCAAAATCCATTCAAAAGAAAGTTCTTCCCTGTCTAAAGTATACAGTTAGAGTTGATCCTATTTGCAAATTTTTACCGGAAGAATTTCAGAGACACATTAAAGCTGCTTGTCAGGACTACTACCTACCTTACACCTCCATTGATAAAACTTATAAAAACATATATTGTGCCCTTTGTGAAGAAGCATTCTTTGGGCTAACAATTCAAAATATCGGAGATGGATCAATTTTCGTCATTGATTCCATGTTACCGACTTTTACGGCCCTGATAGATTTCAACAGAGAGGAAAGCATGGAGCCCAAAAAAGATTCTAATTGCGCAACAAATCAAATATATGACAGCAAGATGGTAGGTGCTCGTTACTATTTTCTTTTTATGTTAAAAAATTCAGTTTTTTTAAATGATGATGTTATTAACATAGTTTCATGTTGTAAATTTTGAGTTTATAAGGGGTAGGTAAATGCAAAATTTACAACATGATAACGCATTTTCTCCCCCTAGTAAATTCAAAATTTACAAAATAATAATCGGTCAAATTTCCTGCTCTGCTGGGACTCGGATTATTTTCATGATGTTTTAAAGATCATTCTTTCATTATTACCTGATTTTTTTTTTTAATTTTAAAAGCATTTCATCCGATGAAAGTCAAGCAATGAAGACAAAAAGATTCATTATAATTTGTTCCTAATCGCTCCGAAGCTAGTGTTCCAAGTTGACTATCTTCGAAGCTAGCGAATGCATCATAAATGCACATGTTGATTTTATACAGTTTAGTAATTTGATTTGCCTATTTCAGTCCAAGTGCCTAGATATTAAATGTGAAGCAGATTACCTGTACAGAAACTCAACCTGTCTACCTCGTTATCCAATGATTGGGGAAAACAATTACGAACTGAATCTGATGGTCACCCGACAAGAAGACTTCAAGATCATGAACGGCTTTTTAAATGAGGTCCATTTAGCTATATTTGATGTTTTATTCAATAATAATTTATTACAATATCTCTGTAAGGTTTCAATATTAGCTTCGGATAAAACAGATTTAATAGCTGTTGTCCTAGAACTATCGGTAGGTCATTTTCACGATGTAGACTTAATGATAAAGAGATTGATCAATGTGTTTTCGATACAGGAAATGGCGATATATTCAGAATTGCTGATGCGCCAAGTGCATGTCAATATTTCTGTTGTTGGACAAAGATTTCATGTCCATAGTAATTCTTTATTTGGGATAGCTATTATCAACCGTCTCTATGTTAACCCAATGGATGGAGAACAAATGTACTTACTTACGGATACAGCAGTTTCAGATGGTTATGATTATGACCCCAATCGGCCTCTATGTTTCGAAAAAGACATGGCAGTAGTCGTAACTGATTGGTATCGCTGTCCAAAAGTAAAGGTGAGAACAAGAGACGCCAAAATAGATGTGTCAAACTTCTCTGTATGTCTTGTAGACTACCAAGCCTGCTTCTCTTCGAATCAATTTAAAGAACCCAAAGGTAAACGCAGCGTAGAGATATGTGTCGACCAGTATCTTAAAACTATGAGCCAAACAAGCAGTCGATGGGATTTTTCAGAAGACCGCGTAATGAAGTATTTTTCAATTTTCTGTCTCTCTCTGTCCTCCATAGCTTCCTTGGTAACTATATTTAGTTTTCTTCTCAACAAATCCCACAGATCAATCGCAGATATCAACATCATTACTTTAGCTGTTTTGTCAGTTTTAGCAAATACAGTCTACACTTTCTCTAAGTTTTTTCTTTGGAATGAGTCCTTGTGTGTCGGGATCGGCATGTTGGTTCATTTCCTTTGGCTCTCTGTCGTATGCTGGATGAGTTTATCTACGTTCCAAATCTTCCAATCATTTACAACATTCTCATACATACATAAGAAAGACAGAAAAACAGTACTGCTTTTCTTGCTATTAGATGCAGTTCTATGTCTGGCAATTATCGCTGTCAACGTCATTGTAACCTTTATGCGGAGTGATGGGGAAAGCCTGGGTTACTCTCCTCGCACTTGCTACATCGCTGACCCAAACATGACGCTCTTTACTTTTGCACTCCCTGTTGGTTTGCTCGTCTGTATAAATTGTTTTATGTTTCTGGTGACGTTATCTAGGATCTGCGGCAAGGCAGACATCCGGAAGTCGAAGGATAAGAGTAAATTGAGTGCATACTTCCGGCTTTCTACAATCGTTGGTGTGGCTTGGGTGTTTGGGTTTCTGGCTCAGTTCACCGAATTTCAGCTATTTTCAATCTTGCATACCCTTTTCAATGGTGGTCATGGCATATTCTTATACTTAGCGTTTGGATTACCACTAAATCTCAAATCTTTATCCTGCAAACATGCAAAGGGAGAGAAGGAGACGGAAATGTCTAAAAATAAGTCTTTGTAAAGGGGGTAATCAGTCGGGAGTCGGAAAAACAAATTTTGATATTTTTCTGGTGAATAGCAAATCATGTTCACCCCTAAAAGAGTCCATGATTGTTAGCTCACCTAAGCTGAAAGCTCAAGTGAGGTTTTTTGATCACCCTTTGTCCGTCCGTCCATCTGTAAACTTTTCACATTTCTAACTTCTTCTCAAGAACCCTAGGTCAATTAATACCAAACTTGGTACAAAGCATCTTTAGTTGAAGGAGAGTTTCAATTGCCAAAATGAATGAACAAGACCCCTTCCAAGGGGAGATAATCAAGAGAAGACAAAATAGGTTGGGTTTATCAAAAATCTTCTTAAGAATCACTGGGCCAGAAAAGCTGAATCTTATGTTGAAGCATCCATGGTTAGTGTAGATTCTAAATTGTAAAAATCATTACCCCGGGGGTAGGGCGATGTGTACGGGCCACAATAGGGAATCCAAGTCTTACATTGAAATATATAGGAAAAATCTAAAAATATTTTATAAATTTTCTTCTCAAGAACCACTGGGCCAGAAAAGCTGAAACCTACGTAGAAGTATCCTGGGGGTATAGTGTACAATGTAATTGTTCGAATCATGACCCCCGGGGTAGGGTGGGGCCACAATAGGAAATCCCAAGATTTACATTGAAACATACAGGGAAAATCTTTTAAAATCTTCTTCTCAAGAGCCACTGGGCCAGAAAAGCTGTAGATGCAGAACTATAACTCTCTGCTTCAGAAAATTCGGATATATCTTTCCGAATTTTCTCAAACAGAGAGCTACAGTTCTGCAGCTAGAAAAAGATGAAACTTATGTGGAAGCATCAAGGGGTATTGTAGATTCTAAGTTGTTCAAATCATGACCTCTCATGACTTATTCTTTTCTTCTTCTCTGAAACCGCTGAACCAGTTTCATCCAAATTTGGCATAAAGCATCTATGAGTGAAGATTGAAGATTGAACAAAAATTGTGAAATTCTTGATCCCTGAAACCCGTCTTTCCCCCTGGGGCTAGAGGGGTGGGAACCAAAACCACTATTTAAAACTAATGCAATCTTTAAAAATCTTCTTTCCACCTGGACATTAAGCAGTCAAGCTGTTGGCATTATTATAATAAGCATTGAGTCCTCTACCTAACTTTTAAAATGCATGGCCCCAGTGTCAGAGGTTCTTATGATCATATACTGAAAATGAATTAGCCCTAATGCTTTGAAATCTACATTTAGGTACATGTATCAAGCAAACATTTATGATGAACAATGGCTCCTCTTCAAAAATTTTGAATTACGTGCACGTGGTCCAATAGTTAGCTGACCTAATTTTCTCAAAAAGTCAATTTTGGCGACAAATTGATAGGGCGTTCATATTTTACACAATATGCGATAAAAATTGACACCTCACCCCAAAACACATCGAAAGCCGGGGGCCACAATTCTTTGAATTCGCTTGTTATGATTAGCATTGGTTCTTCTTTCAAAATTGTGAGTACATGATCTCTTAAAACACTAACCAAATTCAATTGTTGGAAAGTTGTTGCATGATACTCAGGTACCCAAAAGGTCCGTTGACCTCATGCTTCTTCAAATTTTTATCACATATTCAATTCTTTTGCAAAGTATTGGAATACATTGCTTCAAAGAGTTTGCCAGCACGCTCAGCAGGCATATATCGATTTTGAAAGGGGAAGGCCGTGAGAAAAAAAAATGTCATGACTCGAAAATCGTATTTCCTGTGAGGGGGATAATTTAATTTTTTTTCACAAATATGTAAATTATATTAACACATTACCGTATGGGACGAGTTGACTGTATGTTTGGAAAAATTAAGGAGGGTACCCTCTCACCTCGGCCGGGTCTTTCATATTGCACGTTCGGGCAATGCAATACTGATTCAAGCAAAGATCTTTTTGACGAGCGCGTTGCAGTAATTTTTCGCTCACCTGAGCCGAAGGCTCAAGTGAGCTTTTCTGATCAAAATGTGTCCGTTGTCTGTCGTTGTCGTCCTTGTTGGCGTTGTCGTCGTTGTTGTAAACTTTTCACATTTTCATCTTCTTCTCAAGAATCACTGGGCCAATTTCAACCAAACTTGCCACAAAGTATCCTTGGGTGAAGGGGATTCAAGTTTGTTCAAATAAAGGGCTATTCCCTCTTCCAAGAGGAGATAATTGTGAATTGGTGAAAAATTTATGTTTTTGAACATAGGAACCACTAGGAAAAATCTTTATGTAAATCTTTATCTCAAGGTCCACTGGGCCATAGAAAAGATGAAAAAAACTTTAGGAACCACTGGAAGTGAAATTTACCATTCTCATGTAGTGTAGATTCAAGTTTGTTCAAATCATGACCTCCGGGGGTAGGATGGGGCCACAATGGGGTATCAATGTTTAACATAGGAATACCATAGGAAATATCTTTAAAAATCCTCTTCTCAAGAACCACTGGGCCAGTAAAGGTGAAATTAATGTGGAAGTATCCTCAAGTGTTGTAGATTCATTTTTGTTAAAATCATGACCCCCAGGGGTAGGGTGGGGCAACAATGGGGTATCAAAGTTTAACATAGGAATACATAGGAAAATCTTTAAAAATCTTCTTCTCAAGAACCACTGGGACAGTAAAGGTAAAATTCACGTGGGAGCATTCTTATGTAGTGTAGATTAAAGTTTGTTCAAATCATGACCCCGGGGGAAGGGTTTGGCCACAAAGGTGTATCAAAGTTTAGCATGCATAGGAATATAGAGGAAAAATCAAATCTTTTGCTCACGAACAGCAAACCCATGATTGGTCATAGTTATATGGAAGCATCCTCTGGTAGTGTAGCTTAAAGTTTGTTCATATCATTATCCCCTTGGTAGGGTGGGGCACATTAGGGGATCAAAATTTTACATAGGTAGTGTACATGTTAGTTTGTTCAGATTATGATCCCCGGGGAAAGTGTGGGCCCACAAGGTGTGGTCAAGGTTTTACGTAGAAATACATGATAAAAATAGTTAAAATTCTTCATAAAAACAACAAAGCCATGATTGATCATCAACGTACAAGCATCAAAATAGGTAATGTAAATTTAAACTTGTTCACATCGTGACAATTGGGAGAATAGAGGAGCCATCAGAAGAATGTAAAGACTTTATCAATAATAATTTTCATCTTATAAATAACAAGGCTAATATGTGTCATATAAATTCAAAAGCGTCCTTAGGAAGTGTAGATTTAAGTTTGTTCAAATACCCCCCCCCCTCTCCATAACCAGTTTTATATTTAAGCTTTTCAATACTGAATTGATTTTTGCTTTTACCTAGCCAGTTGCTCAGGTGAGCGATGTGGCCCCTGGCTCTCCTCTTGGTTTTTTTTTTTTTGTTTTGTTTTGTTTTGTTTTGTTTTGTTTGTTTTTTTTTTTTTTACATTTTGCCCATTCACGTTCTTAGATCTTTTCATCTACGGTAAGGTTTAAGGTTTACGGTAATACTTTTCGTTTCCGATAGTGTGGGGCAACTATAAGTATTACAAGGGGGATCTGCTGAAAAACAGTAGGGCAAAAATTATGCAGGTGGGCGGTGTGATCTATGGGCCTCTTGTCTCACTCTCATATCAGTAGATGGCGAGGCTGTCGAGTATTTTTCTGTAACTACACAAAGTAAAGGATTACATGACTTTATATCAGTTGAAAATGTGACAAACACCTTCGTTTTTCCAGTTTTGTAAGAAGATGTGCTCTCGGTTTATTTTTGTAAATGAATAAGCTTTTGCTGTTGTACCGTAAAACAGAAATGTATTTTAAAGAAACCATTGCTGCAAATTCTGCCTCGCAAGGTATGCTTAACTACCAGTTAAGTTGCTGTAAAACTAAAATTTAATATGAGTGAAAAGATGGATATTATCAAATTATTGCTGTAAGTAAAAAAATGTTTATTTCTATGTAAGGTTCTGGGAATCCTTTATTCGAACACTCCTGTTAATATCATTATCGAACATTACCATTGTTAACATATTGGACACGTTCATAAAACATTTTTACTTCTCATTCTCCTTTGATGATTCATCTGGTATTCCTTCAAGTTGGAACAATATTTTTTTTTCAAATTTATTAGTATTTTGTGTAATTTTATGCGATTTTAGTCCATCAAAATTGTGAATATTTGTTCATTTTATACCGTTTTAGTATTAGTATGTATGGTAGCATTAAAATCGTTTAGATTTTAAAAATTTAGATTTACATGCATGTTAATGTATGTGTTTGCACAACCAGATGTACATTTGATTGAAAAGAGGTTTGGACACAGATTTGAAGCTAATATTTTCTAAAATTTTAAGTATTATATCATTACTCATATGTTGCTAGGGCATTTCACGCCAAAATATAATTAAAACATTTTTATCTTGAAATAATTGTAACTAAGAATTTCAAGACGCGTTTGGTGGAATTTAACCAATCAAAGTTAAAGCCATTTATCAAAATGAAATACGTGTATCTTCTTTTTAATTTTAATTGAGTTCAGCTGTCAGTATGTAGCCAACCTGCATAGTATTATTCCACTCTTTCCCGGGGTTATTATTGTCGCCTTAACAGATCGTTGACGTCACGGCACATTGTGTCATTAGTCTGAGTACACTTGGCAATCCCTGTCATTTTCAAGTGTTTTTCATCTTATGATAATTGATACCTATCATTGCACTATCAAGAAGTAAATTTTATCCTCAATGCTTTAGTGAAGTGGAAATTTTGTAGTGTATTAGCGAAAAATAAAAATATATTATAGAAAATTTATAAGTAATACAAATGCAAGAAAGCAAAACCAACTCTCTAGTATCATCAGTCAGTGCTCAGTGGCATGTGCAGAGTAAACAGATTGAACATATCCGGTAAAACGTAAAAGTAAGTTTAACATAACAGAGCTCGTGTCCTTACAATGTAAACAATGCAACTCTGTCCAGGCCCCTTTAAGCTCATTTTGCATTGGATCTCCTAAATTTTGGTTCATATAGTATCAGACGTTTTGACAACAGTTAGCAAATCATAATTCAATCAAGATTATAAGTATTTTTCTAGATAATACAAAAAATCCAAAATAGATATTCGAGAATCATATCAGATCTTACATAAACGCCATAATTTCATGCCATGTTTTATATTTCTTAAGCTGTGTGTGATTTTTATTACCTTATTGTATTGACAACATAATATGTAACTTTAGAATATTGCTCCAAGGAAAATTATCATCGTCTCTTGTTACTTCTATTTGTTTTGCTTAATGTTAAAAATATATTTTCTTAAAATCATCAATTTATAATATTTATCAAAATAAATTTCACAGTCACTTCTTTTAGTTCTAGTCATTGGTTAGTGATTCGTCATTATCCCAATTAATTGTTCGTTATGGTAGCTTAATACTCAATATTACTCGCTTCAAGCATTATATTTTGTCTGAAATCGTTAAGCATCAAATCTGAAACAACTACATATCATTTATTTGATATTTGTGACCCCGTGATCGAAAGATCATTTCAATTCAAGATCCGGGGGTACATGTATATAGTTTTTGCCCTGTTCCTCCGTATGTCTGTATGTCCGCAAAATTTCCTTGAAAAAAAATCCTTGATTTGTTATACGGGGTACTTTTGATTGGTCAGAGTTTTTATAGATCTACGAGTATTTCTTATATAGATGTATTCCTAGGCCTGGGAGTTTGACCCAGTTTTGCCACAAAAAATTAAATTGTAAACTTGGCTATAACTACTGATCAGTTGGTGCTAGGTCTTTCATACTTTACATGCGTATTCATTGTGACAAGGCCTTTCCTTGGGTACAAATATTATTGATTTCTGAACTTGACCTTAGAATTTGACTCACTTTTCAAAACCTTAATCCTTTGTCAAAACATCTAAACTATTAAAACTAGATCGAGCTTTTATAAAGTTGAGTTGTATTTCTTGCATGTGACAGGACTTTTTCATCGATTCCAACAATTTTGAGCAGTTGACGTGAACCTTGGGAGTTTGACCAACTTCTGGAAAGCTTAAACCTGGGTCATTACTTGTGAGCAGTTTGTGCCGTTGCGTTTATATGTTACCTATATATTTCATGTGACTAGACCTTCTCCTTAGTACCGTTTATTTTGACCCTTTGACCTTAACCTTGGTATTTGACTCACTTTAAAAAGAATCTTTAACCTTGGTCATGACTTTTGAACGGTTGGTGCTTGGGCGTCTATATTTCACATAGATATGTTAATTGAGACAAATTCTCTCTTCGGGTAAACATATTTTATCTCTTGATCGTGACCTCGGAGTTTGACTTGCATTTGATGAACTTTAACTTTTGTCATAAGCTGCCAGTTGGGGAAATCAATGTTTCAGGATTATTTTGTTTTTGGTTTTATTGAGAATTTTCTAATGCATGTGCACTTCTAAGAATTTGAGTTTGTCATTTTTTTTCTTCTTAGGACTGCAAACAAAACAAAAAAATATTTAATTTTTTATCAGTTCCTATCGATATTTAAAGGAATTCTTTCATAAAACTTTAAATAAATATATAAGAGTAATTAAAGTATTTGCATATATATTAAACAATAATGTCTACACAGGAGTAAGACGTTGTTAAGCATAGTTTTACGGAGGGAAACACAAATTTTATGTTGACACTTTTAAAAACAGTTTATTGTCAGGGCTCATTGTTCATTCATAAGTCCTATCATTGACGTCATGTTACAATCGAGTAAGATTTTAGGACATCTCTATTGCTCAATGAACATTAATTTTGTTAAATGCAGAGTCGACCGATTATCTACTTTTCACAAAGATTCAAATTTTAAACTTTAAATAAATATACTTATATCTTTTAGATTTAAAAAAAGAAATAGTGGGTTATAATCTTCTACATTTAAAAAAACATATAAAATAAGTATATATGTATGAGTTTTTGACATGATTTGACTATTAAGACAAAATCAAAAACAATTCGGAAACACTGCACACCATATAATGCTTATACATATATCTATGGTGCCGCTGCCGATTCTAAATTCTGGATCAAATATTTTTTGTTTCAAATTATGCGTAATATACTCATAGATATTATTTTTTAAAAATGAAATTTTAATCCTCTTAATCTACTTTGTAGTATTAAACAATTTATTTTAACAAATGTCAATTTTTAAATTTTGTTTGTGGATTTTGTGCATCATATCTCGCCTTCCAAGTGGAAATTCATTGTCACCACTGATCGTTTACTTTATGTTGTTTGGAATCGTGTGCATTTCGTTAAAAGCATCTTGCTTACATCAATATTTTTCCGGAGCTATGGCATTAATTAAATATTCATACGTATGTAGTTCAATGATAAATATTATTTCGTTATGAAATAGCTATATTTGGATAACATGAGCCACTTATAAATGCTTTAAAAGGCATGTTTCACAGCGAGGGGCTTTAGTTAATTTTAAAAAATAATAATATGTCCTCATTTATACAATCAACAATACGTCACACACGTGATTCCCACCTGAATAACATTTTGCAATATTGCATGTTCTATTATTAAAGCACTTCCGACGGCAGGGTATTTAAACTTCATAAAATTCTCCAACACCCAATTACTTCTTTGAGATATTTGAAGTATAAAAGTCCAAGTTTTAGCCGATGAACATGGTCAAGGAAAGTTTTTACTCCAAGCACAAAAGCAACAACAAACCGATTCCGGAAATTGTGGTCAACGATGTGAAAGGGCTTCCAAATCAAACGGACCCTCTCCCTAGAAGACGTCCTAAAAGTGCTCAACCTAATCGGAAAAACATACAAGACGAACTAACGGCAAGTTTTTCTGATATACATGTATCTAGTAATATATTTCCCTTAGATGTACATTCTAAAGAACAACGATTAAGAGCATCCTCGGCTAGTCGATGTGAGGGAATAAAAAGACAGACTGAAGACTTAAAGCCACGAAGTTCTTCTCTAAACTCCCTCCACCCACACTCATCTCGGGAAAACTGTTCTTGTAAAAAATCCTCAGTGACGAAGAGTTCTTCCTCGGAGGGAATAAACGGCAGTGACTTAGCTTTGTATTCCAGTTATCGTGTGTGGCAGAGGAGGTCTACGGAGGATCTGGCCTCCAGATGTAAACTCGAGAAACCATTATCACTCCAGAGAAGTCAGCCGTATCGGGACTGTGGATGTCACACAAGACATCATCCAACAAAGTGACAAATAGGCCAAACGTGTTCAAACTTCATATAGTGGAACATATACTTTTTAGAAGAGTTTTATACATGCATTGAAAGTGTTATTATTATACCTCTAAGTTTAACAGCAATATATGAATGTGTTCACAAACTTTTGATAAAACCAGTGTAGTGTATATGTACTATTGTTTTGGTATATACAATGTTTATATATTTCACTATAATTAAAAAAATTACTTACTTACTAATATGCTGAATTTGTGATTCATTTTTGATAATTTTCAGCGATTGAAAGACGATAATCCAGTAATTTTAAGGGGAAAACGTCGACATTTATTTTTCTAAAGCATTTTGGAGTAGTATTTAACCTAACGGGCCTCTAAAAGTCTGATAATTTTACATAGAAATGTGTTCGGCATGTATCCATAATACTGATACCATTTACAAGTTCATCTTTTAATATTGTCAAGCACAAGATGCCGTAAACAAGTCATAAACCAACTTTAACTTGACATTTTACGGATCATATTGATAATGTTTTGAAAGAAAAATGTTGAACAAAACATACGTTCCGTTTGTCTGCAATCCTATCGTTTGTCTGTAGGTGTTTCATATTTTAAGGTTAATTAACAGGAGTGAAATAAGAAATTTTTCATACAATATATATTATGTAACCATTCATAATGTTTGTAGATTTCTCAATGTTTAAAACTCTACAGACTTACATGACTGTATAAACATTTAAATTGTTTTGTGTGTACTTGACAGGTTTAAATACAACTGAAGGCTATAGTGCATAGCGATTCAGAAGTAAAAGGTCTGCAGTTCTAAGAGAATTTGATACACATTCAAAAATATTTGGATAGGTCTTAATGGACTTTAGTACAAAGAGTTTCGTGTAAGTGTTCAATTAAATTTTCCGGTTGCCTCTCATCCTTCGAAAACGATAGTTTGCTTTGTGCTTTTTGGACCATGCCAGTCTTAATTGTTCAATTGTTCAGCATTTCAGAATCGAACCGATTAAACAGGCTATAATCTGATAAAGGTCTTTTTAAGATTTGTTTTTATGATATATTCTATACAACTTTTTTACTTATAGAACATGATAATTATAAATGATGGACAGTAAAGAAAATCGCGTTTCTGTGTGTCTGTATTTGTCACGTAAATCATAAAGATGAAGAATACGTACAGTGATCCATCTAAAAAAGAACCCACAAACAACACAAATGTTTGAATATGGTAAAAAAAATCACGGACCCCAAAAATTCCAGAAGTGGGATCAAGTGGGATCACTTTTTAGAAATGAATTAGGTCTAATAGTGCATGGAAAAGCGAGACTGAGATCAAAAGTGAGCTCGTCTAAGTTTTATGGCACCGGAGCCAGGTGCCTAGATGGAGTATAAGCATTTCTTGTCAATCGAATTCTTGTCACGGGGTCAATCATCATAGTATACTAGTATTTGAAAGGTCTTGTCGCAGGTTATGTACATTTTCATGTAAAATATGAAAGCACTGTCTCTTCTCATTCAAAGGTGACCAAGGTTTAAATTTTTGGGACAGAGGACAAACTGAAAAAAGTATGAGATTTAATGTCCCTTCACTTTCGCGAAAGCGGGGAACAAAACGTTTTTTTAAAAATGTCCAACTAAAATGATACTCATTTAATTTAAACTGTTTAATGCGAAAGTTTCAGTTTTATAAATGAAATTGAAGGATGCTGAAAAAGATTCATGTCGTTTTCATGTGATTTTTTCCTTGTCTTTGTCATTTGCACACGTTCTTACTTAGATTCGGGCATTTTTAGCAAATATTTCCTTTAAAAATTCATAAGTCCATTGATTATGTATTAAATACATACATGCTACACAACAACATTGGAACAACCAAGAATTTACATTAAAATAAGAGAATAAAACATATAAGCATATTGAATTCATAAATGGGAACAATTATGTTTGGTTTAAAATATTTTTATTGTAATTTTTAATCACAAACGGATTATAGTGTTTAAATACATGTATAAATAATACATGTATATAACGTTTAAGTTTTCGAATTGTAAATTAAAAACATTACTTTCGCACACATTACATGTAAGTACAATGTATATATTTTGCATACTAATACAACGTTTACAAAATACAACACCAACAAATATTACCACATGAGCTGCAATATGACTTTCACCATAGTAAGTAAAAAGACAGCTTAAACTTCTTTTGAAGATCAGTTTTTACAGTAAAATCTTATGGGGGAAAACATCATATGCAAGTAAAACAAGTGTAGAAATTTTTGTGAAAATGATGCATATAATGGAGTTTGGTATCTCCTGACTCTTGCATTTAAAGTCTCTTTTCTTTTTTTTTTCAATTAAGATCATACACAATTTAAGTTCAATAATAAAATTTCACCTCACTGCAAATTAAAAAAAAATTGAATGAGTATAATGTCATAATGATTACGTTCTTAAAATCAATTGACCTTATTTGTAAGTCAAATTGATTAACGAAATTAGGAATGATCGGGCAACATTCTGCCTTAATCTTAATTACATTTGAACGTAAGATAGCAATTGGAAGATTGGAAGATAAAAAAAAGAACAATTCATTTATCACATTAGATACATTTAAACATATAATTAGTAGCAGCATGACTTAAGAATTTAACGAAATAAGATACAACACAAACATGACTTAAGAGAAGATGATACCCCTCCTAATGACAAGCAGGTTTCTGCCAGGAACCCAGTGTCCTTGATAATAGTAAAACAGGTCAACAAAAGGGGTACTTAGTGCTTATAGAGCATACAAAGTTACGTATTGTAAAATGCCTTCAGACAATAGATGTTTATAGAAATAATTGTCAAGATAATGCAGCAATGTTGATAAGCAAAATGGAAAAGAGGGATACCCTGTATGGATTGATCAAAGATCTCAGACTCTCTGCAAGGTTTCTTTTACGAGGAGTGTCCAGGCTCCATGGCGATAAAACTTAGATGAGCTCACTTTTGATCTCAGTCTCACTTTTCTACTATTTTAAAATTACTTTGGTAAAAGTTAGACTGAGATCAAAAGTTAGCTCGTGGAAGTTTTACAGCTATGTTTTTATCAATGTACAATTTAATGCTGAAAAATATACCAGGAACTTATATTCATCACATAATTTTTTTTCTTATGCCTTGAAATGCACAAATTGCACATTGAAAAATAAACGAAAATAAAGATTTATCCACTTTATGGAAAAATATTCATGATTTGTCATTAATTAAGACTTTCAAATATCTGGCTCCGGAGCCAGATATACACTCGACAAAATGTGCAATTTGTTGAAAAAAATCATTTGATGGATTTAAGATCCTTGAATTTTTTATTTCAGCATTAAATTGTATATTGATAAAAAAAAAACTTAGCTGTGGTGACAAAATTTAATGACACATATAATTATTCCAATAAACGGCAAGTACACGTATTAATTCAATTTTATTAATACAAATTGATAAAATACTTGTTTAATAATTTTAAAAAAATCAAGTTGAAGATGACGTTCATAAGTACCTGGGTTTTTTTCTAAAGAAGAACATTCACCTTTACGACTTCCAACGTTTACTGAAAAAATATTACTTCTTAAACAATTTCCTTTGCTCTTTATTCTAAGTTTTGATTTTAATGCAATATAAATTTTCTTGCAATATATAGTATTTGAGAACGTTGTAAATTTGCATTCCGACAGTCCCTTGTTATCCAAGTCAACGTCCTCTGGCAGAGACGACAAACTCGGTCATCTGAAAATGTGGCCGGGTACAGAACCCGGACTACTTGTTACAGGCTTGATGACATGACAAGTTTGTTGACAAGGTCTCAGTGCGCAGCGCTACCTCTCAATCAAATTGATAATGCATTTAAATAAAAAGGTATTGTGGACATAACACAATTAATACTTATCAACTTTTCTAATTCTGTCGGTTAAAAATATGGAACAGATGGGCTTGTTCTAATTATTCTTTTAAAAGACAGATAGAGTAAACCACAATAAGCCATTTAGTCCCGTAAGGGCATACAGTACGTCCAGACGCTTCCAGGGCTAACAATAGACAAAACACAATCAATCTTTGCATTAACTTGGATCAAGATCAGAGGATACATCTCACGAAAATCTCACGAAAATAGTATATCTGATGTAATAATCTGATATCGTAAAGTTCTGATTTATGACGTCAATATTTAAAATCCAGCATACTATATAAAGGACATCACTTCGGGTATCTTAATAAGTACAAGATCAAGAATCCAGAACTACTCAGAAATGATTGGAAAGACTACATCCGAGATAACCAACGACGGGACAGCTATTCCCCAAATTGTCATCGACTCGTGTGAAGAGGAGAAAGTCATCAGACGAACACGACACAGTCTAAAGCATAGAAGCAGAAGCTCTGATGCCATCAAGCTTCCCACATCTACTGGAACGACAGAGCCCCCGGATGGCGCTCGTCTCAGACCTCACTCTGCAAGTGAACTCGAGTTTTCCTCCAGACAGTCCTCAGATGTTGTAACGGTGCCAAGAAGAAGCTGTTCGTTTTCCTCCATTAGTTCAAAGGATGAGGTGTGTTCATGTTCGTGCCAGGACTCTCTTTCTAATGTTAATATGGCTGATGGAGTAAATGGACAAAATATGGTGTCTTTTTATAAATTGTGGAAAAGAAAGCCTGAGAACGACATTGCATCAAAAAGCAAACTTGAACTCCCATCTTCAATGAAGAGAAGTGAGAAATATAGACATTGCGGGTGCTTTACCAGAGAGCATGCGCGAAAGCTGGCAAAGTCTCCCTGTCGATGCCATTGACATTAAAGCCAAAGAGCTTGGGCGAAGTGTAATACACTGTAGTATGTTTTCATATTTGTTTAATCTTTGTCATATCTTATGACAATTTTTACAAAATGCTGTTGATCGGCACTTTTTTGTATAATTACAATTTTCAACATGTTCATTAAAATATGATAGCTTAAACTGTTTTATTTGGTTTTGAATTACTTTTGCATACCGGGTATCTTTAAAAACGAAATTAAATTTCTGACCTACAGCAGACTTCATTGTCGATTAGATAGCCGTAGTGACAAAAAGTACAAAAATCAGATTCTCTCTCTCTCTCTCTCTCTCTCTCTCTCTCTCTCTCTCTCTCTCTCTCTCTCACTAAACACAGGAATACTATGTTAACCAGAACAAGTTTTTATAAGAGCCGACAAAAGGCTCACGTTGTGTGACAGAGGATGTGTACCCCTCAACGGCACCTGATTCCACCTTGCCATGTTTTCAAAGGCAAGAGAGCTAGTTATTAACAAAATTAAGTTAAAGATTAAGTGCGAAAATTCAGTCTACTCGATATATTTTAGAAATGCAGAAACGAATAATTCTCATATTAGGCCAAGGATAACAATGGATAACTGAGAGATAAATTTTCTGCTGAAAAATGTATTTCTGGTACAAGAAACCAACTCTTTAAAACAAAAAAGGAGACAAAATTGTTGTTTCTACATCTATTCTTTACTTTTTTATTGCATTTCTGTGCATTTTCTGAACAGAAGAACATCATAAAAAATTACTGTACTCTAGTTTAAACTAGTGTGCAGTTTCTGTTGATGTTCTTTTGTTCAGTATTTCATTCATAATTCCGATTGCTTACGTCATGTTACAATTGAGTAAGTCCTTTAGGAGCTCTTGTTATTTAACGAACATTTTATTCGTCATTCATTAACGTTATTGAGTCGGAATTAAGATATATCAATCATCACCTATAAATTTCAAGAAACAAAAAAAGTTGCAACTTTCTATATATACTTTTCTTATAGTTTCCATAGCAACCCCTATTTCAAGAAATAAGGCTTTTTTATATGTAGAAATAATCACACGAGCCAAGAAATAACAAAGTGCTAAGGAACGTGCCTACAAGTCATTCTTTTCTTTTCAGTAAAAAAAGTTTTAAATGCAAAAATGTAAAAAGAAAAGAAATCATTAACAGTTTCGCCATTTTGAAATGATATTTAATATAAAATTGCCACCAAATTTCTGCAAAATTTTGATTATTGTCATTTTTGTTGCAATTTCAAACTCGGGCATAAGCTGTTTTTATAAGATATTGAAAAACAATAAGACTTGGTAAAATAATCAAGAACTTTTACTTTATAAACTATGAATATAATTTTGCCATTTACCGCAGAATTTTGAGAAATCCAAAAATTTCTTAATCAGAGAGATATTTTGGTTGAATGACCGTCCCTTACATGATATCATTCTTTGAATTTGGTTTTTCACATAATCTTATTGTATTTTAACTAGTTTAAAAAAATCCTCAGAAATACTTTATTGTTACAGTGAATACCTTAAAAGCAAAATGTAGTAATTTAGAAAATAAATGACATTTTCACATTTTTTATTGGGTAACATATGTACTAGAATTTTGTCACCAAATGGGGCTAAATTATAACATGTATTTGTTAATCATATTTTACTTTTAAATTTTAGATTTACTAAACCGTTATCAAAATTCTACTGCAATACATGAGAAAACTACTTTGTACCTTAGGTGGAATTGTATAACGGGCAGTTTACAAGATCTATTTTCTGTTGACCTTTTTTTGAAATTTTTTTGCTCACAATAAGAGAAAAAAAAATTGTAATTTAAAATAAAAAAAAACAATAAATTATTAAAAAATATATTTCAAGAATTTCTTTTTATTATTTGCTTTAAAATACAAGTGTATGTTAACCTTTAGCTGCTTTTTTATTTAATGAATGAAGCTGTTGTTTTTCATTGCATCATTATCATGGTAAATATGTTATATAGCTGGTTTCCCAAATATATTTAAATGTTTTCTTGAACTTTTGGAAACATTGTAATTTTTTTTTTCATTGCAGCGAATATTGGTAAAATAATGGGACTCTGAACATGTCTAAAAATGCAAAATTTTGGCAGAGACGACAAACTCGGTCATCTGGAAATGTGGCCGGGTACAGAACCCGGACTATTTGTTACAGGTTGTTGATAGGTTTGTTGACAAGGCACCAGTACGCAGTGCTATCATTTCTTTATTCGATTTTTCTTCCATGAAATCTCAAATGATTCAAAATTTTATTGGGTAACCATTGTGTGTTTGAATGCATCTTCTTGCATGAGTTGTAGATAAATGTCCTGAATCATCAACGAATTTTAAAAATAATGCATTTACGAGGCAATGAAACCATCAAAATTTTATAAACAAAAAAAGAACCCGCTTATGAGATCCCTGCAGTGAACTCGAGTTTTCCTCCAGACAGTGTCAAGAAGATGTTCCCTCACTGTTCAAAATTTTCATCACAAGTGAGTGGATTCTCCTTTTTATAAATAAAAATTTGCAGTTTCCATTTAAAAAATTGTGGTGCCTCATTACGAGGGAAAAATTCGTAAACAGAAAAAGGACATTAAAGAAATATAGGCTTTTTTATATGTAGAAATTAGCAGAGAAGTGAAAAAAACAACTGTGATAAATTGTACATATATATAAAATGAAAATTGTATGATATGGCCAATTTATGCTGCACATAATTAAAATACAAAGGCTATTGGCTTATTCTAGAAATTGTATGATCTCTTACATTTCGGTTGAAAATATGGAACAGCAGGGTTTGTTCTACATAACAGAATGCAGTATTGTTTTGTTTTTTCCCGAAGTGGATTCTTTAAATAGACAAAACAAAGAGATGATATAGATAGGATTATCCATAAAAACCTTTAGTACTGTTGGGCATGGAGTTCGTCCTGGTTAGATCAAAGACATAGGACAGAAGGCTTCCAGGGCTAAGTATAACACAACCCAATCAATCCTTACATCACCTTAGATCAAAATCAGAGGAAGTATCTCATGAAATATATAAATACAGAAAATAGTATATATCTGATGTAATAATCTGATATTGTAATGTTCTTTTAATGACGTCAATATTTAAAATCCACATAGATTACTTGTATAAAAGGACCGAACTCCGCTCATCTTTACTATTAAAGATTTAACGAAGAAAAATTCAGAACTATGATTGGAAAAACTACAACTGAGCTTAATAATGACGGGGCAGCTATTCCCCAAATTGTCATCGACCCATGTGAAGAAGAGAAAGTCATCAGACGAACACGACACAATCTAAAGCATAGAAGCAGAAGCTCTGATGCCATCAAGATTCCTACAACTACCGGAACTACAAAGCCTCCGGACGGTGCCCGTCTGAGACCTCACTCTGCAAGTGAACTCGAGTTTTCCTCCAGACAGTCCTCAGATGTTGGAACGGTGCCAAGACGAAGCTGTTCGTTTTCCTCTATCAGTTCAAAGGATGCAGTCTATTCGTGCTCGTGTCAGGACTCTCTTTCTAATGTTAATATGGCTGATGGAGTGAATGGACAAAATATGGTGTCTTTTTATAAACTGTGGAAAAGGAAGCCTGAGAAAGACCTTGCATTAAAAAGCAAACTTGAACTTCCATCTTCAATGAAGAGAAGTGAAAAATTTAGACAATGTGGATGCTTTACCAGAGAGCATGCGCGAAAGCTGGCAAAGTCTCCCTGTCGTTGCAACGGACATTGCCATTGACAAAGGCAATAAGCTTGCTTTGGATGGGTCTAACGTTACATGCGGCTTAATTGGTGCAAGTGTAAAGATTAGGACAGCATGCGATATATTCATTCTACTATTGAAACTTCTGTCAATTTTACATACGCTGTTGATCAGCAGATTATGTTGTATGTTCATTTTTTAAAAATGTTTATTGTCATAATATGATAAAAAAAAATGAAATCATCATGTTTTTTTTAATTGATGTAGAATATTAAGTTAACATGAGCTTCTGGTGACCCCCTGTCCAAAAGATGGCCACACAACTTGAATATATGTACAAAGGTTGGTATAAGCTTGACAATTTTTTTTATTAAGTCATTTAAATTTAACACTAATACAGGAAGATGATCAAAGAGATAACTCTGATCACTGGTACAAACTTTGAAATAAATACATATTTAAACACGCAGTTGGAAATGATCAAGCATCTTATTTAGAATAAAATTGAATGTCTGATATTGAAGGAAAAATTCCACAGAAAGCATATATACGCACACGTAATAGATATCGATGTGTTCTTATTGATCATAACTTTTTCTTTGTTTTACTTGGTTTAGCCTTAATTTCTAAATTTAAAGTTATATTTTAATTTCCAGACAATCTGGAAATGTTTCATAGAAAAAAAAAATTTAGAAATTAGGATAGGTCTAAATTGTTGGAAAAGGTTGAACCTGCGGTTTTAGGGTTTATTTCAAGGTTATGATTACTATTCACATATGATTAAGAAGTTTTCTCTCACTTCATTACAATATACAGTGACATGAATGTTCAACATATTTCATTAAGTCCAAATAGTAAAATTAAGGTATTTGGAAATATTTACATGTATGATTTCATTAGTATAATTTGTTTGATCTATTTTAAGTGAAAATTTTTACTTTAAAAATTTATGTGTAAATTTTAAAAGGAAATCAATCTGATTAAAATCAGACATGAAAGCACACAGTTGGCATTTTTATTTTTCAATAATATGTCGGGGGTCGGGCGAATTTATTCAGTTAAGATTTTGGTTTAAGGTTTAAAACTAGTTTTCAAACTGGATATAAGTTTCCATCCGGTTTACCACGGTAAAAGAAATGAACAGTTTAAACAAGATGGCGTCTAAAAGCTACATACTTGATTACATTAATATTAATTGGAAATGTAACGTGGAAATAATACTGCTGGTGAAAAAAAGAGATAGAATTGCAAAAATTTTATGACTTTTTTATGTGAATTTACAAAATATCACGTTTCCAATATGAAAGTGCAATAGTATAGGATAACATAATTTTTAGGGTTGATTACCATAATTTACAAAGAATTTAAAATGCATTATTTCACGGGTAAAATATACAGAAAAAAATAATATAAAATCTTTTTTCTTAATAAAAGATTCCAAGAAATTATACTTTATTTGTTCCTTCTTTATAATATCTTACATAGAATGCAGCATTTATATTCAATAGTGCATCTAAAGCTTGTCCAAAGGATTCAAAACTTATTTTTTAAAAGGAAAGTTTAACATTTTCTATATTCATTATCATTTTATGAACAAACATGCATGGCAGTATTTATCTTTTCTCTGAAGCCTTAAATAAAACATCAGAAAGTGGAATTAAAGTCAAAAGTTGTTTGTTCTCGAAAAAAACTTATAATAATAGTCACCATCTTTCTGCATCATCGCCATACTGGAATACTTATCGCCCTTTTGTAAACCACCATCGGAGGTGGTTTGTTGGTTTAACAAACTGGTTTCAGTTACAACAGAAACAACTAGAAAACCGGTTTTGTATTTAAACTAGTTTAAAACCAGTTTGTGGAACAAATGAACAGTTTACAAAACTGGTTCAAAACTGAAACCAGTTTTTGAGAAACAAATTTGACATATCGTTATAAAGGATCATCGAGGATCTGATTTTAATGAACCCTAGTAATACGTCTTCTCACAATTTTTTTTATCAAAATAGAAAATACATTTATATGGTGTTATTTTCTATGTTAACTAAAAAAATTGCGGAAAGACAAAATGCCGAAAAATAAAAAGTATGTGCCTTCAGGTTGTAGACTGGCGACGCGTGTTCAAATATGTAAACATTGATTTGCCAGTCTATTTTCATTTTACTTTCGGTTTAATTAATTTCAATGTGTTTCGTCATGTTTAGAACGCTCCAGAATAAGTAATGTTAATATTTATTAATAGCTTTATGTAAAATCAGCTGTTTATTCTCTTTGGACAGGGTGAACAGTTGCATTCAAGGTACGTGATCGTGAAATATTGTTTCTTACATAAATATCTACAGTATAATAAATATCTGTATGACTTTACTGCATGTATGAATTAAAGGTACAGTGTACTTGGACACAGATTTGTAGTTAATATTTTCATTATATAATTATTGTGTGTTTGATTGACAAATCTTTGTATTTTCACATAGTAATCTTTATCCCGAACACTTAATTCGAAATTCGACAATGCTCGAAGTTTCAATAATTTCCAGACAAAATAAGATTTTTAGGTTTCGTAAGAAATGCTTTAGCAACATATAATTAAGTCGGTAACTTTAAAGAAAGCCCAATATATACATAAGTGTAACATGCAACGCGGCCGAGCTTGATGTGTTGTGATATATGGCTTGTATTACCAGGCGTTACACTTAGGTTCGTTAACCTGTTAACTCAGGTTTTTGTTGACCAAATAAAATCTATTATAAATACAATGGGTTTCTTCTTGATTGGACAACCACTAACTGTGGTCAACGGGTGTCTCCCGCATTGAATTTCACTAGTCCTGCCACTCCACTAGTTCTGCTGCATCTTGGCACTTCCCCCACCTCTAATTGTGGTATGCCACCTCTCTCTACAACCAAGTGACTGCCTTATTCTGGTCTTAAGTGCTTTGGTGTGCTGTGAAACACTTAACTCTTTATCCCCTACAACCGTCTGCATTATTCAGGTCATACGACCGTATGCAAGAGAAGGAACTAGCCAAGGTTTATCAACTCCGTCACCAGAGAGGTATCCTGAGTTCCTGTAGTACAGCATGTATTACCTCAGTGCAGACCCAGTACACAGGCAGTTTCATACTACTTGTATGATCTGAGAATTATTATCTTTTAGTGTTTAAGAATTTATATAAAAACGTAGGTCAAACGTTTATACGAAACTAAACAACAACCATTTCCGTTTCATAAGTCTCTTGCGTTGAAATTATTTACTTTTACAAAATATAATCCATTTTATTTTTTAAAAAGTCTTTTAAAAATATTTTTTATGTTTAAACCATGTTAACAGTTCTTGTATCTATAATTATGCTAGTATTAGTTTTAGTAGCTCATGTCAAGCACAAAACTTAAATTATGTCAGAGAATAATATAGTCCATTCCTCGACTGTGTCCTGGCTTCTCCATATGAGTGAAAAATTCTCGAGAGGGACGTTAAACAACAGACAATCAATCAATCAATCGATCGACTGTTTAGTTCGGTATGATGGATATAGATGAATAATTGACAAGATTTGGTGGTTCTTGAAAGGAGAATGCATTATTATCCTATATTTACGTTTACTTTGACCCTAATGAAAAGCATTATAAATTTAAATCACAAGTGATATATACACATAACACACAAGACCTAATCACCAAAGTCTGTCTGGCGTATGAATGTACAGGGACTACGCCATTACTGTATGAACAAAGCGAAAAAATTATGTCAGTTATACGATTTATTTGTATTTCTGTTGTAAAAATATAGTTTATCATTTTAGATTGAAAAAATAAATAAAACTTTGATTGTTGTTATCTGTTATCATTGTGCACTATTTTTGTTTCCGGACTAAGCTGTTCCAAAGGCTATTTTATCAAATACAACTTACATGAAGGATAAGGCAGGAATTTTGAATAGAAAAATCAAAATTGCGGAAAATGAAATGTAAAGGTAAGCATTGAATTATCGTTTTTTGAAAGATGCAATCTCATAACTGCAATGGTGTGTGCAAACAAATTTTCATCATATCGCGCGCGTTACTCAATTTGTTTGCACACACCATTACAGTTATGAGACTGCATCTTTCAAAAAATGATAATTCAATGCTTAAGTAACAGGGTTTTAATTTCGTCTCATTCAAGAAGAGCTAAATTATACATGAACTTGCAGAGTCATAGTTTTATATTTGGAAAACAATGTCTTTTTTTAAATTGTTCATTTGTGTAATACAACTCTAATTGTTAATTAACTTTCCCAGCACCTTTGTTTTAAGGGTGCAATGCAATGATAGCAGTGCCGTTAATTTAGATAATTTTATAATATAACTTATCTAAACATTTTTAGATATGGCCGACAGAAACTACGAGGAATGCCTGTTTCATGGGGATCGGGTTCAATTCCATGCTTTGACGAGAAATCTGAAGGAAAATCGAGTTATTCCGAAAACATACCTTGGCAGACTGGCATCTGCTGTCTGTTCATGCAGGAAAAACAGTATGATCTCTAAACTAAAAAATTTTTTTAAAATCTAGAAAATTTTTAAAATAAAAATGGTTTATTACTTATCAAACAAGCATCTATATGAAAATTTGCCAAAATAAAGTTAGCCAAAGATTATAAAGTCAGATTTTCCATCTTCTCTCGATTAGTATATAATATAGGAATGTAGTTGTATGTTTCTATTTGTTGCAGGAACTAACATTTCTCAGTTGATGACGATGGATGACTTGCGTCACGTGATGGAGCACCTCGAAGAGAAAGAATTATCAAAAATGACCCTTTCTCTTAGAAATTATCTGCGTGGTATTATCAAAGAGACCATTTCTCTGGAACAGTATGGGAAAACTAAATTGTTGTACATTGTCTACAACGCACTGGTTAACAGCTCTTTTGATGAACTGACGTATGATGCCATTAACTCGCGACCCAAACCACTGCCAGCTACCTCCGATGTTCAAAAACAGCGGATGACCAGAGATCAGTTTGTTTGTATGAAGAATAAAAGATTAAGTAGAAAAGATCTTGTGAGGGAGATCTATCTTCCAATGTTTGCGAGAAATGTAAAGAAATTTACTGAATCCGCCCAATATAAATGTGTGAAACAAGATTATGACAAAGTTAAATTATTCGTGTGGTTTTGTGATAAAGAAAATACCGAGTTCATTAACTCTAACCAGAAAAAGACTGCAGTGAAGTTATACATGAAAGACCCGAGTCAATTTGAGGCTGTGAAGTATAATCTAGTTCAGATAGCAGAAACAATCCAGACAAAACAAGACACAAAATGGGACGCCAAAAAGGTTAGGAATAACTAGGGTATTTTCCATATTATTACAAAATGACATTTGAATATTTGTCAGTAGATTATTATATATTTTTTTTAAAGTTGTTTGCATTCTTATAAACTGTCTCCTCATCTTTGCAAGTCAAGGATTTCTAAACTTAAAACAGCCTCGAACTTAATCTCAGTGAGAAGCGTCTGACGTCATGTTTTTTTTTTTAATTTTACAGACTGCTCGCCGTACGCGTACGTACATGTATAGGAAATGGGATTACCAAGATCCAAATTTCAGCTCCATTACAGACATTGGTAACTTTTTATAGATTTTTTGTGCCTAATTACACTGGAATGCAGTTAGCTGCAGATCTGTAAATATTGATAGACCGGAGAGCTCCTGTATATTTCTTGCGCACAAAAAAAGTGCGCTCGGTTCTCGATTTATTTCTCCATGTTTTTAAAACTGTAATCTTATTACTAACCGTGTGTTCCTAATTTTTTTGTTTCCACAACCAAACATTCCACATAATTGTTGTTACACTGGATTTATACTGCCATTTTGGTTTCATAATTCGGTCCAATACGCTTTGTTCAGATGTCAACTTCGAGAGTACTTGATTGAGGATAAAGGAATTTTTTGAAATCTTTCCTTTTTTGCCATTGAGGCAAGAATTTGAAAGAAATAATCTTTTTTGTATAAATATACAGTTTTTTCACTTTTCCGGTCTATCAATATATTTTTTTCGGAGAGCTACAGATCTGCAGCTAGAATGCAGTATACATAGTATGAAATGTATAATTCCATGTTAAGAAACTTTTTTGTGTTAGCACTTTTTTAATAAGTTGAATAAAGACTTATTTTTTTGTTGTTGTACAGCTCTTCAAGTTAAGGAATGTTCAGAATCAGAATACAAGAAGAAGACAGTTAAAAAGTAAATATCCATATAAAATTGTGTAAAAATCATCCAAGCCTGAATTCTTTGACTTATGTTATACGGGAGTCTTATTTTTATGCAAGTTGTCTTTTCAATTTTTTACAGAAAGGTCAAGAAATCCTCCATCTTGACCGGTGGTCACTGCATGAATTGTTTGGCTCCTTTTGTTGACATACACACGAACGACAGAGAATGTAGGCATCATCCAGGATATATAAGTAAGTGGGTGTGAGCTAGAATATCTTTCTAAATGGGCTTCTGTATCTGTCTATGCTTTAATTAAACACAAACTTTTAAAACATTCCTTTCTTTGTAGTGAACCCTAAACTGGTATGGTCTTGCTGCAGACGAAAGAGTGGGGAACAAAAGGCTGACCACACAATGCACAAAAAGACTGGGTAAGAGAATCAGTCTTGTTAACAATTGCCATGGTATTGATTTTTTCATAGTTTACAAGTGATGTTTTTTATAATGATTTACTAACAGGTGCAGCACAACACAGCACAACTGGAGGCCTCACAAGAAACACCAAGCTAAAGTCCTCAAAGACTTGTTTGATGAGTGACTGATTATATGGAGAAAACGAGACCGAATAAATCACAGCTGATTCTTTTTGTATTTTGAATTTTGATCTATTTATTGAAACCTGTAGTGATTAAAACACTTTTTGATTTTAAAATGCATCCTTTTGGAAATACATGTAAGATGAACAACAAAATGATGCGAATTTGATGTGGATTGCAGAGAAGTTCATGTTCTTTTTAATTACTTAAATCATTAGAAGGCTTAATTTTATATGCCTTTTCATAAAAATTGTATTAAATTTGTTGTAATTAAATAAACATACAACTGCAGCTGGGTAACTTATTATTACTGTGTTTGTTTGTTTTTTTTTGAATAAAGGATTTTGCTAGTTGAAGTACTAGTACTCCACAAATGATCCTCTCATGACATTCTTTGTAATGAAGTCCCAAATGAATGTAAGACTTCGATATATAATGGGTTATCTTTGATATCAGTATTGTTAAGCATCATTGTATAATTTCTCTTTTTGACCCAGATTATTGCAGATAATGGCACAAGCATGAAATTTATTCCAAACGCTTTTCCTGATTACAAAAATAAAAGCTAAACATGTACATGTTTTCAAGTAGTAAATTACTGAGTATGCAGGTAACGGGTATCTTCGAAAACGTAGATTTTTCAATTCTGGTTTTACAATTTTTCTTTAACATTTTATTAATGATACTTAATTTATATAAACTGCAAGGTATTTCTCAAAAGAAATGCATACACACTTAATTTTCGGGAAAGATTTAAGTTAATGTTCAAAGAATATCATCTGTAAATTTTACTCAGAACTATCGGTCATTGACTTCAGATTTCACCACCATGACCTTATATATCTTTTAAGTTGCGAGTTTTCTCCGCCATTCTCTTGTTCATGGCCGAGACTTCCTATCCCTGTGGCATGCGCTGTTGCTCCAGACTCCAATCCAGGCAATTGTAACTGTGCGCTGGAGCCAAGTGTTCCTATTCCAGTTACATGAACATACGGGTTTGTGTTCACTTGATCCATACTGAATGAACTAGCACTGTTAACTGGTCCTTTCTGAGGACCTCTTGATTGGGACCCCTTTCCTAGCGATCCTATTCCGAAATCTGTTTGCCTTTGTCCAACGTGCTCACCACCCAGTCCCCCGATTCCAGACGCCCGGATTGGCTGTGTACCATATGTTCCTATTTGTTCTATTGGCACAGCATGGTAGCCGTCAGAGTTCTCGTTCAGGAGCAATCCGTCTTTTGCTGAGTGAGCGGATTCTTCATTAGAATTAGAGGGAATGTTTGGCGTTTTCTGAACAGACATCAGCGCAGACAGAGAACTAGGAACCGGAGATCCGCTTCTAACGGATGACGACAACTTTGCTATCAAATAGTTAGCAAGTTTTTCATTGGATATGGTTTTGATGATGATGTATTTGCCTGGTTGGTCTGTTGATTGCACAAGTACATGTTCCCCGTTACTGTTCAAAACAATATGGTATTTAGGCTGATTTGAAGATTGTGTAGCACTGCCTGTGGGTTTTCCTCCGTTTTGATCTACCGTTTCTCCATTCTGTGATCCCGAATTTCCGCCGTTCTGGTTCGCAGTACCTCCGTTCTGTGTTCCAATATTCTGAGCGGTTGTTCCCCCATTATTTGTTTCTACTCCACCATTCTGAATTACAGATCCCCCATTTTGCGTTTCTGTTCCACCGTTTTGATTCGCGCTTATTCCGGCCTGTACTCCGCCATTCTGTAATTTTGAACCAATATTTTGGTTCACACTTCCTCCATTTTGAATCAAGGGTCCAGTTCCGATATTTGCTCCGGTATTTTGTGCTGATGCTCCACTATGCAGTGTTCCCCCATTCTGAGAAATAGGGCCCCCATTTTGTGCGCCAGCTAAAGCAGTACCGTCTTTTATTCCATTCGTGGTGGTTCCATCAGTTTGTTTACCAGCTGTTCCTCCATCTTGAGTCATTGTCCCGCCATTATGTGTTGTGTCCGTGTTCCCTATTTCTAGATTTTGTGAGGGGTGTGCAAATCCTTGACCAATCGATGCCATCGGATTATGATGTGGGAGAATTGTTTCAGATAAAACAGTCTCGGGATTGTATCCTAAGTTTTGAAAAAGCTCGTGGTTTAAGTGATTAGGATTGAAGCCTTGATCTGTGTCAGTGGTTCCTGACATTTGATTTGCGGATGGTTTAGGTATATGAATTGAGCTCAAAGGTAGAGCGAAGGTGGAAGGTGTGCCCACCCCAAGTCCATAATTATGTTTATCAGTGCCAGGTACCAAATTACTGATCAACGTGTTGGCACCAAAGTTGTTGTTCGAATGAGATTGACTGGACATACCCTGGCTGAGCTCCTCTTTTGGTGTATGGATGCTTCCAAGCGATCCTACATCTGTCGTCTTTGACACATACTTGTGTAAATTGTTATTTGGGTTGTAATTGGAAGAAAACTTCCATATTTCTGATTGGTGGCCAGCAAACATGCTCTGACCATTCGGATCGAACCCATTCAATTCAGCTTGGACATTTCCAGCCTGAGGCATACCCCCAAGTGGGGGAGTTTTCTGGAAATAAGCTTTTGCTGCCTCTTTAACGTCTATTGGGTTATAGGAACCGAACGCGTTTTGATCCGTTCTCATTTGCATAAACTGTTTCATAAGTTTGTTAGGGTCAAACGGATGTCCACCATCTTCACCTTGTGATAGTGCAACTGAAATGTAAATCATATGTTGTTAATTAATGTCAAAAATAAGGATGTTAAAATTACGGGTAATTCATCACATATTTTATCCTGTATCATAAAAACAAGGACTTCTTATTACCAAATAATTATAAAATCATTTTTGATCTGTTTATTTACCATGAAGTCGCTTTTTTAGGGGTGGGTATCTTTCTTGGATGTAAAGACCCATGATTTCACCACAAAATGTTTGTTCAGACTACAATATCTGTTTTCAAATACGAAATCATATTGTATCATTTTTTAACCATAAAAATTTGACCCATGGAAATTGATCTTTACTGAAATAGCTACTCGTAATTCTGTTATAATCTATTTTTCAGATTTCTAGGAATGGTTTTCGGAAATTTTTATTTCGATTCGCCCTACAGTTTTCGTTTGGTATTTCAATACAATTTTGTACAAACCAGTAGAGCTACACTCTCATCAAGTTCTCGTTTTTGTAGCTTAAATGCACAAGTATTTGAAAAAAAAAAAACTCTCATCAAGTCCTCTTTTTGTAGATTAAATGTACAATTATTTGAAAAACGAAGTAATACTATACAAATACCTTTAAATGAAATTCCAACAAACAAACAAACACACAACAAATTATGTACAGGGTTCATGATCTGTTCCTTCCAGCTCCGATTGTTTGACAATGAAAACTTGATGGCAGCTGTGAATTTATCTTCTATCGTTTTCATGACATAAATTCCTGATAGCAGTGCGCCATTGCGACTTCCAGATACCAACGACAAAGATAGGTTATAGAAATCCGGAAGCGATTCAGAAAACGTAGGCATTTTGAACTCCTAAAGGTGTTGCACTTTTGATATGCTGAAAGTGTCCATAAGCTTTATCTCTTGCATGATGTTGCAAAGAACTTCAATTGTTCAAACACGATAGATAATCAAAGAGATAATTCGTTGTATGATCAAGACCATTTTTTTTTCTCGTTCAAATTACAAGTTCGTACAAAATTCAAATACACACACACGTCAATGACAAGTTTGTTTTATATTCAAATCTACTTACAAATTTTACACACACACGTCAATGATAAGTTTGTTTTATATTTAAATCTTTATTACAAATTTTACCTCCTATTTTACTTTTTGAGTATATTTGTTTTGTTTGTATATTCATATGGGAGGCGGTTTATGATTGCATTTTTTTTGTTTATACATTTTGGCATATAATTACGGAAAATCTATTGAGCGCTGTTATCCCTAGAGGTGGCGGCAAAGCCAGTATCTCAACACCGTAGTTCTGTGTAGCCACTACGATCTTGAAGGCAGCTCTGATATCTAGGCAAACTATATGAGAGGTCTTACGAGTGTAATTGTATGATTGTTGTTCAAAGTCCTTCTTGAAAATCTTTCATTCATATGGAGACGCCGTTGCCACCACTTGCCGATCAATGGGGAACTATAATATTGACCTTTACTCGATACTTAGGACCATTGAGCGGTGAGGACCATTGAATGGTGAAAAACCTCTTTCCGTGCAACCATCTACTGTCACACGGGACCTCAGTTTATACGGTCTCATCTGAAGGACCGGTCTCCATATCCTGCAGTGAGATTCCAACCCGCATTGTAGGGATCAATCAACTTACTCCGGGACTCTAGAGCAGTCGTTTTAACCACTGCGCCACGCAGCAGTATATAATTTTTAGGGACCTATATGTTCCTGATAATTTTGCAGAAAAATCTGCTTTTATGAAATGACCTCTTTATCTCTTTAGTAACCATAACAACACCAAATCAAAATCAAACAAATACAAATCAATGTATCTTTCTGTAGCCACTTCGTTTCAACTTAATCGACTGAAAAAAAAATCGAAAGATGGACAAAGTAAAAACAGACCAGTAGTGAAGTAAATAATGAGAAAAAAAATACTCCTTTTTATGATATTTATACCGAAAGATTCAAATAAAATATGAGTATAGCAAAGTTTTGACAACTGTAGTGTGATGAGAATGCAAAATACAATGGCCCAAAATTGCAAAGGTTGTATCAGACCATCCTTATTATCGTTCATATTAATGTAACTGGACTTAGTTAAGGAATATCAAACAAGCCACACTGTACTAATCAATAATGACAATCATACTCCAAACCCCCATGATAACTTGAACAAGGTCAACAGTCAAAAACTTCTCTCTAGGGTGTCACGATTCATCTATCTCAAAATGACCATTTGAACAGACAAATGGATAATGTATAAAGCAAAAACTCAAGCATTTCAATATTTTAATCACTTACTGTAAATGCAGTAAAATAACCTATCAATTCACAATCATTTACAAATAAAAGTAAAAAGTATTCAATCCTATGTAATTCACATATATTATGATTGTTTAGTTTAAATTGAGAAATAACTTTGTCTTAGGTATAAAATTAATGAAATACCGGTAAAGGCTTAACTAGGTCACTAAAAATATCACATAATCTACGTACTAGTATATATGTATGTTTTTTTACAACCAGTCGTGCAAAAATATCATGGACGGTTAGTCTGAGATTTAAAAGAATTGTATAAACATTAAAAATACATTCAAAATATAAATACATGCATATAAAACATAAAATATAATGGCAAATTTTAACAATCGTTCATCCAACTAGCAACTTTGTCATACACAACCTTGGAATGCTCAGTTAATTATCACAGGATTTAAGCACTATATCAGGAATCGCTCATCTACTAAGGTTTTCTTTGCCAAGTTTTTCCTTCCTCCATGATCTCGCACTAAAGCAACAAGCTACAACAAAAATTGTAAATGATACAAAATATAAAGAAATAGCATATTGTACAGAGTGAATTTATCTACACTACAGTAGAAAGCTTTTATGTTAATTTTACTGTTGTTGAAAAGGTTTTG
This sequence comes from Saccostrea cuccullata, assembly GCF_032062105.1. Lineage (NCBI taxonomy): Eukaryota > Metazoa > Mollusca > Bivalvia > Ostreida > Ostreidae > Saccostrea > Saccostrea cuccullata. Next base: position 442,924 of record NW_026919155.1, on the reverse strand, counting down.
AAATACATCTTAATTATTTTCTCTGGAAAGGAAGGGGTATGGCCTATCATGTTAAATAAATTTGAATCATCATCATCAAAAATGCTTTAAAGCATCGTTCTGTTCTTTATTTCCCTTCTTAACTGTGACAAACAATAATCAAACATGAAGCTTTGCTGTTTAGGAGTAAAATCTCCTCTAGTACATCTGTACCTACCTCTACGATGATGTAAGTGATGATTCCTGAGAGGACAAAGTTTGTAGCGATGAGATCGATGATACAGAAAAGTAAGGTATCAAACAGAAGTAGTGTGATCTCATTCCCGTAAAACAAACACTGGTCAAAGGAATGCCCATCATCTGCACAAATATATAAAGACGGAAACCATTAATAAATGCTGTGCTGACAAAGACACTTGATGCAAAATCATATCAAATGTAAATGTCAAAAGAAGTTTCTGATGGAGAGAGGGAGAGATCCTACCATTGTAGAAGTATCCCTTTTCTGAGGCATCTAAGAACTCTGTATCCATAATGCTCTCCAGAAGTGTTTTATCTCTGACCTGGTAGTCCAGATTCTTCAAAGACTACAAGGAAATACATCATGGGTTAAGTTTTAATTTAACTGTAAACACAAAAGACATTTTTACGCATATGCAATTTAAATGGAATCATTAGGAATTTGAAACTTAAAAAAAAAAAGTGTAGAACTTTGTTTTCATTTTCTTATTGGTTTTAATCAAATTACTCACATGGTCAATAAAAGTAGATAAGAATTTATTAATGACGTTGTATGCCTCCACTTGTTTGTCTGTTAATCCTCCCTTTTCCTTCCCCGCTTGTGGGCCTCCACCTGCCCCCTGAAAAAGTTCAAATTCAAAATAAGCCATCATCAGGTTCACTTACATTTGTCTTTATTCTGTTTGTAAAACAATGCCTACCTCCAGTGCCACAGCTAGAAGGACTTCCTCGTATTTCAGACGAAGTTTCCGTGGTAACGTCATAACAAATGTCTGCTGCTCTGTGTTGGGAAGAAGTCCTCTCTGGCCCACTAAATCTTTCTGTGAAAACAATACTCAAAATTAGAATACTATAATAAAGAATCATAATGAGTGTAAATTAAATAGATTTTTAAAAATAAGTTAACCACAAAATGTCTCCCCAATGAACTAACAAGAGGCCCATGGGCCTTATAGGTCCACCTGAGTATCATGCGACAACTTTCCAACAATTGAATTTGATTCATGTTTTAAACCAGAGGCCATGAAATTCACAATTTTGAAACAGGCACCATTGCTTATCATAATACCCAGAGGTAGATCAGAGTAACAAAGAGAAAATGCATTTCCACTTTTAGTGAATTTCAGGGCCCCTGGGTCAGGGCTTCTTGTGTTAGAGCGGGTCCACAGTTGAGCTCTCCATCCCACAGGAACCACTGACCCTGGGGCCACATCTTTCAAAATTTTGGAAATTTTTAAAAATTTTATTTCATCATGCTATTGATTAATACCAAAGTGCAGATTTCAAAGCATTAAATTATTTCAGACTATGTCATCCCCCAAAGAACCTCTGTCCCAGGGGCCAGGAAATTAACCATTTTTGGAAGAAGCAGGTTTTTTTGGTCATAAATATATATTAAGATCATTGGCATTATACCCAACAACAAAAGAAAAGATTTTCAAAGAATTCATGCATTTTCACTTTATAAACATTAGAGCCCCACCCTAACACAAAAAAGCCCTGACCCAGGGACCCTGAAATTCAAAAATCTCAAAGAGGCATCCTTCCTCCTCATAACTACTAGTATGTACATAGTTCAGTGGTTTAATTCTCAGGTGCAGAAAAGAAGAGTTTTAAAGAATTTATGCATTTTCACTATATAATCAATAAAGCCCCACCCTAACACTAGAACCCCCAACCCAGGAGCCATGAAATTCACAATTTTGGAAGAGGTAGCCTTATTCAACATAACTATGTACTTGGTTAGTTTATTTAATACTCAGGAGCAAAGAAGAATATTTTCAAAGAATTTATGCATTTTCACTATATAATCTATATAGCCCCGCCCTAGCACTAGAACCCCTGACCCTGGGGCCATGAAATTCACAATTTTGGAAAAGGCGGTCATTTTTAACTTACCTATGCACTTGGTTAGTTTATTTAATGCCCAGGAGCAGAAAAGAAGAATTTCAAAGAAATAATGCATTTTCACTATACAACCTGTTTAGCCCCGCCCTAGCACTAGAACCCCTGACCCTGGGGCCATGAATTTCACAATTTTGGTAGAGGACTCAATGTTGATTACAATCATACCAACAGTTTGACTGCTTGATGTCCAAGAGTAAAGAAGAAGATTTTTAAAGATTGCACTAATTTTAGTGGTTTTTGCCCCCCCCCCCCCCCCCCCCCCCCCCCCCCCCCCCCCCGGCCCCAGGGGGGCAGGGACCATGAAATTCATAACTTTTTTTCCCCTTCACCTATAGATGCTATATGCCAAATTTGATTGAAATTGGTTCAGTGGTTTCAGAGAAGACGTTAAACATATTCAAATGTTAACGCACAACGCACGACGACGGACGAAAACAGATAGCAATAGGTCACTGAGTTTACTCAGGTGACGTAATAAAAGTTTGGTTACCCACAAACTTTGGCCTCCATAAATTATGATAATTTTTCAGTATTTGACAAAAATTGGTACAGTTTGTGAAATATCATGCATTCTGTAATGAAGCAAAATAAAAACAAGAGCGTTATAGCGTCTTGCAGTGTGCCTATACATGTGCATATAAATTATCTTGACATGCCAGACATTTGATGATCAGAAAAGCTCACTTGAGCCTCTAACTCATGAGAGATGAAAAGTAGTCAAAATGCTTCAGGGCTCCTTATGAATTGAACCCCCCAATGCCAGTCTAATATGCTCATCCTTTATAATCAAGATCATTGGTACAGGTCTGAGAATATTGACGTCATCACTTTTGCGGTGATGTATTACACTTGGGATATTTCCTTCACATAACAGCACAAATGGAGCATACCTCTTCTCGTTTCATCATCTCAAACATCTCCTTCATGTTTGTGTCTGCCTTCCCGTAGACTGAGCGACCGTGAATGTAGTAGCCATACTGAGCATGGTGCATGATAAAGACGCTGATGTTAGCCATGGAACACAGGTCCACAAAATCACGAACTTTGTCCTCAAAGAATCTCTCATAGATGAGTGTAAAAAATAACCACTGCACAAATGCTGAAAAAGAAATATTTGAAGATTTTATTTCAGTCACCAAAATGTAAAGGTAAGGGAGAACACCCCAAACAAATCCTCATTTTTTTTTAAACTCTGCTTTTTTCTCAAAGTAAGATTTGACAATGTAATTCAAAACCAAAAAGAAAATGAACACATTAATTAATCAATTTAAAGCTTAATAAACATTGTGCAAAAATAAGTTAAATTCAAAGAATATAGTCTTGGTATATGCACATTAAAATGCATCTTCAAACACTGCTATCTGCCATGGATTTTATTATGATTCACACTTTTTATTAATATATATAAATAAACAAAATACTCACCAACAAGAAGATATACTAGAGCGCCTATTGCGTATCTAAACATGGTGTCGTACGGTGCCTGATAATCTGACGAACTCTTCACCACTTGTCCATTTGGGTCCTTGGTGGCCACATTCTCAAACCCAACATAACTCAGAAAGAAGACTGTGGCAAAGATCTGGAAGATGTGGTTTATTTTTCTGCAAGTCTGAATCTCATTCCACTCGTTGGCCACGAAGTATGTCCTCCATATTGACACCGGGTTCTCTTTCTTGCTGCCGTCAGATTTGATTCCCAGAGTTCCCTTGGGTTTTTCCCAGTCGATGAAGAAGATGTCTACCGTGCACTGTGATGCTATCATATGAGCTACCTGGAGACATTTCAGGGCAAAGGCTGATCCAAAGAGACCCAGCCATTCCTCATATTGGATTCCATCCAACAGGAATAGATACACATAATTCTGTCTCTGTAGAGAAATATACAGCAAAACTTGGTTATAATGAAGTCACTTGGACCTATAAAATTACTTTGCTATATCTGTAATTCGTTTTAACCATATAAGAAATTATATAGCTTGGGATCCAAGATGACTTTGTTATATTCATAAATTCGCAATATCTGTGTTCGTACTAAACGAGTTCTGCTGTAGATATACCAATTCTGTGTCTGTAGACAACTTAATGAAATTCTCATTGCATTCATTTCATGATTTTACTGCACACATTTTTTTGTGTCTAAAAAAATGTACTGGGTTCATAGTAATTTATTATATTTCAAGATAAAAAACAGATCATCAAATCTTTGTGAGAACACAGAAGTATAAATTTAGCTTGTTGACTAGTTTTGACCAGAGACAGTCGTGTCAACAGAACATGAACAAGTTTTGATGACTAGAGTCTCTGGTCGAAAGCTGTCAAAAAATATCAAAACACAGGAAGGCTTTGGTGAAATAAAAGCCTAAAGGTCTTACAAATGGAAATAGTCCATAAAATGATTTTAATCTAATTTGTCGTTTTTCCTAAATTAATGTAGAAACTTTTCCTTCTCTTAACATATTACATTAATTGATTAGGCCAACCAATTGAGTTTTCTATAATAAACTTACTTTGTAAAAGATAAGGAAGTAAAATGCAATTCCAAAAGTGATGACGAAAAAGACATTAGACAGGACGCCGCTGACGTAAAACACAAAGTTGATGATAGAAGCAAAATCAATGGCCAGACGCCCAGCTCTCTTTGACCACACCCACGTTTTATACCCCGCCAAAATCACTCCCAATGTTGACAGTGTTCCCACGGCAATTTGGAAATCTTTCCTGTATGAATCTAATCCCATGTTGTACTTCACTTTAAATGTGGGCTGTAAAGCAAAAATCATTTGTATACCAACAGATATCTTCTCATGACAGACAAAAGATCATCATAAATTTGTTTGATGGAAATGAAACGTCTGACTTGTAAATGGTTAACATGAAAACTATTTCAAGCATTTAAAACACCATTTATGCAAACTGGTTTTTGTTACATACTGTACCGGTAGATACTGTAGATCACTAAATTTTCGCGACACCTTATTTTCGCGATAGTCACTGAATCTTGATTAACGAGACAAAATTTTCACGAATTGTGGTTATTGCTGTATATATTCTTAAGGAATACTATTATACGCGAGAATTAAATTTTTGCGAGCACACTTTCTCCCGTAATTACGCGAAAATAAAGTTCTCATGAATAAAAAGTGATTTACAGTATTTGACACTGGACAACATATCTCCTTGTTTCTATACCATAAAGAAAGGCCCTGTCTGAGCATTGATAAATGATTGTTTTAATATGTATACTAATGGAGGCCCCTACCTTGGTATTGATGAGTGATTGTTTTAATACATACAATAAAGGAGGCCAGTGCCTTGATATTGATGAGTAATTGTTTTAATACATACACTAATGGAGGCTCCTGCCTGGGCATTGATGAGTGACACCTGGTCGTATGTGATAGTCATCAGAGGAGGATATATACGTCCATTTGGGAGGGTGCTGTAAAGGGTGACAGAAATCTCGATACTCTTGGCGTATCTCACATACTGAGGCAGGGAGGGGGTGGGTGTAGTACCGCCTACAGCAGACAGGTAAAATTACTCAGTAATCAGTAGTCATCTTAAAAAGTACAAATATTTACAATGTACTATCCAATACATATTCAAGATCAATGGAGTTCCTGAATTTTACATTTATGTAAACATTTCTGTAACAAATTTACCAAGAGGCCCAGGGGCCACATCGCTCACCTGAGCAAATATCGGCTAGGAATTCTACAAATCAGATCAGAACTGAAAAGTTTACTGAAGGGGGGGGGGGGGGGGGGGGGGGGGGGGGGGGGGGGGGGGGGGGGGGGGGGGGGGGGGGGGGGGGGGGGGGGCTTGAATTTAATACTACTTTAGAATGCCTTCATATTAATACAGTATATGACTTTGCTGTTCTTGATAAAAGGATTTTTTAAAAACATTTTCTTCCTACACTATCACTAATAATTGCTTTGAAGTACTTGAGAAGACGATTTTCTATAAATTCCTATGTAAAACTTTGATCAGCCATTGTGGCCCCACCTTACCGGGGGTCATGATTTGAACAAACTTGAAATCTACACTACCTGAGGATGCTTCCACATGAGTTTCATCTTTCCTGGCCCTGTGGTTCTTGAGAAGAAGATTTTGAAAGATTTTCCCTAGATACTCCTATGTAAAACTTTGGTCGGCCATTTTGGCCCCGCCCTACCCCCGGGGGTCGTGATTTGAACAAACTTGAATCTACACTACCTGAGCATGCTTCCATATAAATTGATGAATTATGGCTTTGTCATTCTTGAGAAGAAGATTTTTAAAGAATTTTCCTATATATTTCTATGTAAAACTTTGGTCGGCCATTTTGGCCCTGCCCTACCCGCGGGGGTCATGATTTGAACAAAATTGAATCTAAACTACCTGAGCATGCTTCCATATAAATATGATGAATTATGGCTTTGTCATTCTTGAGAAGAAGATTTCTAAAGAAATTTCCTATATATTTCTACGTAAAACTTTGGTCGGCCATTTTGGCCCCGTCCTACCCCCGGGGGTCATGATTTAACAAACTTGAATCTACACTACCTGAGCATGCTTCCATATAAATATGATGAATTATGGCTTTGTCATTCTTGAGAAGAAGATTTTTAAAGAATTTTCCTCCATATTTCTATGTAAAACTTTGGTCGGCCATTTTGGCCCCGCCCTACCCCCAGGGGTCATGATTTGAACAAATTTGAATCTACACTACCTGAGCATGCTTCCATATAAATATGATGAATTATGGCTTTGTCATTCTTGAGAAGAAGATTTTTAAAGAATATTCCTATATATTTCAATGTAAAACTTTGGTCAGCCATTTTGGCCCCGCCCTACCCTCGGGGGTCATGATTTGAACAAATTTGAATCTACACTACCTGAGGATGTTTCTCCATAAGTTTCATCTTTCCTGGCACAGTGGTTCTTGAAAGAAGATTTTATTCCCAATTATCTCCCCTTGAATTGGCCCTTCATTTGAACAAACTTGAATCCCCTTCACCCAATGTACTTTGTGGCAAGTTTGGTTGAAATTGGCCCAGCGGTTCTGTAAAAAGTCAAATGTGAAAAGTTTACAGACAGACGGAAAAACGGACACCGGACAAATTTAAAAATATCAAGAATATTTTATTTTGCATTCATTTTCATAAATTGTATCATATCTACTCAAAAAATGTGAATGAGGACGTTATTCATCAGAACTACTGCTGTGTCTGGATTTAGAGTCTGGATACGCACCTCCAGAAGTGTCTGCTCCTGTTGTGACTACGTTATCCACCAGGAAAAATCTCCGCGTCAGAATCCAGTCCCTAGTGCTGGAACCTTAAATAGGAGCAAAAACAACTTATATAATTACTATCAACATTCACAACATTTACTTCAATTGTACAATTATTAATTTGCTCCTATGTAAGAAAGTGGAACAATAGTATACCATACATGTTAACCTATTGTGATGAAAAATAGGGAGATTCAAACCTCCAAAGCAGTAGCATTGCGCGTGTGTTGTTTTACGCTTGGATGAAGATATATTTCATGTAATAAACATGTATGGCTTTAAATGAAAACTACAATAATTAATCTTAAATATCAACTGCAAAGAAATAGACAGAAACACCTTAAGTTTGACATCAATTATACTAATTCGAATGTTTTTCATGCTCATCATTTTGCTTTGATTGGCTGCTAAACTTAGCCTTTTGAAGTGTGATCTTTGCTGATGTAGCCCAGAGGCAATTATTCTGGATGTTCATTCAGTTGTCAAACACAACAAATGAAGACATGGTTTAATACAGATCTAAAACTATTTCCTATCTTTCGTTAATTAAATCGGATTTACCGCGATGATCGAAAATGAAAGTAGAGATGTGCCTCATGGCTTGGTCAATCGAGTGATTTTTATTGACTTTATTGATGAAATTGTGATCTCTTGTGCTTTTATAGACAATGTCAAACGCTTTCATCCAATTCTTAAATGCAGTATCTCCTTTTCCATGGCAGTAATGCTAAAGAAATTTATCGTAACCAATGTAATCACTGGCATCCTGTGATGTTGTCATTGTCAAAAACATGCTTGAAATCTATGTACACATCGGTACAAAAAAAGCGTTTGTATGCTTCCGGGTCAAATCACGAGATATCTAATGAGATTTTAAGACGAGTGGCTTCAAAAATGGATACCCAAGCGAACCAAACTTTAAACGAAACTTTTGTAGAAAAGCAGTAGATTTATGAATAAAATCGGTAGGCGGGAGATGGAGTGAAAAAGCGGTACACTCCCGCTTAAATCGGTAGAGTTAACATGTATGAGTATACACACAAATGGTACATGTATATGTGTTTCAATGAGTGGAGTCACAATGGACACGAGTGAAAGTGTAACACTTGAATGAACACAAAATTAACTGTATATTAAATTTATGATGGAAGCAAACTGCAATTGTGGATACACACAAAATTGTAACAACTGGGTGGTCACAATTAGTATCGAATGAGTGGTCATAAAGTGTTAAATGTTAAAATGAGTGGTCACTACAGTGTCATTATACAAACATATAGAGTGTAATAATAAATTTAAACTCTTAGTCATTGATTCTGATGAGTCCTAGTTACCTGTATTCACTTTGTCCCCTCCAAACACCAGGTTGTTGATTTTCACTGGGGCTGCATACAGTTGTTTTTCTCCATTTCGTGTAATCTCAATATCTTGTTGAAGTTAAGTAAAACGTAAGTATACTGTACATAATGTAATAAAGGTTCAGACTGCCATTCAGTCATTGTAATGTATCCTTGAAGAAAGGTATGATTACACATTATGGTTAAATTTAAACAAAGGATACATAAGTCAAAGAACTCCAGTTGGTATTTCTGGGTGTCCCAAAGATCTATCGCAGGAATGGAACACTGAAATAAGGAAGCAGTCAGTTATTGTTCATAAAAAGTATATGTCACTTCTGCTTGTACAACAACGAACAAACATAAATATTATCAAAATACTCTATACAATCAACCTAATACTGAAAACACACAATTTTCTTTAAGGAGGCTGGGGGGTCAACAAATTAATCACAAATTAACCACCAGATTTAACTTATTTTTTTAGATACGGTAACTTAAGCTGTCTACTATCATTTCACAAAGAAAAAAATCATACATTTTAGTTTTAAAATTTGATCATTTTCTATATCTTCATATGGAGCTCTCCTTTTAAAGGAGATAAAAATAGTCTGAAAATGGCTGCCACACCCCAGCCTCGTTAATTTTTCCCACTTCCCAAGGATATGAAATGATGGAGCTAAAATTGAAATTGACTTTATACTTTAAAAAGGAGATATTTCTTGAATACTTACAGACTGTTCATAGTAAGTGCCAAATGTATAAGCTGCATTGAGTCTTGAGGTAGTGTCCGAGCAAAGCTGGAGTCGTCCACCTTTAACCTCCGACGTGCCTAGGTATGTTCCGTTTAAGGTGTACCGTCCTACACGATACTCCAGGTAAGACACAGGACTAAATGTGTACTCCGTAGTTAGAGAGTCATCATCCAGGATTCTGTCCCCTTCCTGGGAGTAATACAGAACAGGGAGGTAGGCATTCCTGTAACAGAATAAAACACAAAATGTAAGCATTTCTTTAACTGGATAAAACAAAGGGAGGTAGGCATTCCTGTAACAGAATAAAACACAAAATGTAAACATTTCTTTAACTGGATAAAACAAAGGGAGGTAGGCATTCTTGTAACAGAATAAAACACAAAATGTAAGCATTTCTTTTAACAGATTAAACACAGGGGGTAAGCATTTCTTTTACTGGATTAAACACATAAATTAAACTGCCTGGAAGCAGAATGGCTGACAATTGGATTCCATAAACTGGTACTTACCAATCCTGTCCTAGTGTGGCTGGGAGGTTTTTTTCGGGGACCTTTCTGTACAGGTTACAAGTCTTAGTCTCGGTGAGAGAGGCATCATACTCAAACCAAGATAGCACACAAAGGTTACTTAGAATCTGGCAAGCCGTGGAGTTTACAAAATCCTACAATAAAGGTGTAACACAAAGGTTACTTAGAATCTGCAAGCCGTGGAGTTTACAAAATCCTACAATAAAGGTGTAACAGAATTCATCAAATGTTTAAAATATGCTATCCAGTTTTTAAGTATAAGCAATATTTTAATTGTTGCAAATTATGAAAAAATTTAGTCCATGTCTTCATTTCCAACATCAAATGTTACAATTTTTTATGAAAAAGAAAAGGAAAGTTAAATGAAGTTGGAGACTTGGAGTATTCAGCATTAGACAAAATCTCTGCTCTAACTTTGTTGACATGGAGTAGCACTGGTTATCAGTTATAACAGTGACTTACTCTACACATGAGGTAGGCTGCCTGTACATGTTCTCTCACATACGTCGACTCAGCTGTTCCACTCTGTATATATAAAGATAAAATACAATATAACTAACAGGAGCAGGGAAACTGTAAAATTAAGAAACTAAAACAATGCATAGAAACTAGTACAGTGTACTGTCTACATTATTAAACAGCAAACAGTGCAATTTTTTTGTTGTTGGGATATGATTAAAAAAAAATTAATTTTACTGAATGTGTGTTTCCTTGTATAGCAGCACTGATACACCCTATCTTTAATATAATGATACTTACAGTTAAAGGTACTGTAGTGATCTGGAAGGATCTAATGGTGTTATTGAAACAAATTCCACCACTCTGAAATAAATCATACAAGAAATATTACTACTGCTATGTTGATAATCTAATAATGTTTTCATGTACAGGTAATCCTTGATGAGGCAGCAAGAAGTATCTCCGTCATTGGATGTTACTGACCCGATAAAGGTTTAGTGTTTTAAGACAGAATTATGTGTATTTATTAAAACTGGACCTAGCTGTATAAAACACAGCATTTTGAAAGAAATTCATACATTGTTCTATCAAGGCAATCATGGCAAAACAGTTCATTTATATCACAACAAGGTAAAATATAAGTAACTTGGTTTAATCAACTTTAATACTGTTACCAAATTTTATCTACCAGTGGAATTTGAATGAATTTAAACAATTAACATCTTTATTGTTTGAAATCTTAATCTATATTTGCTGAATAGGCATTGATCTACAAATTTCTTTATCTTTTATTTTTTATTGTAAATTTAAGGACTCAAACAGATCACACTTACCAGCTGGCCACTAGGACAGGTACATGTTCTCCAGGTAGGATTTATTTTTAGTAACATGTTGCATCTCTCACACCTAAAAACACAATGTCATTAAGTCATATGACTAACACTTTGTCTCATTATGGTGAGTACCATCCAACCAATGGTCAAATGTTTCACTTGTTTAACACAAATGATTAGCTCTCATCAAAATTGGTTATGTGTCAGTGAATGAATCTGAATTAATAAAACTTTATTTTAAGCAGTGTCTTTAAAACTCAAATTAATTTAAAAAAATGAGGAATTGATGTCAAATATCAGAAAATCTTGACAAAAAAACTCATCTCAACAATCCATATCAGTGTTCAAAGTTTTTTAAAAACTTCCCTAGACATAATGAAGGATAGACAGAAGGGTGCATGAAGGTATGACAAACACTTCATGTTTTCCTATTTCCCTGATGTTATAAATTACACTGAGATATGATTTCTGATATACATCTAACATTTACCTGTCACCCTTGAGATTGGGACTGGTGAAGTCAGCACATGCCTGGCAGACCCGGGCGTCCCCTCCCCCTGTAGTCGTCACCAGCCCTCCATTAACCTCCCTCTCCACTGATAAAGTTACATATGTACATTTAGTTCAATAATGAAGTTGTAACTAAGAGTATCAAACCCAATAAATATAATTCATGAAAATGATGATTGTTTCACTTCTGAAGTACCTGCTACATTGTTGCCCCCACAAGCACATGCTGTCCCTGCCTCACAAGTGACACAGCCCCAGCCATCAGCTGATCTGACCTAAAAAAAATAATACATATATAATTTACAAACCCTTTTACATCCAATTTATCTATAGAATGAAAAATCAATATACAAATGAACAGTTTGTAAGATTTTTATAAAACCAGCTTAATTTTTGTAGACATTTATATCATGAATATAGGGTTAAAAAAATTCTGTACATGGTTAACATTATTTTCAACAACACAGTATTTTAAGTTAGTTCAATTAAAATTGGGCCACTGCTTTTTGTGCATAAGTTGAAAATGCGGAAAAGTATACAGACAACAGATGGACGTTAGACCCCTTTAACAAGAAAAGCTCATTGAACCTCTGGCTCAGGCAAGTTTAAAAGAAGAATCTATGGAATAGTCTGCAATTACAGACTTGTTGAAATCTGTCGGTCCTGTCGGCAAGGCTGGTATTTGTATGGATTGATAATTTACAAGAAAAACATTGGTCCAAATTACCTTTTGAGAAAATTGAGCATGATGCAAATGGGATAGGGGTGCACAGGTGAACATAAAAAAAGAAATTGCTGATAAAAGAGTTTCTATCCAACAAAAGAAACTTGAAAGGTTGTTGAAAATAAAGTACATTTTAGTGCAGTTATTTTTTCTTTTTACGTGTCAAAATTAAGGTACAAGTATCCGGTCTGACAAAACTTCATCCGGTCTGACAGAACATTTGACTTTGTTAGACCAGGGACCTATATAGTAACGGAATAGGCAACTATCACAAGTCTCCCAATATCTCCAACGTTGCGGGATTTCGTAAGACAACTTTAATTAATTATATCTCTAATGCTATCACATATATTTGATCAAAACCTTTAACAATCTATCAAAAAATTATTCAAGATTTATTTTTAGCACAGATTATACTCCTTATCTTACTAGTAAATTTGTTTTATTCAAAATCAGCACATGCCCATGATCAGATGTATTTCCGAGAAATCGCATATTTTGGTGTTTGTTTTCTTTATATTTAAATTATAATACTTATGCTTTAAAATTTATTATAAATCATTTCCAATACATAAAAGGAATAAATGATATTAATCAGAAACCATCTTATTTATTGGGAATAAATGTAGATTAAAAAAACTTGTAGTGTTGTGCGTGATGTTTTGGGTAAATAAACATGGCGATGAAGGAGTTGCCTATCCCTTTAGTTTAGTATATAGGTCCCTGGTTAGACCAAATGTCTGACAGTTATTTCAAAATTTCGTTAATTCTGTTGGTCAATTTTAATAATACCTGATTTAATGGGCACTTGCTACACCATATGTTTGCGCCTCCAAAATTAGTTACATACTTGTAATCTGATTTACATTCACATGAGTAACCTGAAAAGGTAAACCAACAATTTTTAATTAATATGAAGATCTATACATTCATTGTGAAAGAAATAATGTTTCCAAGGCATTAATTACTCATCTAAAATTACTGAAACATCAATTCACATTGATCATGATTTTCTCGTATTGACGTCAAGTTCAGACACGGCTTACCATCAGAACTGACGTCTTGAAATGTTGTATTTTGTAAGCAGGACGTGCATCTCATCGACAAAGTATTGAAATATTGATTGTATTGTTGTCCTAAATTTGTTACGGTCGTACAATCATCCTTCGTTATGATGGGAATGTATTCATTTTGGGCTAAAACAACTGGTAAAAGATAAATAAAGCACCGAACCACTTTCACCGCCATCTTTGTTGACGGTCGTTTACAGGCGGTAACTGTGCTTTATGAAACGAGAGATACTGGTTTCTTTCAGAGCGTTCAAATAACGTCGATCAATGAATGTCAAAATTAGATTTTTGCAGTAAGTTATGTTTTATGTTAAAAACATAAATTGAAAATACCTTTGATTGAGAGAAATATTTCTTTTTAATTCTCGTAGGCCTATATATATATTTTTAATTTCTTCATATATGACCTGATTTTTTCAGTCCGGACAAAATAGGAATTTTTTTCTTATCTTTCACGGGGTCTTTCTGGGCATGCCAGAAATGCCCGAGAAGGTGGGATTTATTATTGTTGAACATGTTTTTAAATAAACGATAATTTTACACCGTACTTATTCCTGTTGCTGGATAATTCTGGAAGAAGATGGGCGAAAAGGGGGCGCAAAATGCGTAAAATTAGTAAAATGCTCATGAAGATGCCGAAAATTAACGCATGCGTTGAATAAAAATTATATGACATCTCGTCTAATCATCAAAGTATACTTTATGCAAAATCTGCAAAAATCTCAAATTATTCGCCTATAGGAATAGCATAAACACACTAAAGAGGACAAAAATGATTATTCCCCTATACTTATAATTAACCAGAGACATATCAAACCATTTAATATTTTTATATCTCTGTTATATACCGGTATTATCAAGTAATTTTTTCGATATGGGTATTCACTCCATTCTATAAAAAGTTTATCCTCAAAGTTTTGAGTAAAAGTATACATTTTTATGCCCCCTTAATCAAAGAATGGGGGTATATAATTTCACTGTCCGTCTGTCTACAATATACTTGCCAGTGTCTGTTTATCTGTCAGCAAAACTTTTACAATACCCATAACTATATAACCTTTGACTGGTTGGAGCTATGGCTTTATATCGCAATATGTGTATTCCATGTGACAATGCCTTTCTTCAGGTTGGGACCAATTGGCCAAATGGGATATAATAGTCTGTTTAGGATATAATATCCCAAATGGGCTATAAATTTGAATGCTGGACAACTCGCCCCCAAGACAAGTCGCCCCCAAGACAACTCGCCACCTTTTCAGGACAACTCGCCCCCAATTTAGGACAACTCGCCCCCTGTTAAGACAACTCGCCCCCAGGTTAAGATAACTCGCCCCCAGCTTTAAGAAAGCAAATTGGGGGCGATATTTTTTTTATATAAATGTATATATTTTTTATTTAATATATATATTTTCATATTATTTCGATATTTATTTTCATTTTAAATGTTTCTGGTGTCAGTTACGCTAAAAAATTGTACTCCTCTCCTCACGTGAGATGCCTGAAAAAGAAATATGTTTTAGATTAAATTCATCAATATTTGCATTTATGCTGTCATTTATGCCTATAACATTGCGCTTAAAAAAGGAGAAGATACGATTAATATAATTTTTTTCTATGAAATTAAAATGTTTATTTTTTTATATAATATTAAATATATTTTTTTATTGAATTATTTTAATGTGATTTTATATTTTAAATTATTTGTTTCCAACTCAAGCTTTCTTGAATTCTTCATCACTTTAAGGTTTTAAGTTGCTTCGGAGCTTGGATACACCATTTTTTTTTTTTATCAACTGTATATACGTAATTTTCGAGGCTTGCATGCTCTGATTCTTCATTACTTTAAAGCTGCTTTGGAGCTTGGACAAGCCAATTTTTGGTCAACTAAATATACATAATTTTCTTGGCTTGCTTGTCCTAATTGATCATCACTTTGAAGTTCCAAATTACTTGTGAGCTTGGGGATTTCATTAAAATTCTGTTTGATGTTTTCATTTCAGTTTTCATAAGTTTCCTAAAAGCCGTCAATAGAATATCATTAATATGTCATTAAATAATTAAGATTGTTCAACTTAGAACATTGTACTTGATTTACCTAGACATATTCTACAGTTAAAAATTTAAAACAATATAATGCATTTTTTGCTTTATTTCATAAGAAAAAAGTCTAAGGAAATAATAAATATTTCATACATATATTGTATTTACTTTATATATGAAAAAACCCAAACAAATAACAACATATTACACACACAATCGTAAATATTAATTTTATTTTACTTATAATAAATATCAATTATAAATCATAAATTAATTTTGCATTTAAAATATATTTTAGTGAATAATATATGTCGTTTTTTCCTTGCAATACACAATGAAATATAATGGGGGCGAGTTGTCTCTACAGTGGGGGCGAGCTGTCCTGAGTGGGGGCGAGTTGTCCTAAACTGGGGGCGAGTTGTCTTAACAGGTGTTGGGGGCGAGTTGTCTTGGGGGCGAGTTGTCCTGATTCCATAAATTTACAGTGCAAAAAATGAAAATTTTTATTTTGGCTATAAATATCATAAATCCGCATTTGGACACTTATAAAGGAATAACTTTTGGTTCACAAGTTTTTCTGTATGCCCATTGTTTAGAAGATTGATCCCTCGGAAGTTCCATAACTTCTTGGGGATCAATCTTACAAACTGTAGGGTTGCAGAAAAACTTGTCAGCTAAAAGTTATTCTGTTTTAAGTGTCCTGATGCGGATTTATGATATTTATAGCCAAAATAAAAATTTTCATTTTTTGCACTGTAAATTTATAGCCCATTTGGGATATTATATCCCAAACAGACTATTATATCCCATTTGGGTGATTGGTCCCAACCTGTTCTTTGGTAAAAACATATTTTACCTCTTGACTTTGTAGTCTGACCCAATTTTGCAAAAATTAACCAACTTTTACCTTGACCATAACTTTTGAATCTGATGCCATGTCATTCAGGGTTATATTTACAGTACTTTCTTTCGTTTGTAAGGAATTTATTGTACAGAGAGGCGTGGCAGTCGAGTCGCGCAGCGACGAGACAGCCACGCCTCTCTGTATAATAAATTCCTTACAAACAAAAGAAAGGGTCTGTAAATGTCTTGTGTCATGGTCATTTGCATAGCCACTCCCTCGACATTAAACTGCACGCGACATTACGTCACGGGCCTAGGTCCATCGTAGACGGTTCAAACAAATCAGAAAGTACGAAGGAGATGGCTGCATTGGAAAGTCAAGCGATGTTAAAAGAGTGTGCAATTGTATCTGATGGATTAATTTAAGCAGTTTGAATATTTCAAAAAACCATAAGGTACTGGAAACCTGGATCCGTCCGCAAAATGATCCGCTTCATTACTGTTACTACGGAAAAAGTTGCATGTCCGGAGGAAATCCGAATGAAGTACGGTAGCCACTGGTGTCAAAATTATGGAATGCATTGTGAAAAAGTCCGAATGCATACTTGTATATTATACAAACATGTGTCACTGTGCATGTAACTCAAGGTACCCAGGAAACAGGTACTTTTAAGAAAATCATCAAACTGCGCGTGTTTTCAATATTGTCAGATTTAAATTATCTTATTTTCATTTTAATATACGTGTTTTTAGTGAAAACCTGTGTATTGTTTTTATTTCTTTGTTTAAAGCAGTTAACTAGTAACTCAGGAATGGATTCGATTACATTAAAAAGTAATTAATCAAATTACAATTACTTTGACTTTCTCTTCAATTTAATTACAGCTAGGCTTTATGAATCAGGTAATTAATTGCTTTATAATTACTTTACAAAACTGTAATTAATTAATTACAGTCAAGTACATTTACTTTTTTGTTCAATTACTAGTACCCCATCCCTGTTACGTATCCATCGAATTCTGTCGGAAGTTATTGTACGGTAAATTGGAAGTTATTGTACGGCTAAGCTCCGCCCCCTAGAAGTTATAGTACGTTGGGATTCAGCCAAAGGTTTTCCATCTGATTTAAAGTATGGCCAACATCAAAAGAAAAAGTACCGCACCATGACACAATTTGTATTTATTGTTATAAGACCTTTCTATGTGTAGCTAGTTGTAGAACATGAAATTTTAACTGGTTCAGGTTCAATTTTATTTATTAACGATAAAATTAGACGTCAAAAACCTCAGAAAAACCTGAAATATTACAATTACACACAACATATAGACGACACATAGACAGACATTTAGACAGATAATTGAAACATAATAGACTTTACTTTAGAATAGGTTTCTTACCGGGACACACACAGGAATTCACAAATATTATACTATCTGTATAATGATTATAGAGTAGACATCTAACCAATTCAACGGCTAGGCTCAGAGTGCCCGATTTTAGTTCGTGCAAGCGGGAATTCAGTGAATAGGATAAAGTCATGTGACTGTCCGTCTAGTGTCTAAAAATATCAACAACCTCATTCACACAAAGTCTTTCATACCACATTCTCACATATATGCAGTGCAAGTACATATAGCACTGATAATAATACATAACCCTGGTTACATACTCCCCCTCTTCGTTGAAATGGCTCCTGACATTTCCAAAGAAGTACGTACAATAATAGTAACCATGAAATATAAATAAAAACCAATTTACCTGATACAACTCATCACACTGATCAATATCAAGTAATTCAGTTAAAACCTCATCAATGACCAAGTTTCAAACACCAACAAATCACACAATATCAATCAATGTAGGAATATTTGACCAAAGAATTCCTCCATATGACATAAGTCATGAAACTATTTACACCTCTTTACACCTCAATACACCTCATTAAAGTTTTTCAACTTTTAAGAGCTAATCCCATCAACACAAGATACAAACTTTTGTCAAAGTTATTATATACAATGAGTTTAAGGATTAGGGAATAATGAATATATGGCCATTACTATTTTTTTTTAAGTTCTATTTTAATTTAATAAAATCCCGGGTAAACTGCATCATAAAAACATTTTGGCATAAAAGCAGTTTTCAGCATAAAAATCGGTTCTCGGCATAAAACAAGCATTTTATAATAAAATAAAGATTTGACTTAAGCTTAAGATGTTTCATGATCCTAGGACCAGATGGCTCCTAAAACACAGAATATCAGCTTACAAGCGTTTCTCTAGAACTTGCTTCGTTACATAAAACCAGAGACATATTAACATTTTTGTCTCTAATGAAACTCGAATAGGATGCATCAACAACAGCAAAACGCAGTTATCTACTAAAGCGTCCGTTTTTATCCGGACAACTCCTTTAATTTTTTTATGTATTTGGTCCGTGTTCACGCATGTGCGCCATATTGGTTTTTACAGCCGATTTTACCCCCCAAGAAAGGTATTTTGTTAATGCAAAGATGGTAAATATATAGTGAAGGACGTCCATTTTATACCCAAGAAGATAACACTACAGGTACGGATTTTCAGAAAAAAATTATTGCCATGTTTGCTAAAATTGCATTCTAGTGATTCTACACGTACAATAGTAAGAAAGGGTAGGGGAATCGCGTTTGCCTTTCTCTCCCAACTTGAAGAATGTAAATTCGATTTCATGGAGAGATATAATAACGCGCTTACAAATATAGTAGACTTCTTTAAATGTTTTTTTAAAATCAATTTCTGATCTCATGAAACAAGCTATGTGCAAGGGGTTTGAAACAAAGTGAGTTGAGTAATCATATTTGGGCGCTGTCACGTGGTTTTCGGAGTTAACGTAGTCAAATTAACATTGTTGCAGGGTTGCAAATAATATTTTTAAACCGTAGGGACCATGTAATTGTCCTAGTTTTCAAGGCTTTTTACTGGCCCTGTCCTCATTTATTTCTGCATATGTTCAGAAAAAAAATCTTTATCATTAGTTCAGTTTAGAGTAGAAGAGGATTTACCGGAGAACTTTGATTTTTCAAAAATATGGTTACCCAAACAGTAATTAAGTAATTAAGAATGCATTGAGGTCTATACCAAGAACAAGCAAATTTTTTTAAAGTAAAGATTTAATTACAATGAACATCATAAAATGCTACGACGGAAACATGTGTATAATTATTAAGGATAGAAAAATGATTAAAAAATAATTTTTCACCAGATAGCAGACCTGTTTACTCTTATGATTTCACCGTATTTTGTGCGGATTTTTAGTTTAAAATACGTCTCACGATTTGCTATTATCGGAAATATGTTCGTTTGGAATTAGCAGTTAGTTTTCGTTATGATCTATCTTCGTTTCACGCTTTTGCATCGCTAAAAAAGAGAAAGATTTCAAACTCTTAAGTGATGTCGGGTTGCCAAAATGCTGTGGTATTATAAAATGACAAAGAACATGTTTTAAACCAAGTTTTTGTAATCAGAAAAGCAGTTGTTCTCTTCTGAAATATGTAACATCAGTGGAAAGTTAAATCTTACTAGCAAATGCCAAATCTCATGGATAAATCTAATCAAAAATACTGAGAGACGACGATATGGGTAAACAGGTCTGAGATAAATTTTTTTGAGAATGAATTTTATTGATTAAAAGGCTAAAAGCAAAGGGTGATAACTCTTCAAGGACAGGTTGAGGTAAAAAATTAGGACATATTCCACTTTTACATAATATGACTAAAACATGAAGATCATGTCTCCATATATTGAGTATTCAGCCAATATATATCTGTTATGCATTCAGTTTCATTGAATCTGAGGCTGTTATGGATCAGATACCTTAAAGGAGATAGTCACATTCTCAACCTAAAAAAAGAGAGCAAAATGCAGTATGGATTACATGCCTGTAAAGTAATTTTACTGCATGACACAGCAGAGAACCAGAAGCTCAAGATTTCTGAGTCAAATGACTAAAAGCTTTTAGTGGTCAAAAATCTTAAATCTTTTAATAATTTTTTAAATATTTGATAGAGTAGAAGACTCAAAGAGAAAGTCACTAATTAGGAAATCTTTACATACTGTATTTTTCATGCTTTAAAAGTGAGCGAGTTGAAAAAAAAAATCATAAATGATTCCCTATCATCAAAAACAAAGAAACAGTTTTTATTCATTTGTCATAGTATAGAACTGGTATAGTTAATTATTTCTTGGATGGACAAACAGCCAACAGAAGCCAATGCCTGATTTTACATACAGGTAGGGCAAAAGGTTGCAGATAAGGTGTTTCATTTAGTAAACATCAAGAGCTACAGTATTCCAAGATTTTAGAAGAGTATTGTCTGACTTTCTTTGAGATCACAGGCATGTTTATATCTTTCTTTTTTTTTTTTAATTTTAATGAACAAAACCAAAAAAAAATTTGTCATTTTAATTCCCTTTTTTAAATTCATTAACATCTTATGATTTGATCATTGTTCAAAATTTTGATATTGATTAAGTAGATGATATCACATAACAATATATCTTTAGAATACAGTCAAACCTTAGTATCTCAAACTGATTTCTCAAATACCATACCGAAGTGTCACTGTGATTTGGAAGTCCCAAATCTGTATGCTGAATCCTTAGGTACATATATCTTGAAGTTCTTCACAGTCCAGTTGAGTTTGAAATAACAAAGTTTGACTCTATTTCAGTAAGTTTGGGAACATTTCATATAATTTCTTCTCTAATGAAGTCAGTGCAGAAAGTTCAGATTTACAACTTAAAATTTACAGTGAATAAAACCAAATCATTACAGATTACATTAGTTAAAGATAACTTAGTATTCATTCTAAGTAAACCAAATTTTTACACAAATCCATAATACTTAACTTCTGATGCAAGCATGCTTTAATGGAAAGTTTTGCTACTATTTTCTTGGAAAATAAAACAACACCTAAAGGCTTTGATAATGCTAAAAAATAAATATTAAAAATTTCTTATGATTCCTGATTATGTAATGCAAAAGAAATGATCAATGAATATAATATCATATAATAAATAAAGTAGAAAAACTGTGATAAAAGTAAATCATTAAAGTAGAAAAGATTAATACATATTTAATTCATAATTTATGTTCATATTGATTACATATAATATGAACATTGCAAATGTTTGGGAAAAAGACAGTTCTGTCTTAAAGAGTGAAAACAAGTCTACTTACTCTACTAGTCTGATTCTTTGCACTTTTCATTTGTAACTTCCATCTACAAGCAAAGACAATCTCGTACTCTGTAGTGTTAAATAATTCATATGTCTTATATTAAGTAAAACAAACTCTTCAACTTTCAGATCCTTTTTCAGAGTAGGATCAGGTTAATTCAGCCCCCCCTTTTTTTTTTGAAAGAAAGGAAAGAAGTCACTTGTAGTGATACTAAAAATAGCACAATTTTTTTTAAATACTTGTCCTAGTCCATCCACCAATGAAATTGGTGGATTAGACAAAATTCTGGATTAGTAAACAATTTAAACAAAGTTAGTGAGAGGGACTACATCCAATTTATTTAGACAAGATTTCGGAATACTTTCAACATCAGGATTGGATAAATTTTGCTGTAAATGCTTTTAAAAACAAGGATAAGTTGTCATGTAAATTTGGTGTTTACTACCATCTGTTAATTTCAGAATTTACTTATTAATATGACTATACATTATGTTTACGAGGGGTGATCAAAAAGTTCCCGAACTATCTCTATAATTACAAAACTACAATTCAGATCAGAATGAAATTTGGCAAGCATTATCTAATATAATCTAGTATATAATAATTTGTACACGTGAAGACAAAAGAATTACCAGAAATTTAGTCATTAATTGGATTCATTGTTCTAGAGAAGGAAGGGGAGATATTTAAAAATGATGCTTGTTATGTTGTCCGGTGAAATCAAGCTGGGGAAGAGATGTATTGAATATCTTAACAATAACTTCATTATTAAATCCCTAAAATATCATTTACTTTAGACTTTAAAATATCAGATATGATAAAAAGGAGGCACCCATACTTTATCCATATTGAACAAGCATTCTGAGAGTATTGCATAAGCAAATTTACAGATCAAGTTTTAATTTCATTAAATTAAATTTAATTTAATGAAATTAAAACTTGATCTGTAACTCATCAAGATAAACTCACATACCAAAAATCAGCTCAATATCTGGTAAGCGTTTAGAAAACCAAGTGGGTAAGACAGACGGACAGACAGACTCAGAGAAAACCTATAGTCCCCTCCGGTTTCACCGGTAGGGGACTAATAAACGTTGCTCCAAAGACAGAGGATTCGGGGTTATGACGGCCACCATGCTCATTCTGGAAAAGGATTTTCTTATCCACCCAATGCCATACTGTGTCGAGATTGGCCATTTCTGACAGAATGACTGTTTTTGTTATTAAAAATAACTAGCATGTTAAGACATATTAAGAGTCAGAAAAATCTTTTAGAACGCTATGGAGTTTGTCACATGACCGACTAGATCACTTGATACGCGCATGGGCAGAATGGTTGCAGATGCCTGGTAAAATTGGAGAGGACTACTTTAAAAAAAAAATCAACACTGAAACCCTATATCATTTCTTTTATGGAAGTTATTCAATTAGTTTGTGAACTTTTTGATTACCCCTTGTATATGATCATCTTCGCTAGCCAAGGGTTTCCGATCCGATACCTACTCTACAACCCTTGGCGGATTTGGCTGAAAATTTTAGAACTCGCGCAAACGAATTTGATTGGCTGCGAAGTCCCAGTCTACGCACGGTTTTCACTAATCGACGATTTTCGGCTGAATTAAAGTCTGTTAGTGTGTTATACAAAAGAAGAGTATTATTTACAAGGGATGATAGTTAGGACGTGATGTATGCTAAGAAAAACAAGGGAGTAATTTATTTGAATTTTTTTCTTTTGATTATATATGTTTTCAAGGATTATTTAATGGACCACTTAAGTCCGTGTTCCGCATTTTAGGTGGATCAATTTAAGCCAATCAAATGTCACGGCTCATTGATAATAATTGATACATCAACATGTAGAAAGTGTTGTCAAACTCTTGATAAAAAATCCATGAAGAACGATATTTTTTACCACTTTTGAGGTGTGCCCACAGCTGTATGAGGTTGTTGGGTTATATTCCACATCAAATTGCATGGAGGTCGCCATATTGTTTCAAACGTCATATTGATTTACGTATGTTACAGCGATTTTCATTGGACAAATATTAAAGAGATTCAAGGGACTTAACTCAATTACGGCGATAGGTGGCGCAATTAAAGTTCTCGTTTGATAGGACTAAATCTGCCAAGGGTTGTAGAGTAGATTTCGGATCGGAAACCCTTGGCTAGCGAAGATGCTTAAGTCCGTGTTCCGCATTTTAGGTGGATCAATTTAAGCCAATCAAATGTCACGGCTCATTGATAATAATTGATACATCAACATGTAGAAAGTGTTGTCAAACTCTTGATAAAAAATCCATGAAGAACGATATTTTTTACCACTTTTGAGGTGTGCCCACAGCTGTATGAGGTTGTTGGGTTATATTCCACATCAAATTGCATGGAGGTTATTGTTTCAAACGTCATATTGATTTACGTATGTTACAGCGATTTTCATACAAATATTAAAGGGATTCAAGGGACTTAACTCAATTACGGCGATAGGTGGCGCAATTAAAGTTCTCGTTTGATAGGACTAAATCTGCCAAGGGTTGTAGAGTAGATTTCGGATCGGAAACCCTTGGCTAGCGAAGATGGTATATGATGTGATTCACATAAAGCCTGTTCAAAGCTTGTGTTAAAATGATTTACTTTTTTTAATGAAGATTTTTTATATATCTATATATATATACAGCTGATAAAATTGAAACATTTTATCATACACTAACATTAAAAAAATAAGGCTATAATTGCTGTTTTGAAAAAAAAAAATAGATGAATAAAGTATTTCAAGACCACAGTAATGTTAAAATATAAACAGTCATGAAATAAGTCAAGTGTATAAATCTGTCAGAGCATTTTAAAAACGAGTGCGTTCTTTACTGGACATTTAGATGGGAGAAGAATTGCAGGTAGAAGATGTGTGATTAAGGTGAAATTATTTCAGGTTTACAAAGTTAAACCAAATGCATTATTCATGTATAAATCTGATCACAGTACACTGAGTAAAGGAACGTAGTATCATTTAAAATAAAAAAGTTGGGATGGAGCAAAAATCTTTGAGGAGTAGAAAGGAAATTGTCAAAACTAAATTCCTATTCCTGATTTTGGGGTTGAGGTGGGCTGTTATTTCTTGAACTCCCTCACTAAATGAATATATCAACATTGCAGGATGCAACGGTACATAAGAATGTGGGATAGGAGTCGAATCCATCAATGATATTTACATACTAAATTATCAATAAAACCATGGAAGGATTTATGAAATGTCCGACCCCCTGATACTACATGCCTGAAGTGTTTTTTCCCCCATTTATTTCATATATTTATGTTAAGAAGCTATTTATTGAGACACTGTCGATATTATTAATTACTATGACCACATGAATTTATCTTGTGTGCCAAATCCAGGAGTGTTAAACCTTTGAGAATCATCTCAAAATAATAACATGACCTGAATTTTCTCTGCAGACAAAACGGTTCACCAAATTGTGTGCACCAGTCCATGATGTACGCATGTAATGCTTCAGATGAAAATTCAACATATCTGAAGTGATGCAAACTCAGGGCTATTAAATGTTTGATATATTTTAATCAAGCAGACATTTACTGCCAGAAATCATTATAAAAACGTTACATTTCTTGAGACAAAATAATAACGGTATATAAAACTTTCAATACCTTTTCTAGCACTAACCGCACGGATTATTTTTTCCCCTTTTAACAGAAGGAAAGTGCTCACAACTGCTTTCTTTACTGCAGTCGATTCCATAATTTTAGATATTAAATGCACACATTCAAAATTAAGTACGTGGTGTTAACTGTATGTATTTGCTCACCATTCAAATATTTCTTCATTCCCTTTTCTATCTTGTCGAACAAAGGTCTACAGCAAACTGGTTTTGCATTATAAATTTTTCTACACAACATTCAAATAAACTAGTAGGTCCTAGCATTAATCACATAACAGACCATGGAACACGAAACTTGCCAGTGACGAAAAGATGTTTATGTCGGCAATCCAGTTGCATTCTTTCATTCGTTTGGAGTCATGAACACAAATATAAATTATGTTGCTGTTGCACAACACCTGAACGATACAGCCTGCAATAGAAGGGTTGAACAGGAAAATGTACAAACAAGTGGGAAACAGAATGAAGACCATTATAATACATTTGAGTCAACTTTCTGATATAAAAACATACTTAGTATAAAGCTTGTCGGTATTTAGGGAGTACGGATTTGCTCACAATAATTTGGGGTACTTTTTCAAATTAATAAGACGAATCTATAACTTCACAGTTTTACAAATACATGAAAACAATTAAATTGTTTAAAATCAGTATGAAGGTTATATTCAACGATTTTACATGTACCTTTATCTTCAGTGGGACATGAATTTCTAATACCTGTATATTAATCGAGAAAAGTCAACGAAAGGTTTGATTAATTATTTAAAATTAAAGGTGTATCAAGCTTCCAGTTCCTGGATGAAAATTCAGCACTATGTTTTTACAATAAAAAACACATTGAACGTTAAAGGTCACTTGATACTTTATCACAAAACTTGAGGTTGCTGCTACAGGAAATTACATTTGTAATTTCAGGGTGAAAATACGTGCACACACACGCACATATGCTTGAATGCATGGTTTTCCCTTTAACACATAAACCTTTGTCTTTCTCTTCATTTCAAAGACTTATGTAAGTTTAGTTTATCTGTATAATACTAATTCTGAAAGTTCTCAATTGAAAAAATAAAACCATTCTCTGACGTGTACCCTTAAAGGATTGAACATTTCTGTGTGAATTTGAATATATACTGGAACTGGAATCTAAATTTCCAAAAGTTGCAGTCGCCCGGGTGGGGCAGTGGTAAGAGCGTCGGCTTTACAGTCGCGAAGGAGTTGATCCTTACGTCGCAGTTTCGAATCCCACCATTGGACTTGGAGACCGGTCCTTCGGATGAGACTATAAAACCGAGGTCCCGTGCGCAGTAGGTGCTGGCACGAAAAAGATCCCTCACTGCTCAATGGCCCTAAGTGCCGAGAATAGGATAGAATTTGTAGCTCTCCACCGGCAAGTGGTGGCGTTACCATATGAGTAAAAAATTCTCGAGAGGGACGTTAAACAACATACAATCAATCAACCCAAAAGGAATGTTAGAACTGTATGATTTAATTGATAGGTTAATTTAGACATTTCGGCAATTGACAGTTCTTTTATGAATGAGAACATCGACAAATTAAAACTGCATATAAATCTGCGATTTTGTTTTCTCAGACAATTGCATTTTGCACGATTGTATTCAACAATTTCATACTCAAATACTACCACACCATTGTTGGGATGTTAAGTGAAAGACACCTCCACATCTCAGACTGTTGCGTTTTCTGCGAATTTTCATGAGGGAATTTTAAACTGCATTTTGATAAAAGATATACATCTACCAAGAGTATATAGGTTTCAATTTCTGGAGTACTTCTGGATCCTAATTTTTATAATGTCTTTGAAGACCAGGAAGTGAAGATTTCAAAACGGCTTTATATTGTGAAAGTAACCGCGATGAGTCCTAAGGACCGAGTCTATTTGTGTATGAAAGGACTTTTCAGTAGGGGTAATTTTTTAGAGGCGTCGTACTGCATCCAGCAAAAGTGGCACCCCTTCTATTCTACCAGGTCTTATTTGTAAATCGTTTGGGCAAAAAGTACAATTCGAGCTTTAAACTTTACCACAAGTCAAGTTTTTGGGGCAGCAGACAAGACTAGTTTGCCCATCAGTGAAATACATATTATGAACGAAGGTCTCGAGAGCTACATTAGATGCGTTGAAGTCTTGAAGGTCAGTCAGGCAACAAGTGATCTGTGGATTAATGCACCTTCGTAAAATTTATTAATAGACAACCTATAATTTACATGAAATTTGTATAAGTTCATTGATAAATTGAATTTCAGCCTCTATTTTCGGACCGGAGACAACATAAAATATGCTTCGACAACAATTTGATCGCTATTTGACGGAATTTTACTTATTAATTTTTTAAAACTCTCGCTATATTAAAAATAAAAAAAATTCTAATATAAAACTACGGTATTGATCTAGTCATTAGATCAATGCCTTAAATGTTAATCATACTAAAGCTCATATTCATTTTTCATTATTAAGATCTAACTTACTGAATACATACTATATAATTAAATATTATACAAATTATAAAACATATCATCGTGCGTATAAGTAAATTACAATAATTTTTTTTAATTTATCTTGAACACTCGAGCCTAATCCATACTTCAATTCACGTACTGAAAAAAAAAATCAACGCAAATGAAATTATTAAATATTTCAGAATGTAATAATATTTTCATGTTCCGCTTCGAGTATAGATAAAATACTGTCTATACACCTGTCACATTGGGAGTTTACTCATTAAATAGAAATTGTTCAAGATAACCTAATTTAAACGCTGATACATCGAGCTATTTGAGTATTTGTGCATAATTTTCTGCCATTTATCTAGATATTCCTTATAACATACGCTTAGCTGAGAATCAGAGTAACTATATGAGATGTTTTTATCGGAATCTATACACTGTTACCTGTTGAAAGGAAGTATTTAATATTCAGAATGTTATGACTTTCACTTTCCTTATATGAACATTGACCTCGATATTCTTCATTTTTCATTTATTTTTGAAGGACATAATACAAAGGTATACATTGATGAGATCTACGCAATTCAATGAAAACTATCTGACATTGGTATTTCCCATGACCTTGAGTTCACTTTGAAATACTATGCAAAAATACTGAAGGAGAAACCGTTTATTATAAATGCATATTAAAAAATCTGTATGTTCAAGTTTATAAAAGTTACAGCAGTGTATGATCTGAGTACTATTATATTTGAACCGAGGTAGGCTAATCATAGACAAGTTGATATGACAAGGATTTGCATACGGCGTTTATATATCTCAGTTGATTCGATACGCAAGAGCAGGCTCTACGTATGAACATAAAACGAGGTAAACAAGTAGACCTTATTTAAAGTCAGCATTTCAACATGATCGTAAGAATAACCTTTTTAGCAAATATAGCCTACCATTGGGTTGATTTTGGCTGACGTCTTTAATACCAATTGAAAGACCTTCGTTTTTATACCCCGCCATGAATATGTTCAGGGACATATAGTGTTTGTCACTTCATATGCTGAAAAAATTTAAAAAACGAGAACTATTCAAATGAATTTAAATATTTTGACCCTAACCTTTCCTTTGACCTTGACCTCGGTTTTGAATCAAAACGTTATATTCTGATACACGCTGAAGAGAACTCCCAAAGACGTGTACTATTACATTTTTGACCTTCACTTTGACTTTTCTTAAATCAGTGAATATATACATTTCTCAAGTTAAGAAACTTAGAAGAATAAGGTGTTTGTCACTTCATGTGTGCTGATAAATTTTTAAAAACGAGACTTTCCATATACCTTGATGATCTCACCTTATTTAGATGGTTTTGATAAAACGATATATTCTGATACACGCTAATAAACCCAATATGCTTATACATATTGGTGAGAGCTATTCAGTATTCATCTACATCAATGTGTTTTCTGTGACATTTTCTTTGACCTCGACATCAATATTGTGTTTTCCCCCATTTTAAAAAAAAGTATTCAAGGTATCTTCATACTTTATTTGCTTATCATTTCTTTATATACATATAATGATGAGAACAATCCAACGGCACCATTCATTTTCTTCTTCTTTTTTATACCTTGAATTCATAATGTTTTGAGCATCAATTTTAGATATTTTCATCAAACTTGAAATCTTATGCATGTTATTGAGAACTAGTTTGTTCTAATTGTAGGGCGGGGCCAAAATGGCCGACAGTTTTATATAGAAATATATAGGCTCTTCTTCCAACAATGCCATAATTCTTTTTTTGCAAATTTCCTTTAAAACTTTTTTCAATATGCTTAGTATCGCAGGATTTCATAAAAGAATTTTAAAAGCTACAATGATATCAACTTTTTGTCATTTAACGCATTGTTCGCAAACGCGCGTGCATGCACATGCAAGGTGATCTTGACATGTTGTCTAAAACCATTAACATATCTTTATATTCCAGAAATCAATAAAAACTCTATATAAATTTTACCGTTTTTCAAACATATTGTTCATTTTACGCATTGCGTGTGCGCATGTGCATGGAAGCACGTCCTTGCATTCAATTTTGATAGCAATATCATAAGGAATTCATAATACCTATTCATATTCATAAAGTTCATCCTGTTTTGTATGGGAAACAAGAAAGATATAGGCATGTAAAGTTTTTTCCAATCAGATTGCAGCACACGTGGATTTATGTGCTTTCATGATAATTTTTATATATATATAGGTAGTTCTTTTAAAAATATTTTCTAAAAAATCAAAATTTCAAAGGATTATGACATAAAACAAGAAAAAGATTTTGATACTTTTTCCAACCAATCAGAGCAAAGCGCACGTGCATGCGCGTAAGATCTTGCAATTTTGACCATGTCATTTTGGCCATCTCTACTACTATATTCATGTTTTGTGGGTTTCAAAAAATATATGATATAAAGAAAAGTTACGGCTTCATCCATTATTTATATGATTTTCAACATATGGTGCACGTGCGCGCTCTTGCCACAACACAGCAGTGAATAGAAATCACTGCTGTTTTCATGAAAATTATTATATAGCAATTAATTTATCTTGCCTTTTAAAATGTAGATCTTCATATTGTGTGTAATAAACTGTGAAAATTTCAAAGGATTATGAACTGCAAAAAAATACAAGAAAGATCTTTATGTGCAGTGTAGAGAGGGTTAGTTGAAGCCAATTAGAGCGAAACGCACGAATGCATGTCAGTGTGAATCCTGTATTTTAACCTTGTCAACATATACTACTAATATATACTTATATTATGAGTATCAAAGCATTTAATCAAAAAATAGAAAAGTTACGGCTTATACATATTTTGGTCATTTCACGCGTTTTTTCACGTGCGCGCTCTTGCAAGCACGTGCGCGCAAAATATTGTGTTTTCCGCAAATCTACATAACATGCCTACTTCACCCTAAAAAGGTTTCACCTATATACGTGTAGTTTACAAGATCATTCGCGGAAAAGATTTTCCCTTCTTTTTTTAAAAATAATAATAATAATAAGAAGCAGAAACAGAGTAAAAACATCAAACTTGAAATCATATGCTTGTTATTGAGAATTATTGAATAATCTTAATTGTGTGGCGCAGTGGTAGGGCCTCTGCTCTAAGAGTTACGGATAAATTTCATATTTTTGTTGCGGGTTTGAATCCCACTGTTGGACATGGAGACTGGTCAGTCGGATGACACGTTCAAACCGAAGCCCCGTGTCGCAGTAGATGCTAGCAAGAGAAGATTCCTCACTGCTCAATAGCCGCTCTGAGTGAAATATTCTCGAGAGAACAACAGACAAACATAAAACTTAACCCTTTTTACTTTGACCTTTTCTTTTTATTATAACTTCATATATTGATATTCAACATTTTTGACATTGCACTTTCCTTGACCTTTTCCAAATATTTTTTGTATAGCGGATTGACCTTTACAAAATTTGGTGAGAATTTATCAACTGTTTCCATTTTGAGCTCACCTGACATGAAAACTCAATTGAGCTGGTCTTATCACCCTCTTTCCATTGCTCTTCGTCTATGAAAAAAAATTTCACATCTCAAGAACCATGCACTAGGCGAATTTTAGCCAAAATTGGTACAAAGCATCCTTGGATGAAGGGAAGTTTAAATTCTTGAAATGGAGGACCAAGCTTTCCTTGAAAGGCTAGATAATAAAAAAGACAAAAGTAGGTGTGGCCATTAAGAAAAAACTTCTCATGAACGACTGGGCCAGAAAATCTGAAACTTATCTGAAAGTATTCTGGAATAGTGTTGATTGTAAATTGTTCACATTTTAACCCCCGGGGGGTTTACAGTTTAAATCCATGTTTTACATTGAAATATATAGAATAATCTATAAAAAAAATCTTTTCAAGGAACTTGACCAGAAAAGCTGAAACTCATGTGGAAGTATTCTGAGGAAGTGTTGATTCTAAATTGTTCCAAGCCATTACCCCTGGGGTAAGGCGGGGCCATAGTCGGTATTACAAAGTAGAGTGAGATAGGTAAAGAACAGCATGACCAAAAGCTACTTAGGTGAGCGTTGTGGCCTATGGGCCTTTTGTTTTTACCTTGTCCTCGTTGACCTTTGACCACCATTTATTATGTATAAAAACTCGTGTTTAATTTTCATGGATAAAAAGAACACACAAGATATTTTTTCTTCATTATTTGGAATCGGTGCGATCAATTGAAGACTTTGCAGCCATTTGATTTTTTTATTGATTTTTTTGCAAGTAAAACCACAAAAGACGATGTGACCGTATTGTGAAGTACTTAGTATTCTGATAAATAAAATCTTGCCAGATACAGTCTAAATCTAAATTCACCAGCTTGAAAAGGAAAATTTAAACAGAAATATAGTCATGTAAACCATGTACCAATTGACACAACACGTACATATACTAATATGTAGTCAGTGATATTTACATCAACTGAATATCATCTTTATTTCTTAAGAAAACCATTTCCGTTTAACACGGTTCTCGCCGTTACTATGGAGCTGTTCCATCAATGAAATGTTCAGTGACATATATGTTATATATATATATTAATAACACAATATTCTGTAAACGATTATGTGTATAGATATAAATGTAAACAATGAAATGTACACATGTATTTCTGTTACAAGGATTAAACCTAAAAAGTTTAAAGTAAGCTTTTGAAAATTCTAAGGTCTTTTATAAATACAACCTATCGTTTGATCACATTTTGTATGACATCATCACACGTTTCTTACAGTTTATTTAGTCATTACTTATTACAAAATTCGACAAAACTACCTTAGTTTGAAAGTGTGAGATTGAAACATTTTTGTCCGTTTTTCGTAGGGAGTAGTAATACATAGTAATGTTTCACAAAAAATAAACACCTAAAATATTTAATGCATATAGATGTGACCGTGTACATGATGTACATTATATAGGGATTATAATTAATTGAACGCTCGAGAACCAAACTAAACCAAAATTAATCTAATTCAAAATTTTAATATATTAGAACATAAAACGAAACTGACAAAATGAATAGTTGTTTGCATGAAAGAAAAAAAAATTAACGCCCCATGCCAGTTCACGAAACTTTTCGTTCCAGTTCACTGGAGCTTGTTCATACACATTCATATGATTTTAAAAGGACAAAGAAGCACCACATTTTTGGATTTTTTTTGAAAAGTTAGTGTAAATGGTTTCACACACAAATAACGTTTCAATATAAGAAGACTTTATGATTTTAAACTTTTTAAAATGTACCATTTTGCAAATGTTTCTGGCCAATTTTCAAGTTATTTTTTAGCAAATCAAAGGTCAATTTCCCTTTCCTGTTCATATGGCGTTTAAAAAAATCTTAAAATTTCATGTTAATTTCAATTACGCACAGATTCCTGCCGAATGCCAATCAAAAGCGCCCTCGTTCTTTGACTAAACTACTTTGTCTACTTTTTTCAACAATCACAGCGGGTGTGACCAAAATAAAGATCTCACCTCTGATTAATATCTTCATGTTTTCGACTCGTTCACGATTTCGTTTGTTTACTGGACATGTGCAATTAATCGTTGATGAAACAAGGATATATAACTTTATGATAAACTTATGACTGCAACTGTTTATCATGAACCTCCCTTACTTATTCATATGGCGTTTATGTATCAGTTAATTCGATAAGACCTTGTATTTCCAGGACATTGGCAAACAAGTTGATGATACAAGGATATCGAGTCATTTCATTTTATAATGTCGATACAATGACCTTGTATAGGACATCTTTTCTTTTTACCGATCAATACAAGGGCAGCACGACGGATGTTTCCGGTCGACAAGTGATGTTGGCCTCTTCATGACTTGACCCCACCTCTAATGATTTTTAGGCCCCTTTATGCTCTGCAACCAACCAAATTTGTTCGTAACATCTTAATAGTTCATCCATACAAATTGGTTAAATCTGTATTTGATCGAGTCTACTTTAATTACATTTTACTACGTAACATTGACTCTTTAGTCATTTTCCTCAATTTTTTGTAAGCTGTAAAAATTGAAAGAGGCTGTTTCGATTATTTTTCACCCAAACATTTTGACACAGATCAGTTGTTAATTTGCAAATGCGCATTTTCCAGATGAACATGTATCTGGTTAGATTAAATACAGGTATACAAAGTGATTGGTTCTGTTTGTGTAACACTATTATTCTGAAAATTACGAGGACGATGCAAATTATGGTCAGCTTTTATGTAAAAATGAATGGAGACATTAGATCTAAAAAGTCATCGTGAAATAAAGGTTTTTGTTTTCATCCCTTGGCTGTAACTGTTTTCAACTAACTACTCTTAGATTATTATCATGACTATTTACCGATGGAATATTTAAAACTCCAGATTCTTTTTTTCTGCGAAATGTTTGCAATGTATTTAAAATGGAAGTTTAAAAAAACATGATCATATTTCCAAATTTTAGGGTATGCACACATCCATTTCTTTCCTCTACCATATATTCGACTGTGGAATGTTCTATTTACTAGTACTTTATATGTTAATACATAGACTGACAGTGTGACTGATCTACAGGAGATGATGATTCTTAGGCACCTGATCCTACATCTGAAATTTCCTGGGTCCCGTGTTCATACGCTTTCTTTTCGAGTACGGATTGTCCAATTTTGTATATTTTCAAAAATCAATCACTTTGTTGTTGTGTCCCCCACTTTCGCGAAAGCGAGGGGATTTTATATCTCATTCGTCTGTCAGTCTGTAGTTCTGTCAGTCTGACCGTCCGTCACAAAAGCTATAATCTTGGTCATATCTGTTGAATGAGAAGAGATGTTTGCTGTCATACTACACAAATATATTGCCTGTGACAAGACCTTTTTAAATACATTATGATTTTTGACCCGTGACCTGACCTTGAAGATTGATCTACTTTTAAAAAATTAAAATACTACATTGATTAGGCCATAGCTTTTGAATGAGAAGAGATAGGGCTTTCATATTGAAATGTGTATTACATATGACAAGACCTTTTTAAATACCTATGAATTTTGACCTCGTGACCTTGAAGTGTGACCTACTTATTAAAAAGTTAAACATTGGTCATGACTTTTGAATGAGAAGAGATATGGCTTACGTATTAAACCTGTGAATTGCCCTTGAAAAAGTTTTCTAAATACACTACGATTTTTGACCCGTGACTTTGACCATGAAGTTTCGCCTATTTTGAAAAAAAACTTTATTTCTTTAAATTGGCCATAACTTTTGAATGAGAAGGGATACGGCTTTCATATGTGAAAATATGTGTATTACCTAGTGACGAGACCTATTAATACACTTTGATTTTTGACCTCGTGACCTTGACCTTAAAGTGTGTCCTACTTTTCTAATATTAACCTTGGTCATGACTGCATCAAAAACTTTAATCTGTTAAATCATCCGGAAGCTTGAGAAGTAAGATGAAAACTTTTGAAGAATAAGGTATTCCCCACATATTTACCTTGAACAACTTTAACATCTTTATCTCGGTAAAGAAAAAATAATTATGTAATTGTTTACGGAGGAATAAATCACACCAGCAAGTTCTTATCAAATTCAATTATAACATTTACCAGGATATACTATATGTTGCTAAATATAATTTTGCTTAGCCATTCGATTTTCTTCGTTATGCTTAAATTCCATGTGTATAGATCGATCCACCTCACACAAGTGTTTATCGTATAGACTACATATAGTTTTAAAATATCACTGATTTCATGAACGCCGAATACTAAGCTATGCAGACTTTAAATGGGCATTAGGAAATTAAAGGTGTAAAACGTGGAGAAAAGAGAATAATTATACATGAATTCATGCGTTTTATCCCAATATCTTACCGCGCAAACCAGAAACTGCATGGACGGTTTTGTTATAAACACTCCGGCAAAAACAATTAGGACTGTTATTCATTCAATAAGATTTTTATGTCAGACTCTAAATGATAATTTTCCGTATTTATATCAGATTTTTTAATGTAAGTTAAACTTTTGCAATTCCTACCAGCCAGTGACAGATTTTCAATCCCTTTTAAAATGCTTTCTAAGCTTTCAGGTCGTGTTTGTTCACGGTAGAATTGTCATAGATATATTCTTCCTAAATGCGCATAAAGTAAACAACAAAAAAATGTTCCAAAAATCTTTTGAGCAAAAAACTATAAAACCACGTGTTTTATTTATTTTCTCATGGGTTTGTATAAATGCTGTTATCTGATTGGTCAGAAGGACTAGCACCTTGTTTATTCTGTGTATTTACAGCAATTCACGGTTATCGCTCTTGACTTCCTTATTTGGAAATCGTTTATATAGGGTTCTGCAGATATAGCGATTCTCCGAACAAAAATGGCGGACACATTCCTTTTCCGAATCGTGTTCAGCTTTAAGTAATGTGCAGATACATATAGTTGTGTAACCGTTATAATGGCGTTTTTGGTAGCAAGCAAACACGCTGACAAAGAAGCACACCTACAAATTCACTGCCAGAAGATCAAGCAGGGAAGTGAACGCACTTGAATTTGTACAGTGGAAAAACTGGATAGTGCACACATTAATGTCTGTGCAGTATATATATATTGAACGATTGAGTAAGGTATCCGTCTGTCTGTCTAGCGGTCTGTTCGTCTCTCTGTAAATATTATTTCAAAACACTACTCCTCCTTTACTTTTCAGATTTCAATATAACTTGGCACACAAAATACTAGTACATATTTCATTACAGATCACAATAAAATCACTTGTTTTGAATTTTCTGTATTCCTACAACTATCTGTTGACTTACTGACGAGATCTCGCTAAAGATGTGTGTAGATATGACTAATAGGGGTTAGGAGATTGATAAAATATACAGGTTGGTTAACGAATATGTCTACTGTTAGGGAGTACAAGGTCGTTGGTTACATATGAAACAACGCTTAAAGGTAGGGAATTAGATCTAACCGTGCGCAAAAAACCTTGCGCCGTTAATTTCACTTTATTGTCGTCCGCTTTTGCGAAAGCCAGGGGACAATAATTCTCATTCGTCTGTTCTTCTGTCAGTCTTTTGTTCTGTACTTCCGTCACAAAAACTTTAATCTTGGTCATATCTTTTGAATGGGAAGAGGTGGGGCTTTCATATTACACATTAATATAACATGTGACAAGACCTTTCTAAATACACTCTTGACCTTGAGATTTGACCTACTAAAAAAATTAAACATTACATTGAATTGGCCATAACCTTTGTATGAGAAGACATAGGACTTTCTTACCGGGTATTGAATATGTTTATTACGTGTGTCAAGACCTTTCAAAGTACAATATAATTTTTGACCTTGAAGTTTGACCTACTTTACAAAAATTTTAACCTTAGTCATGACGTTTGATGAGAAAAGATGTAGCTTTCATATTAGACTGTATTGCCTGTGACAAGACCTTTCTAAATACACTGATT
Organism: Saccostrea cuccullata; assembly: GCF_032062105.1. NCBI lineage: Eukaryota > Metazoa > Mollusca > Bivalvia > Ostreida > Ostreidae > Saccostrea > Saccostrea cuccullata. The sequence goes on along the minus strand of NW_026919155.1, from coordinate 405,591 downwards.
TTTTACCCCGTGACCTTGACCTTGAACTGAAGTTAGACCTAGTTTTCAAAAGCTTTAAGCTTGGTCATGACGTTTGATGAGAAAAGATGGGGCTTTCATATAAGATTGTATTGCCTGTGACAAGACCTTTCTAAATACACTATAATTTTTGACCCCGTGACCTTGACCTTGAACTGAAGTTAGACCTAGTTTTCAAAATCTTTAAGCTTTTTCACGACGTTTGAATGAGTAGAGATAGGGCTTTTCTATTAAATATGTATTGGCCGTGACAAGACCTTTCTAAATACACTATAATTTTTTAACTCGTGACCTTGGACCTTGAAGTTTGACCTAGTTCCTGTTTGCATTACGGGATTTGTATATAGCGTTATGGGCAAAGACAAATATAAAACCATAACGCTACAAATTTGCAGCTATAACCTTGTTTACAGAAATTTCTGTGAAATACTTTTTTAAAACGCTACTCCTTCAGTTTTGTTCTAATTGCCCCCCGCTTTCACGAAAGCGAGAGGACATTAAATCTCATTCGTCTTATACAAAAACTTTAACCTTGGTCATATCTTTTGAATAAGATCAGGTAAGACTTTCATATTACATATGTTTATTACTTATCACACGACCTTTCTAAATGCATCGTGATTTTTGGCTAGGTCTTAATTTTGGATGAGAAGATTTAAGGCTTTCACAGGAATATGGCCTGTGACAAGACCTTTCTAAATACAATATGATTTTTGACCCTGTGACCGCGGCCTTTACCTTTGACCTACTTTTCAAAAATTTTTTTTTTCCTTGTAATTTTTGATAGTGAAAAGAGGGCCTTTCATATTTGACATGTGTAAATTATCTGTGACGACATACATGTATTTTCGAGCATGCTATGATTTCTGATTGATTGAGCTTGCTTCATGTTTGACTTGAGGAAGCTCTAAACACTAACAAAAAGTGCTTTTTGGACTTGGAGAAAAATATATCCTATAAAGGTGTGCATATTGAAACCATATACCGGTATTTAATTCATACGTTAACTGCCCTAAGGACAGACACTGTGTGAACAGAAACACTGTTTCCCTTCTTAGGTTGGTAAAATTAATGGAAATATAATGAATTAAATCACTTTTTCTACGTCTTGTATTATGTTAAGCATATTTTAGTCTCTTGAAGGAATGAAGCTCATTTAACAGTTTAAGGACAGATGATACAAACAAACTTTTGTTAAAAATTTTGAAAATAAAAACTTGGGTCATGTTGAAATTAGTAAAATGAATAAATTTCACCGAGTAGTTTTTAATTTTTTATTAATTTTCACAAAAATGGAATTTGAAGTGAAAAATATTTGTATGGATTAATAAGGAAGGTTTAGAAGGGTAGACTTTTGAACATCACAGAATGTTTACAATTTCTTTATACTCCAAAAAATTATTATTTGCATCATTTGCAATGAAATTAGGCCAAAAAATATATACCAATCCAGGCATCCATTTTTAGCTCACCTCAACGAAGTTGGGGGAGCTTATGTAATACCCTCGGCGTCGGCGTCCGCGTCGGCGTCGGCGTCCCAGGTTAAGGTTAAGTTTTTTGGAGCAGTTTTCTTTTTAAGTATACTTCTGTGTCCTATATTGATTAGACATGCATGGAAGATGGTTCTAGTGTGTTTCATTGTACCAGTCAAAGTTTCAGATGCTGCAATTTCAGCAAAGGAATGACCAGGTTAATGTTTTTGTAGCAGGTTAACATTTTTGGTGTAGGTTTCATTTCCAAGTAACTATAAGCCCTATGTTGACCAAACTTGCATGGATGATACATCTAAGGATGGATACTACCGGGCTTGCTTCGGATGCTGAATCTGACCTACATTTTCCGGTTGAGTGAACAGGTTAAAGTTTTTGGTGCATGTTTCATTTCCAAGTAACTACAAGCCCTATGTTGACCAAACTTGCATGGATGATACATCTAAGGATGGATACAACCGGGTTTGCTTCGGATGCTGAATCTGACCTACATTTCCCGGTTGAGTGAACAGGTTAAAGTTTTTGGTGCATGTTTCATTTCCAAGTAATTATAAGCCCTATGTTGACCAAACTTGCATGGATGATACATCTAAGGATGCACACTACCTGGCTTGCTTCGGATGCTGAATCTGACCCACTTTTTCCGGTTGAGTGAACAGGTTAAAGTTTTCATCAAGAGATGAAAATTCTCAAATTTGCTTCAGATGCTGGATTTTGATTACATTTTCATCATGTTCATGAAGAAGAACTAGTTTAAATTTTTTATGTAGGTCTATTTCAAAGTATCAGATCAAAATTGCTTGAATATTTTCAATTTTGGAATGTACACTTTTTGTTGGTTAATTGTGTGACTTTGCCTTACTTAAAGACAACACTTGTTGAGGTGAGCTCTGTAATCTCTGATTACCTATGTTTTGTTTGCATCATCTGTCCTTAAACTTTTGATATAACATAACTTGGGGCAGTTTACGCTTTATAAACCGCGAAGCGCGTGCAGTGAGTGAAATGACATATACATGTACTTGCAGTAACCATTACTTTTACATTTTTTGACGAAATGTCTTGAAACGTAAAGCATAAAGATATATTACTATTGAAGAGAAGATGACATGGTCAAATTAGCGTGAAACTCACGCGCAGGCACGTGCGATTCGCTCTGATTGGCTGAAACTAAAGTTTCTTGTTTTTTGTTTCTTGTTTTTTGACAAAATACTTTGAATATTAAAACATAATCATACATAAGGATGTCTTTGCCTGTTATGCAAATTATCCCACGTTTCCCACTATCGTTGATGTCCTAACATACTATTCTAACTATATAGACAGTGATTCCTTAAATCTATTGCAGGATTCTACTCGCTTTGTATAATTGGTATATAAAATTTCTGACTACTTTCGTTTTAGTAAAACGGCCTGTAAATAGAAAAGGACAGACAGTAATGGACATGCATGGTTTGGCAGATTTAAGTTTAGGTGTTTATTCAATAAATTTTTACCGCTAGTATATTAAACAGCTACAAAACGAAAGAGATATAAAAACAGGTGTAAAGCAAATTTATAAACGTCCAGTTTTATTGGCATCTTTTGAAAATCTCAAGCAACACGTGTTGCAATAACCCTTTGTGAATTAAGTACATATATAGTGGATCGAAGCACAGGTGCTTGAGGACAGGACCCCCCCCCCCCCCCCCCCCCCCCCCCCAATATAGACCCCGGGCCTGTTAGACTTTTTTCCACTCTATTTACTAGTACTGAATTACTGAATTGGCTTTGAAATTCAAACAGACTCGAATATCGGTATCATGAAGAGTCGAGAGAAACTATTAATTTTGTACAAAATTCCTCAAAATCTGTATTATATATCTGTAAATTATTTGATGCAATATATTCTAAATTTTAATAAAATTCTGATTTCGAAACCAGTTTCTATACGTTTTTAAAGAATCCAAACACATAAACATTTGAAATTGGAAAATTATTTTTTTCCCAAAGGATTATAAAAGTCCGTCTGTATCTGTCAGAAATGCCTGTAAGGTACCTCAATTTTTTGTGAGTAAACATGTAAGCTTTTCAATGACAAACTCCTAGAAAAAATTATTCAACTTCTTCTCAAGAACCACTGGGCCAAAATCAAAATCAAACTTGGTACAAAGCATCCTTGGGTAAAGGGGAGTTTAAATTGTAAATATGAAGGGTCAAGTCCCTTTACTAGGGGACATAGTCATGAAAAAACAACAATAGGAATCCAAGTTTTACATTTAAATACATAAGAAAAATCTTTAAAAATCATCTTCTCAAGAACGACTAGACAAGAAAAGCTATGGTGGAAGCATCCTATGGTACTGTAGATTCTAAATTCTTAAAATCATGGTCCCCGGGGGTAGGACGGGGCCACAATAGGGAATTAAGTTTAACATTGGAATATATGAGAATTAAAAAAAAAGATCTTCTCAAGAACCACTGAGCCAGAAAAGCTGAAACTTATGTGGAAGCATTCTTAGGTAGTGTAGATTCTAAATTGTTAAAATCATGACCCCCGGGGGATAGGGCGAGGCCACAATAGGGAATCCAAGTTTTACATTGAAATTTAAAGGGAAAAATCTTCTTACTTACCACTGAGCCAGAAAAGCTGAAACTTATGTTAAAGCATCCTGGGTAAAGTAAATTCTAAATTGTTAAATTCATGACCCCCGGTGGGAGGACGGGACCACAATATGGAATCCAAGTTTTACATTGAAATATATAGGGAAAATCTTTTTAAACCCTTCTTCTCAAGAACAACTGGCCGAGAAAAGGTGAAACTAAAGTTGAATCATCCTGGGGTTGATTAGATTCTAATTTGTTCAAATCATGATCCCCGAGGGTAGGTCGGGGCTACGATAGGTATTATAAAGGGGGGAATCTGGAAAAAAAAAACCTGACCAAAGCTTCGGAGTACTTACGGGCCACCTGTTTTAGAAAATAAGTTGTTTTTTTAAAGTTGTTTCCTTAAATTTAATGACAGACAACGAATGAGATTTAATGTCTCTTCACGTTTGCGAAAGTGGAGGACACAAAAGGATTGATCCGTTTCCCTTGCATCGTCAAACTAAGTAGAGACTGATTTTCTGACCAGCACACTTTTGAAAAAATATACAGTTGTTCAACCTTTCAATCCTCAAATCAGTACGGATGTTTCTCTTATCAACATCCACTTGGATACAAAAAATCTTACAACCCACCGTGCCTACTGATAACTTTTTTTAATTTTCTGAAATGTATTTCTTAGTACTTTCAGATGAAAAAAATAAACAATCAGCAAACATAACCAAGTGTAATGAACGGATATAAAGTTATGAAGAGCCCTAGCTGTTCCTTTTAAAGAAAAATATCAAACATACTGTTTTAACTGGTATTTCAACGAAGTATATGTTTTAATAAAGCTTGATAAAACTTGTTCAAAGCTCTTTCATTTATTAGGACTCTTTAATTGTACAGAAAATTTAAGGAAAAAGTTCAAAATTACGTTGGATATGTCCTCGACATACTAGTATTATCTTCACAACTTGACCAGTGACGTAATTATGTCGAACTTCTGAATTTGATTTGTGGTATTCTTTTTCTACCACTTCTGTAGCAAGAAAGAAACAAGGGGCAAAAATCTTCACACCATGCCCACAACCCCATAACCATGCTTTAGGTGTTCATGTTAAATTTGACATTGACACACTTTTGACTTTTTTTGGCTCCGCCATGCGTTTTACGTTCAACTCGCGTTTAAAAAGACAAGAATTATTTTTTAAGCAAACTTCACATGCTAATACATGTACATATAAATTAAAAGCTGTTCAACTGCATCATTTTTTTTTTACCTTGACCTTTCCTTTGACCATGACTTCAATTTCGTTCAAAGATACAATTCAAGATATTTATCAAACATCTTATCAACAAATTTACTTTTAAGCTAACCTCACTTTTCTCAAATTTATATTTAGCTTATTTCCAAAGAAACATCTCAGAAACTATTCAAGGTAGTACAATTCTCAGTTAACCTTGGACTTTCAGTAAGACGCACGGCATTCTCGACGTTACATAATTACCGTCTGAAATTGACACAGCTTTCATTCACTGTTGAAATACCGGTATAAATGGGATAGAAATACGGATAATGTCAAAGAGGGTAGGAATTAACCAATATCTCCCACGGCAAAGAGACAGCGCTTACGTCGTCTCATCGTTGTCATTGACAATTTAAAGTTCCTGATGTTATTAATTTCTTAACCAATGAGCATCTATTCGAGAGACGCTTATTACGTAGCGCCGAGAATGCCACTCCTTACTGAAAGTCCAAGGGTAACTGGGAATTGTACTATTTTCATCAATAACTACACAATTAAAAAAAAATAAAATTGTTTAACTAATGAATACTGGCCTGGGCATTCATGTCTAGACGTATTTCTTTTTGAAAAATAATTAAATTCTTCTGTAACGGGAGAGGGGAAAAATGCAGAACACCAGACCAGGCCCCAGGATCATGAAACAGACTTAGACTTAAGTCAATTTTTTAATCATCTGTAAAATATTTATTAATTATTGAACGAATCTCTAATTTTGCAGAAAACAACTCTTTTGTAAAACAATATTAAAAAAATATTTTAATTTTTGTCTATTTGACCTAATCAAAATTCTAGTACAACATGAATATTTTGACGTAAGCTTAAGATGTTTCATGATCCTGGGGCCGGGTTTCGAATTTGAGCCCCCTGAATCCCATTCAGGAGCTCTACCATGTGAGCTTTATGATCACCGGCGATCAGTTCCGTTTGGCCGCCACATTCCTCACCCCATAATTAAAGGCTCTCATAATAAAAATTCTGTAAAGGAATCATTAATTTTATTCAATGATAGCGAAGAAGAAATGGGTACCCCCTGATAATAGAGAAAGAACAACAGTCTCCATGTTTTGCTATGTGAGAAAACCCAATCATGTGACGTCCGAATACAAAATCAAAAGTTGCGCAATGACACTGTGAAAGAGATTCTGTGAATTTCATCCATGTTCCTATGCGGAGTTGATGGTCATACGCCATTCAAAAAATCTCTTAGTAACTGTGTAATTAATTTTTTAACTATCCACATTTTAATCAATACAAAATTACGAATGTTTTACCAGAAAGTGAATATTGCTTCACTAAGGATAAATCAGAATAAATATGCAGCTAGACGTCATTTATTCTCGTTTACATTATGTACTTAACTATTCAAAACTTCAAATTTTGAAGAAAAAATTCTGCAAATGAATTAAAAAATTTACAGAAATTACTCCCTTCAAGTACAATAAAATAAATTTAAAAACATGAACTCTTTCTCCAATGCTTGCCCTTTTAAACCTCTTCTGCTTCAGAACGGTTGAAATATTGATAGGGGATTACAGTCGAACAGAAATTCCTTAACCCAAAATAAGATTATAAAAAGAATAGACAAAACAGTAACGTTAAGGGGCAGTTAATTAACAATGTTTTTCTATTGTTGGGAGGGGTCTATGTCTCTATTTGTTGATTCATACCGTCCAAACCCTTAAACAAGAACAGGGGTGGGGCGGGGGGGGGGGGGGGGGGTATGAGATATTTCGCATTAAGTAATTCGACTTGAAGATCGCAAAACAAATTTGTAGATAAATAAATCGCATAACATTAATTTTGTCGTTTAGTTTACAAAGATAAAACACTAGGAAAACCACTAATATATGACTATGCAAATAATAAGTAACAACGTGTTTTGCATTATTTTCGCAGAAAATCTGACATACAAACAAAATCTATTATATTGTATGTGTTTATATCATAAGTCTAAGGAAATATTGATTTGTATGATTAAGAAGAAAATAATTTTTTGGGTGTATTGGTGAGTTAGTTCAGTTATCAATTATCATTTTAATAAAATACTGTAAGTCATTTTAATTCCACGGTGTTAAAATTTCACGATTTCTTAAAAAGTACCACTCGCGATGGTTTTAATTTCACGCAACAAGACATTAATTTTGATTACGTATACGCATTTCACCGATTTGAAAAAAACAATGATAGCATTCACGATGGGTTTAATTTCGCGGAAAAATGACAAATTCCGAACTTGGTGAAATTAAAACCATCGTAATTATTTGCCAATCTACAGTAACTTGTTTGTTTTACGAGATTTAGAGGGGAGGGGGATCTATGATTTACTCGTTTGTAGAAACATGAGCTTTTATTAATGTTTATTGGCAGTGAACAAACTTTTTATCCTTCCAGGATTACAACATGTCGGTCATCATACGCCTCCAAGGTCTCCCTTGGTCTTCAAGTGCCTCCAGCATACGACAATTCTTCAAAGGTCTGAATATTCCGCCAGGGGGCGTTCACATCATTGGCGGAGAGAAAGGAGATGCGTTCATTGCATTCAGCACAGATGAGGATGCAAGGCAAGCTATGATGTTGAACCTGGGAAGTATTGATGGTAGCCAGATTATGTTATATCTTAGTAGCAAAACACAAATGCAACAAGTCATTGCGGAGGCAAGGGGTCAGAGTACAAATGATCCGCCATACCAGTCTCAGTATCCGCCTGCGTCTTCAGAGCCGTCATATCCTCCCCAACAAAGCCAGCTACCCCCGGCATCAGTGGCTTCATCCCAGAACTATCAGTATCCGCCACAGCAGATGGACCCAAGTCAGGGATACGGATACCCTAGACAAGGATCGACCGAAAAACAAGACACTGCCAGTTCTGAGCACGATCGCTTTGGGGCTGCATATGGACAGACGGGAGTTCGACCACCTGTGGACAGTTCGTCTCAGAGTTCTTTTCATTCTGACAACGCTACACCAAGACCACTGACCGAGTTTGAAAAGCGTAACCCGGCACAGAGAAGTGCCCTGATTGGTGATACGCGAAATGAAGGGAATAAAGAGTCAAATCTGCAGTTTGATCCACAGAAGTTAATTTCCGATCTTTCCAAGTCAGGGTTATTGAATCCAAATATTCTCAGTAAACCAACAAGCGTAGATGATCAAAAATCGTCACATTTCTTAAGTTCCTCGCAGACCTCAAATGACTCATTGACATCATTCTCAGAGGATAGATATTCAAATAGTTATCCGCCTGATCCGTACAACAGAGAATCATATTCCAGAGGGCAGTATGAACAGTACAGAGACGGCTATGACAAGCCACAATACAGAGGAAATGCTCCACCGAGTGAAAATAATTTCAACAGAGATCCTTACGATGGGAGATCAAATGAAAACTCGCAAGACTTCCCTAACCAAGGTGCCAGAGAAGGCAGAGATCCCTACTACCCTAGCCAGGGGAATTTTAGAAATTCCGAACCAAGAGATGGTGATCAAAGATCGTTTCCTCCTGAAGGAAGAGACAGTTTTGATAGAAATAGTGACCAAAGTTTGCCTTTTACTCGAGATGACAACCGCGCTTTTCCATTTAATAGACAACCTCCTTTCCCTGATAGACCTCCTCTGGACACAGGTCCGAGTCAACAAAACAGATATGACTGGAATTCTGACAATAGAGGACCATTTGACAGACGCAGTGGACCCGATGAACCGCCGCCACGTAAATCACGATTTGAACAGCAACCTAATCAGCACCCAGACGAAAATTATAGGGACGATAATAGACGGTTTGATAGACCGCCGCCTGATCGTAGACCCCCGTATGATGAATTTCAATCTGGAGACAAACCATTTGATAGACCCATTGATTCTGCACATCCTTTTGATAGACCTACTGATTCGAGACCTCCCTTTGACAGGCCGCCTGATTCAAGACCACCATATGATAGGCCATCCGAGTCCAGGCCGCCATTTGATAGGCCATCGGAGTCCAGACCTCCATTTGATAGGCTATCAGAGTCTAGGCCTCCATTTGAAAGACCCCCGAACTCAAGGCCACCGTTTGATAGACCTGACTCAAGACCACCATTTGACAGATCCCAAGATCCAAGGCAACTATTTGAAGGAAACAGGGAAAGATTTCACCCAAATCAGAGACCTATTTTTAACAGGGATCCCCAACTTGGAGACAGAGAGTCGCGTTTTGACGATGTTGGATCTCCTCCATTAGCAAGAGACGATGACAGGTATAGAACCCCTCCTCACGGAAGACCACCATTTGATAAAGAAATGGATCACCCCGACAGTGATGCACAAGCAGGCGATGGGCTTCTAGGACCAGGGCCCCCTTTAAAAAGACTTGATGGAAAGATTGAAAATTATCCACCTTTTAGTGGACCAGGAGGACCTAGAATGCCCCCACCATTTAGACCAGGATTGAGACCTCATTTTGAAGGTGATGGTGGTTTTCCAGAGAGAAGAGGCCCTCCCATGCCTAGATTTGGGCCACGAGGAATGGAACAGCGAGGACCTAGACCATTACAAAGACCAGGAGGACCTGATCAAGGACCAAGGCCACTGCTCGATCACTTTGAACGTCCTCCTGTGGATCAAGACCGCCGACTTCCACCTGTTGCAAGAGTTAATCCGAATGATCGAGGATTTCCAGATAATATTCCATCTCTTTTGGATCACGATAACCGTTTTGCCATGAATGCACGTGAAGGACACCGCGTGGCAGAGTCATCTAAGAAACCAGAAGTTGCAATTGACGCTGATATGAGGGATCCTAAAGATCGATTACGAGACAGTACAGACAACAAGAGATCCGACACAGATTCCCGACTAAAGTCAACCGATGATCGTCGGGATACACGAGATAAGGACAGCCGTGATAGTCGGGATAATCGTGACAGAGAATCGCGCGATAACAGAGATTCTAGAGATTCACGCGACAGATATAGTCAAAATAGAGACAGGGACAGAGATCGGGGTCGTGAAAGAGATAGAGACCGGGATAAAGATAGAGAACGATCTCGTGATCGTGACAGGTACGATAGAGATCGAGACAGACGCCGGGATGATGATCGTGATCGTAGAGATCGCAGAGATGAAAGAAACGATCGTGATAGAGATCGCGACCGAAGAGATAGGGATCGAACAAAAGACAGGCGGGACAGCAAAGGACGCGACCAGTTCGGAAGAGATATACCTCGTTCTAAAGACGATGTAGAAAAAAAGGAATCTGACAGTCAGCGAAGTTCTTCTAACACCACCCAGAAAACAGCGGTTAAAACGCCTGAGGCGAATACCCAAACGAAAACTGAACCAAGTATTCTTGCACAGATTAAACTACCGGAAGATACAGATTCCCGAGGTGTTAAACGACCCTTGCTCCCCGTTGATCCTGACATTGCTGTTAGAGTACAGGGTTTCCCATTACATGTTAATTTTAGAGATATAAGGCAATTTTTTACGGGATGCGAAATCCCCTGGGATGGTATGAAGAGTGAAAAGGATGAAAGAGGTCAAGCAACAGGAATTATGTTTATAAAGTTTCAAAACCAACGAAGTTTCTGGGAAGGACTTAATAAAAATGGAAAACGTTTTTCAGATGGTAATCGAATTGAGGTGACAAAATGTAATCTCAGAGAGTTCGAAAACTGCGAACCGATTTCAAAACAAGAGAATGCTGAAAGCGAAGAAATAAAACGTCCAAAGATGGAACAACCTTTAAGAACTTCACAATATATTATACATATGAAAGGACTTGGAATCAATGGAAAGAAACTTGATGTAGTAGACTTTTTTAAAGGATGTGAAATAGCAAAGAATGGAGAAGGCATTCACATTGAATATGATATAAAAAATAGATGCACTGGCACAGCTTTTGTAGAGATGTTAACATTATCGGATTTTCAAAGTGCTTTGCTCTTAGATGGTAAAATGTATAATTCTCGTGTTATCCGCATTACGGCGGGAAGTCTTCATGAAGTGGAACTTCTACATGAGCGTATGAAAGATGTCATGGCAAACAAAAAACTCGATGAACAGGAGAAAAAACCTCTTCTGCCGAATCCTGTAAACGTCGAACCAAACAGGATTTTAGCTCCGGATGGTGAATACAGAAATCGCATAACTACAAATCTTTATTGCGTGCATCTTCAAGGACTACCACCTCATGTTGTAGCTAAAGACATCGCTAAACTCTTTGATGGGATTGATATTGCACAGCGAGGAATTCAAATAGTGCATGACTCAAATGGAAGGCCACTAGGAGAAGCATTTGTAGAGTTCACTAACCATGCTGAATGCGAGAAAGCATTAAATATGCAAGAAAGGTTAATAGGTGATCACGAAGTAAGCGTGAAACCCATTCCAAAATCAGAAATGGTGGATATCCTGAAACAAATTCGACCTCCTTCACGAGGAGGAAATTATCCTCCTATGCACGGCCCTCCGCCTCACGGTATGGGTCCCCATGGCGGGCCTCCAGGACCCCGAGGACCACCACCGCCTCACGGAGGACCCCATCCACCCAAAAGTGGCCCCATGCCTCATGGAGGCCCTCCGCCCCGTGGCCCACCCCCTCAGGGACCCCCACCACATGGACATCCGCCCATGCGTCCTCCACATGGCCCACCGCATGGGCCGCCTCATTCACCGCATGGACCGCCTCATTCTCCGCATGGACCACCCCCATCGTCGGGTCCCTACCTGGGCAGACGATTCCCAGTGCTTATGAAAGGTTTACCTTTTACTATTTCGATACGTGAAGTCAACAACTTGGTTCAAGGTTACAGTCCTATTGTAGAGTCCGTTAGAGTTATGGTTGGGAACGATGCAGGAGGAACCTCTGCCATGGTTTCTTTCCGCTGTATGGAGGATGCTGAGCAAGTTATTCGAGATCTGAACAACACGTTCTACAGAAATAAACAGATCCATTTATCGCCAGCGCCGATGTAAACATCTTCAAAAAATAAAGGTACCTTTTACAGATGCTTATGTATAAAAATTTCATTTCAGTTCTAATATCATTATGATTGACAAAATTATTATTTATATCATGTTGTTTACTTGTTAAAAGAATTTTTAATCTTTTCAGGTCAACTTGAATGGCAGCTTTAACTTCGGGGGCAGGGGCAGTTTCCGGTCTCCACGCACTGTGACCATTGTTTTCACCATGCAGCCTGAAAAACTGACATTTTAATGAACACTTTTAATATTCCTTTTAGTTTTGTTGGCTGGTGCAAAGGGATCGCCTTGTCTTGCTTTTAATTTCCTCTGAGCAGAGGGATGCTTTCATTCAAATGATGAGAACGTTCTTATACCTTAGTACATTTCATGAAAAATGCTGCCAATCTTACGAGAATTAAAATCGTTGCGAAAGTTAAGAGTGAAGATTCGTTTTAGCAAAATTATGAAAACCAATGTCAGACTTTTTTTGTAGATTATACTGTGAATATTTGTAAAGTTACTTGAAAATTTCACAATTCTTTGGGTTAAGAAAAAAATTCAAATTGTGTTTTCAACGTGTAATAAATCGCTCTAGAAATCAGTACGTTGATTCGAACCAAAATAGCTAGAACTTTGATAAGAATTTATCATCTGTAAGGTTTTGAACTAATCATCATATGAAGTAATCGACACGTGCGCCCGATTTGTTTGTTAATTATTTTAATTGTACATAATACATGTATCTTGTGTTCATGGAAAATATTGAATCATGATTCAGTTTGCTATCCGAGTCTCTCCAGAATTAAAGAAATAATCTGAAGATCTTCATTTTTTTCTCTTTCCACAAAAGTCTATAGTATATTTAGTTGGTGTCTTGTTAGAAATACTGTGAAATCAAATGTAGGGGTTGGGGATGGACCTTTGCCGAACTTTTTTGTACATTTTTAGCTCACCTGAGCCGAAGGCTCAAGTGAGCTTTTCTGATCAAAATTTGTCCGTTGTTGTCGTCGTCGTTGTCGTTGTAAACTTTTCACATTTTCATCTTCTTCTCAAGAACCACTGGGCCAGGAAAGATGAAACTCATGTGGAATCATCCTCAGGTAGTGTAGATTCAAGTTTGTTCAAATCATGACCCCCGGGGCTAGGATGGGGCCAAAATGGCCGACCAAAGTTTTACATAGAAATATATAGGAAAAATCTTTTAAAATCTTCTTCTTAAGAACCATTGAGACAGGAAAGATGAAACTTAAATGAAATTATCCTCAGGTAGTGTAGATTCAAATTTGTTCAAATCATGACCCCCGGGGCTAGGGTGGGGCCAAAATGGCCGACCAAAGTTTTACATAGGAATATATAGGAAAATCTTTAAAAATCTTCTCAAAAACCACTGGAATAGGAAAGATATAGAAAAATATTTTAAAATCTTCATGTGGAATCATCCTCAGGTAGTGTAGATTCATGTTTGTTCAAATCATGACCCCCGGGGGTAGGGTGGGGCCAAAATGGCCGATCAAAGTTTTACATAGGAATATATAGGAAAATCTTTAAAAATCTTCTTAAGAACCACTGGAATAGGAAAGATGAAACTCATCCTCAGGTAGTGTAGATTCAAGTTTGTTCAAATCATGACCCCCGGGGCTAGGGTGGGGCCAAAATGCCCAACCAAATTTTTACATAGGGATATATAGGAAAAACCTTTTAAAATCTTCTTCTCAAGAACCAGTGGGCCAGGAAAGATGAAACTTATGTGGAATCATCCTCAGTTAGTGTAGATTCAAGCTTGTTCAAATCATGACCCCTGGGGCTAGGGTGGGCCCAAAATGGCTGACCAAAGTTTTACATAGGGATATATAGGGAAACATTTTAAAATTTTCTTTTCAAGTACTTCAAAGCCATGATTAGTGATATTTTTCTATTTATATGGAATCATCCTCAGGTAGTGTAGATTCTACTCTGTTCAAATCAGGACACCCAGGGGGGTTAAAATTCAAGCGTCCCCCCCTCCCCCCAGTAAACTTTCAGTTTTGATCTGATATGTGCTTTTTCCTAGTCGATGTGCTCAGGTGAGCGATGTGGCCCTTGGGCCTCTTGTGGAATTTTCCAGTGCTCCCACACAGGTACACCAACAATAAGTTTGTGTGTTGGAGAAAGAAGAGGGGAGCAAACAGCAATGCGAAAATTCACATATCAAAACCACAGCAAAAAACTACACTCGAAAAAAAAGACAGCCCTCTCCCCTCCTTTCCCATTCTACGAGGCTGGCTTGATCAAGTCTCTGAAACATACAAATCAAACTTTCTAATAAAACTTGGCCATGGACTACAATATTCATCTGGGTCACCTTTTCCCATTGACAAATGAATACATGACACCTTTAAGTTGCTTCTGTATGAAGTTGTATTACTTTTTCATTGCTTCAACCTAATAGGAATTGAAGGAAGCAATTTAAAATGGGAAAGGGGCATAACTCAGCAGCACTCCCCTTTAAAGAAAAAAATCATAAAAAAAATTCAGGGGTCAGAGGGTAAATTAGGATTTTGTAATGTTCAATATTTACAGCTAAATTAACTGATGGGGCATAGCAGTACTGTACACAGGGAAATTTTCGTCCCCGTGTTATTTTCGCCCTAGACACAATTGAGCGAATTTTAGACGGGGTGAATTCAAAGAAAAAAGTATAATTTCTTAAACAAAACTGTGATTGAGTGAAATTAAAAGGGGGCAAAAATTGTTTGCAATTCTGAAAGGGCGAAAATAACCCTGTATACAGTATTTGCATTCACTGCAAAATTACTAGGCCCCCATCCTGTTCCTAGTTGTGGAAATTATCATTTGATTCTATACAGATTTCATTTTACAAAAAGTACAAAAAGTTTTTTCCCTTTCACTTATGAGTGAAAAATTCTTGAGAGGGATGTTAAACAATATACAATCAATCACTTATAGTTCAAAAGAATTTACTTAGTATGGAATGAATGTATCCTACCTTTGTTTTTCCGAAAACTAGTCTTCCAGACGATAAAGAATTCAACTATAAATTCATAACACGTTTGTTTTATTTCCAGCATGTTATATGCACAACATTTCATAAACTGTCCTACCTTTGGCTAGTAATACATTTACTAACAACAGTACGTCACAAACTACCGGCAATATACAGTTCCACTGGTTTTAAAACACAGACTTGTTAGAACCGATTATAAAAATATACAAGCTTTATTCTGATTAGTCAACAATTGTATTGCTGCTTCTGGATTAAGGACTTGAAAAATTATTGCTTTGTAGTCAGTGTAGTTAAAATTATACAATGTGTGTAGAAAATATCCATTTCAAAAGAAAAATGATATATATTTAAAATTAGACATTAATCTCTTTCAGTGTTGAATCAAAATTTTGATTTCATTTTCTTCTCTTGATTTGAATAATACAGAATAAAGGGGCGAGTTGGTAAAAAATAAATAAATAATAGTAGATGTAGTGCATATAACCCTTACTGATCAAGTAAAGCTGTTTGTGTTTTGAATACAAATGACATTAAAAGTATTAACAATAGCAGCATACAGTAAAATTAATACTAGAAAAAAAAAACTTGCACTACATGAAAAATTGCACTATGCATCATTGAACAATGGCAAAAAGTGACCAATGATTGAAATGAATGTGAATTTGTACATAATTGAATGAAATGTTTCACCAATCACAATACTGAATAGAATGATCCACCAATCAAATGATACTGGATGAGATGATTCACAAATCAAACATAACACACACAGAACTCAAGTTTACAATTAATGCTCACATTACACTGTTACACCTTACTATATAGCAATGACATTTTCTCCCTGATTTATGATTTACACTTGACAAATATTGAACTGGAAGATCAATGAATGTATATGAAATGGTCTTTAAACACTGTATCAACAGTTGTTGGCACACAAGAACTTAAAACAAAAACACAGCTTTCCTAGTGCAAAGGACTGCAGGTCCTATTTTACACAACATAAAAAATACTTAATTCTGTAGTAAATTCAATGATTTGTGCACAGAAGTTTTATTGGCTGTATCACACATGAAATTTTTAGATTCTAAAAGATAAAAGACTGATATTAACTAAACTGTAGGCAACTTTAAAATCAGATCCAACTTTATTATGCAAACCAACTGCATTGAAGCTGTGACCAAAAGTGACAGTGATTGCACCACAATTTACAGAAATAAACATATGTATGTACAGGAATGAAAAACAAGGATAATTGCCTTCATATCACAATGACTTCTTTACAGTTGGAAAGTACTTTAAAGTGAAAATAAATTAAAACCATGAATAATATTTAAAACAAAATTATTCAAAAAATACACAGTAGCAAATGTACATGCAGCAGCGATGAACATAAAATATAAGTTTAGTACCTGTGAAGTTTACATGTACAGTAAGAAATACTACAAACTGTCAGATTCTCTGACAGCAAATATCATCATATACGAATCACTCCTGATCATCTGCTAACACTCTGAACCATTTTCACTACTGGACATTTTACGTAGTCCTCGCAGTTCTGACACAAGAGAAGCCCTCAGACTGCTGGGGTCTGCTCCCTGATGTACAGGTTTGGGGTTCACGGGGGGCGGACGCTGTACCGCAGGGGTACTGTATACCTTTTCCATCTCCTCCAGCTCAGCGGCTGAGGGCGGGGGAGGCAGGTCGGGGTCAAGCTGGACTAGTTCTGGTGGGGGTGGGGGAAGGCTGTCATCCTCTTGATGATATGCAGCATTCAATGCTGAGAACTGGGCATTCAGCTTCTGCATTAATTGTGCCTGATTAGCATGGGGCTGGTAATGTCCACTAGGTGGCATGGACCTGTTCCCTTGTTGAGAGGGAGTAGGAGGGGCTGAATAAGCAATGTGCTGAGTGTCCACTGAAGCGTAGGGACTTGCCTCTGGCTGATTATAGTGTAACTGTTGCCTAGCGTGAATACTCATTTGAATTGTCTGTAATTCAGCATAGGCTGGTTCTCCCCCTGAACTGTTACTACGGCGATGATGTGAGGTACGGTGAGGGTCCTGCTCCTGGCCCTGGGAGGGCTGCTGGAGCTGCCTTGGAGGCGTGTTTCTGAGTTTTTGTAGAGTATGGGGGTTGGTTGTGGTTATTGAGGAGGATCGTCTCACTGGAGGGGGTGGTTTAGGGGTGTTCATTGAACTCCTCCTTGTAATGGGGGCACCTGTTTGTCTCGACACGGGGATACCTACAAACAGTAGGAACACATTGCTAGATTAATAATGAAATAAAAGACAATATAAAAGCATGCTTATGAATCTGAATTAATGTTTGTCCAAATACAAGAATATGCAATGAAATTACATTCAGAATATTAGAGTTACATTTTATATTAGTTTACAGAAAATCTGAGTATATATACATAGAAGAAGTGCATGCATAATTTTTTTTTAAGACAATGGGTACATGTTCAATCATGACAGTGCTGTGTAGAACACACAAACCCCTGGCTAACACACCTGCAGTGGAGGCCGGTCTCTTAGCCTGCATTTCAGCTCTGAACATATTCCCTATTTCTGAATTACGAGGGATGGTGAAATATTTTTCATTGCCAGATATGCATTCTGTTGTATTATGATCAAAATCTGCAATCACATTCAATAGGCAAACTGAATAGAAAGTGGAAACACAAAGATGTAGAGAAAAATTCTGAAGGGTATCTGATTAACATTTTGAACAGATACACTAAAGATGTTTCCCTGAGTTAAGTAGCACAGCACAAAATATAAACAAACCATGCAGCATGAGAACAAAACAAAGGTGATTAACACAATAAAAAAATCATATATTTACAGGACTTTTTAGAGTCAGGCGACATGCTGATAGTCTGTACATTACGTCGTTTAAGACTTCCTGAGAATACGACGATATAAACAGCAAAAGTAAATCACTGATTATGAAATAAAATATACATTCCAGACAAAAACTTTCATATTTTAACATAACATGTTAACTAGTCCATGTTATTATATAAAAAATTTTAAAAATCAAAATGCACAGTCATAAAATAAAGCTTTATATAAGAATTATAGTTTTATTCAGAGTGCAGGAGATATTGACATCTCGTAAGCTTTAGAGTAGCTATGACTGATACAACAGACCGTGACTGACCTCCCATGGCTATGGTGTCCTGTGAGTTGGCGGGAGTGTTGTTCATCGTACCGTAACCACTGGAGCACTGCAGCGAGTGTTGACTGGTGCTGCTGTCCCCTTCATATGTCGACTCGAGTGCAGCTGTACTAACCTCCAGCTCCTGAATGGCTCTGGCCAGCTCTATCGTGTTCCTCTTCATCTGTATGAAAAGATAGAATTAAATTACTTAATGGTTACAAACACATACTAATTATCTGTACACACTAAGGACAAAAAGAGTTGAATTTTTGTTATAGTGATTCTATTCCATACATATAATATTAAGAAAATCTTTTTACATGGTCTGGAAAAAACACAACCACTATCATCGGTGTTTATTGAGGAATCTGCAAACATGAAGATACTTAGCAAAACCATATCTGCAATGAATTTCAGTACAAGCAGTGCCATTTCATACACACTAAAATCATTTACTATTGGTGCAATTCAACTCTTGGTTAATTAGTGTTCTCTGTCTAGATATTAAAATTCAAATTCCAGAAAAGATATCTTATATATCCAAATAATATAAATCAAAATAGAATGTATTATTGATTTTAGGGAAAATAATGCTGCTTCTGTTTACATTAAAATCCAAACAAAAGATAAAATCCAAGTTAGAAGAGTGCTTTCATTCCAAATCTCAGTGTTTGTTTTTTTTAAGTGTTCTGTGGATCTTACTTTACAATGGTATCTCTCAGAGTCCATCTAATATACAGAGTAGAACTCTTACAAGTTAAAGAAATTATCTACAGTCTATCAGCAAACATTCCAGTTATTGAAATGCAGGTAAACTGCTTGCTACTTTCATGTGCTTTTCAGACCATTCAAGTTCACTGTATTACTGTTCAATTTAAAGAAAAAACATGCAAAAATAACATGCAAGCAAATGTCCAAGTTCAATTTTCTTCTATACTGAACTTCAAAGTCTCACTTTTTTTGGGTCACAATCCTGTATGCAGATAATCAAGATAAGTTTGTATGTTCCATATATATGTACCAAAACAAAGTTGAAATAAATGATAGATAGATATGTAGACTTCCATTTCACAACACATGGTCACATTACAATACAGAAGTGCAATAAAACTTGAGATAGCCCACACCCTTCTACTTATAATATAGAGTCCTTGCCTTGGCTTTGTGTTTTTCTTCCTCTTGTTCATACTCGCTGTTTAAGGCAGCGGTAGCGTTATCTAACTGTTGGATTGCTTCCACCAGGTCCATAGGGAGCTAATAGTTTACACAGAAAAGAGTGAAAGTTCAAAAAGTTCACAGAAAAAAAATTACATACAGTAGTGAAGCAAGATTTGTTTTAAGCTCCAGTTAGGATATAAGAATTTTGTTAAAAAATGTTAAATTGACAAGTTTACTGTTAGCAGAAAAATTATATTCCTTGTTTACAATTTTAAAATTCCAACATCTAAAACACAAGTTAAGCAGCTTGAGTCCAAGAATAATTTTTCCACACTGATTTTTTTCTTCGAAGCTTAAAACTTCTGCAAGAGTTTCTAGTTTTGTCCGTTTAGGCTTTTTTTTGACAAAGCTGGAAACTTGTAGAATTTCATTATACGATGAATAACAATATTGGACGTAAATAAAATACACATATAAATGGGTAAAAATAAAAGGTAACACACAATGGAATATAAATTTGGCTTTTACATGCTATGTGCTGAACTTAAAAACTTTCATTTCCAAGCTTAAGTTGTAAACAAATTTTAGTATAATACAAACTGCTTAGCACATGACAGTTAAATAGGCTTTAGAGCTAAATTGTGCCTCATCATTCAATTATCAATACCATGCAAATTGTCAAATTGTAAGATTTCCAAATTTACTTTCTCAAGCATTATTTATCAGTTCCCATGAAATTATTGAGTTCAGATGCTTTTTCAAAAAAGCCAGGTATACACTGTATAATGTGTAACAACAGCCTGGGAATGGCAAGATAAACAACACATAAATACCTCGGTAGATTGTGGGCTTACATCTGTGCTGGATTCTCTCCTCTTGTTAGCAGCCATGTTTGCTAGGTCACTCATGTTAACATATGCTGGGGCTTCTCCTGTGTCAAAAATACAAAGCTTTCTTTTATATTTACTGGCTCTTAAAAACATAATAATATGTTCATGATTTTGAAATCAAAATAAACCCATTCCCCCATTTGAAAACAACAAAATTTGTTTGCAGTCATTCTATATTTTGCAAAACCCAAACTCAGAAACATTTACTGGAGAGCTAAACAAGCAAATATTCAGTAAGACAGACCTAATGTTGGGACTTTTGGAGGCGGGACTGCCTTAGACTTTGGTTTTGGAGCCAGAGGTGGGAGTACTGGTTGCATCTTATTAATGGTCGCGGACTGTGGTCTGGCGTACTGTCCTGACCCCGTACTGGACGAGGAATTAGACCTCTCTTTCTTCTTGTTTCTCATCTGAACATCTTCCTCCTCAGCCATTTCTGAAGGCGGCTCAAACAGATTGGCTGATAAGGCTGGCCTATTGTGTGTCTTTTCGTAAGCAGACGATATTGTATGTGGTCGGTTGTCATCTGCTTTTGTGTTGGGGTTGGGTGGGTTTGGCCAGTTGGTCCAGGTGGAGCTGGCAGAGGGGGTGTTGTCAGAGGGGGTGGAGGCCTGGGAGTCAGCGTCCGCATTATCTGTACTGATCTGATCAGCATCCTGTGTTAAACAACCAGACATAAAACACCAGTAACACTACCTTGTAAGGTATTAATCTCAGCGTCAAGAGGAGGAAAGCTGGACATATATATACAAGTTAGGACAGAGTAGGTTTTTTATTTAAAGCAGTTTAAATAAATGCAAATGAAAAATATAATACAAATATACTCCAAATCAGATTTCTTAAGCAAAAATTGAAATAATTTAGCCAAAAACTAAATTTTGTTAGATGACAAAAATTTACAACAGCATATCTTGTCAAGGCAACAAAGAGAGAACTCCTAAACATAGCAATTCTTCCTGTGAATTTGATCTTTACAATTTATGGATAACCCATGCTTATCAATCATCATCTATGATGGAAGCTATTTTGTCCCATTCAAAAGGACACCTTAGATGGCATGCTTGCAAGTACACTATCTTGGGAGAGAGTTTACATACAAGCTCAGTTACAAGTTTACTGGTCTCTTGCCTATTCCTACATTCTCACAATCACCCTAGCTATCACATTAATCACTTCTACCTACATGTTCTAATTGTGTCAAACAAATATTACTTCATTTACATTGCATAAAAATAACCCTAAAGTAATTAATATTTTTTCCCTTATCCTTCGTGTGATTGAAGTATATTTGAATGTCTAAAATGATATGCTTTGAATGGTCAGCTAGTGACATGCAATGATTTGGAGTTAGAAGACCAAGCTTTACACAGGTAATAATGGACTGTACCTTTTGGCGAATTTTTAATGACGTGGGAGTAGCAGGTCGCAGAAACAGGGTATCTTGTGACGTAAATCCGGAGTCCTGGGAAGAAACGCTCGTTAATCGTGCTGTACCCATTGGTAATGTCTGATTATAAAAATAAAGCATGCAACTGACAAAACTACAAACTCCAGAGCCGAAAAAAGATGTGAAGAATAAACCAACGGCAAATCAAATTAAGCACAGGTTGATTTTTACTTTACTCTGAAACTGCCAAAAAACATTTTTCACACAGAAAAGAGAGCTAGTCGGCCTGAATTGCCAAATTAGCAAAGAAATTAAAATTTCCCAATAAGACATTAAATCTTAATCATTCATTTCCACATAACAAATCATGCACACTCCATCAAAATAGGGTTAAGAAAACTTTGGGAGTTTTGTGATATTCTCAGAAACACTGTTAGTGAGGTGCAGGGGTTACAATACCACTTACTAATCGAAACCGTGGGAGCAGCTGAGAGAATAGAAAGAAAATAGGTCAAATCAGCTCCACACAATTTAAATGGACATCTCTACCTCTAATGCATCAGGTGATTATATGTGGGAGGTCAAGGGGTTACATGCAGATGGACAATATCAAGCAAACTAAATCTACTGGCAAAATATATACATGTAATATAATTGTATGAATAGGGAAGAAATAGGAAGATCATGCAAACTGAAGGAGTTATCTCCCTGTACCTGACACATTCTTTTTACCTCCACCAAATGGTTTACTAAATGACAGGGTCAGAGCAAAGAATTCAAGCTATCACAAGTAAGAGGTCATTTCTCCAGAAACTTTTTTAAGGACCAATTATATTCTTGTATAAATAAAAATTCATTTTGTAACAGATATTCGTTTCTTTTCAATCTAAATTGTCTGTTCGTTTTAAGATTACTAAATTTTGCTTCAAAAAGAGAATCACGTTAAAATGACCATTTATGCATTACAGATAAATGTGTATGCATTAGTCTTGTGATTTAGAAGCCTGATGACCTCTGACCCCTGTCACTGTGACTACTGTACAGAAGAGTTCACACCGGCACTAACCTGAGCGGAGTTTCTGAGATGATTTAGGTGACTGGGGGAGTGTGATTTTAAGGAACCGCTGGAAGAGGAGGTAATACTATTGATGCTGCACATGCTGGATTTACGCGATCCTATAGAACTCGGAGAGCTCGGGGGTGAATGCTGAAAGCAAAAATAGAATTAGGATAGTGTTCAAATGACAGCTGGTTTGCTTGTATTTTCATCTTCGAACAATAGTGCACCACTGCCCTGAAATGAAGCTGTTCTTGAATATACATTTTGGTGAAGAAATAAGCATGAACAAATATATGGGTAGGAGACACATGATGAATTTTTGGTTCTGTAAAAGTTGGATGTAATGATTAAATGATTTTTTATACATGGCTCCTATGACATACTTGAGAGAAGTTCCACACACTGTTGGTATCGAATCCCTTCAGATCCATGATGACCTGCTCGCTGGCTGGGGGGAGGGTGTGGGGGTCATTACACTGCATACACAGGTGGTCCATTATCTCCTGTAGGTGAGTGACCTCCGTTAGCAGGCCCACCTCGTGGTCCTACAAATCCATCACAATGTATAACTGTCCTAAATTATACCTCCTGTTTACAGCCATACATCATCAATGACAATGACCTTCTCTAATATAATTATACCTCCATATGTCATCAGGATAAACAAAAGAATTACAGAAATATCATTCACCTAGGCCAAAATTTCATAGGTTAACACCTTAGAAATCATTGAAAAACTTATCTATGATAAATATATATACATGTACTGGTAATCAATACCAAAAAAATTTAATTAAAGAGTTTAAGGGGAGACAGGACACATGTCACATGACTAAAAAGACATTACGTCATAATAAGTGATGATATACATGTTAAACGTTGTTAAAATCAACAGTTCTTGTGTAATTTTATTCTAAATTCTAAATCTGTTTTTTAAACATTTAATTTTAGAAATTATTATTAATAAAATTTTTAAAGATCTTGCCATCATTTAGATATTGTGAAGTTACCCAATCCACACATTTGTTTCTCTTTACCCTGCAGTTTGACGTCAGTAACGTCATAGACGTAGTTTTTGAATTCTCAGTGCAGCGAGATCAAGTACACACACCCGTCATGATCAGTTTTATTTCATAATAAACAAGTCACAGTCAATGTATCGTGATAAATTTCTGAAGCAGATTTTTTTAAAATTAATATTTTTTCGTATTTAGTAGCAGAGATTCTCTCTATTTAGATAATTTTGAATGTTTATGTTTTCGTGTGACGTCACAATTGATTTCCCGCACTCGGAAAATACGAAGGTGAAGCGTTTTTATTATGTTTACGTCTAATTCAACGATGTCCTGTGCGATATTGAGGTAAGCTTCACCCTGTGATATTTATGCAGTAAATAATTACGATAAAGGACTGACATTCAATCGTAAATTTAGAAATATTTATTGATAGAATTTTTTCCAAATGAGGTTTTTGTCGTTGAAGCTGCCTTGAAAAATGCAGAAATTATCCCACCCAAATGCTATATAAAATTAAAACAATTGCTTTCAGATAATTTAAACACTATGAATATTCTGAAATTTTTGAGTATATAGTGTTATCTATCACATTTATCGTTTGTGCGTAAAAATTTGCATTATGAACCCCGTTATGGGCCCGTAAACATGAAGTATCTAAACTCCATACAAACTCTAAACAGGGCGGTATTTGTGGGGCGATATCTTTTAAATAAGTCAAGAAATCCCATGACAGGACCGTTTTAAAATGAAGTAGATTCTACATATTAAATTAGTAATACAAAAAATACGAAAAAAATTCACTGACAGGAATTTTTTAGCAAAAAGTCCTGTTCCTCCTTAAAGTTTATACAGCCTGATTTATTAACAGTCTGATTTTGTTTTTGTTTTTTTTGCAAAGAACCTGAACCAATTCTTACAACAAATGGCCTAAGGTAGCTGATGAAGAAACAGAATCGACTGCGCTCCTCAATCAGAGCTGTCCGTACGGCGTTCTTCTCAGCTGTCTCCAGAGCCTGGTATTTATTGTTCACGTCCTCCATAGCATTGTCTAACTTCAACTGCATCTCATTTTTACCTAGAAAAACAATTTCTACATTAATATTCACAATCTGTTGAAAACAGGATTCAGATTATCAATTTGATATACCTCATCACTAACAAATAATAACATCATGTATCATAAACAATTCCACATTTAAACCCAAAGAAACCTTAAATCTTGAACAAAAACTTAAAATAATTTTCTTCCCCTAGATCATTTTGCTGGAATGTTAAAGCAGGCCGTTTTTCTCATCTAATGATAAGCCTTCCATTTCTACAATAACACGTTCTGATACTGTGATGTATTGGCCTATAATCAATCAAGACGAGACTTTTTTTCTTTATAAATATCTTACTTAGTCACACTGTGTACCTACTCAAGGGGACAGGTTATCATTTTTTACAGGTAAAATGCAGGTGTCAGTACTGTTAATCTGTTTACTTCACACCTATATTTTACATTGCAAAGTATTAACACCCAGGTGAATTGTGCATCTCATTACCACTATAATGATTATATGAAAATTGTAATATTACATATAAAGACTGAACATAAAGTTTATCAAAGTAGCATTAAAATGTCAAACATGGAAATTATGGAAATCACCATCATTTACTAGGTGTAATTTTCAATGAACGACTTTTTAAATGCAGACTATGTTTATATTTCAGTGTTGCACTCACTGCTATAATAAGGGCACTTTTTTAAATACAGCATAGAGATAGTATATTTTGTAGAAAGCAGGTCAACCTAGACTGGATAAAATCAGGGGAGGTTAGAATTACTCTTCCATCAATACCCAATTGTTAGGCGGGCTGACAGGACAATCAGTATACTAGAATGTCTCAACAAATTCAGACCTCAAACATGTCAAAGGAGATAGCTGATTAAAAAAAAAAAACCATAGAATCTCAAATTCCACAGCTGTAATTATATAATAATTCCTTGCCAAGCTACTCTCCCAATGGGAGCCCCTTTTATTAATTGAAATATGTAAACTGATATTTCAAGGATTGATCATGATGTATGTATTCATGCATGCGCTATGTCCTATTATTTCCTATGGCTGCACCTCCCAATATCCTAGCTGCACCTCTGCACATTTTCAATATCCATGTTCTTTCTCCCTTTCATGTACAATGCAGTCAAACCAAACCTTTAAACTTAAATAAACATGATCATTTTTATTCACATTTAAATGCCCTCATGAGAACTTTGTCATTCAAGGACTCTTATTAAAACAAGAAGACATAACTTGTGAAACTTTTCTTGGCACCTAACACAAAATATTTATAGCTTGTACATGCACTAGTGCAGAAATTACTGCATATCAAAATATACATAGAATAAGCTACCCAACAGTACAGAATAGCAATAATTGTATATCTTTTAAAGATTGTCCCAAAATTCAAAGTTATTTGGACCTGCATATCTAACCAACTTGATAATACTAAGCTCTGTGGATTCCATTGGCCCAGAGGAAAGTGGGTTCATCTTACCGATGTCCTCTAATTTTATCTACCTAAATGGATTAAACAAATCTACAACCCACATCACTTTGTCTTCCTCTGAACCAGAAAAGATCTTCTCCTGTATATTTTACACCTGAGGGACTTTTTGAACAGGTAAATTAACTCATTACACCTAAAACTAACAACCCAATCCCTCTCAACATACAAAGTATACACATGGTCTATTTCTGCACAGCAAACAACTCCTTTATCGACATATTTTGACTTTAGTAGACGTTTTAGGAAATTCAATTTAAAAAGTTCAGTGACACTTGCAACTTTTTTTCACTTTCATGGCTTTACCTGAAACTATCAAATACTGAAGCTAAAAGCCTGAGATTTCTAACACCAATTATTACACCTGGTGATGGAAAGGCCATACTCCAGCTACCAAATTCATAAAAAGGAGATCATTTTAAAGGATTTTTTAAAGAATATTACATTATAATCATAGACTACAAGATCAATGCTAAAGAAATTGTATTTTTCTTTACATTGGTACCATTATATTTCTTTTCCTTAAGCGATATATTTGAATGACATGATAACAACCTTTAAGATTAACAAATTACAGATAGGAGTCTGCATTGGTAAAAGAATTAACACTTTATGTGACATATCAATTTTTCTTTTGAGTAGCACTTGTAGCACTGAGTTTCTGTGGGCAGAGTTCCTGTAAGTTTTTCAGTGACCCTTGACATTTCTACAAGCATGTAATTACCGATCTTGCGACAGCTTCACATTGTAAATGACAGAGCGGGGTTGTACATATATAAACCTCTCTTGATCCCTGTAAGTTGCAAGATGCTCAGAAACTTTACAAATTTGAATAATTCAGTTACAGGAAGTTCACTAGTTCCTGTGCTTTAAATATATGATACATTATTAGCTGTTCAGAACCCTTGTATAACTACATGTACTACCACGCCATGGCCTATGTAAAATGTCTAGTCTATTCATTTCCACCCACAGAACATTTAGAGCTATGAAAACTTGCAATCTTTATCCATTCCAAAATATAGAAAAACTGAAATAGCTAGGTCACTATCCTGCCAATATTTCAGATTATGTGAATGATAAAAAAAATTTTCCGAATGTGATACTAGTATTTATTATTTTTATCTGTATTTATTATCACTTTCCAAGATATTGGATGTGGTAAAATTTTAAAAGCCACATCATGTGGCAAAAGCAACAAGATTTCTCTGGGTAACCCTATAACTCTACTCCACATGAATTAAAATACTGGCTTTGATTTACATGTTATTTAGGAATATGATCTCAGCCTGGGTTCTTTGGAAACTGATTCAATCAAATGAACTTGGGCATACATTTATATGACAGATGTAATTCTCATGACTAAGAGATTCTGTCCATCAAAAAGGATCATTTTCTTGCTCAAATTCAATACTCGTGCAACATCACTGGACACAAAACAAGTATGAATTATGAGCAGTTTTTGTTAGCAATATCAATTCTCCGTGCAACCAAACCACATACACCTGTATTATGTTCCATTTTTAAAATAACATTTGATGAATGTGGGTAAACTATCTTATCTTAACCTAGCAGGTGCCTTTAACAGATAGAAAAACTGACATCTTGCACACAAGAATGTGCTAAGTGGTCGAATACACCCTAAAATATGTCACTCCCCTTAGGAACCTCACTGACCTTTCTTGACCTTCTTCTGAAGTCTCATGGTGTCTGAAGCTGCTTTTTTGATCTCCTGACGAGCTTTTTTATATTCTGAAAAAAAAGTAAGCAATTCTTTTCAAAGACTGCCCATAATACCATCACAGCAAAGAACCGTTTACAAAATCGTAAATATCTACAGCTGTTGGGTCTTGTACACATCACATATAATAACTTATTCAGTGGACAGACTTTTTCCTAAGCATGTACATATAAACATTAAGGTGAGAGGAGACTAAAACATGGAGCTGTGATTATCTTTGTGAAGATCCAACCTTTGGCATGCTCCTTGTCTAGCTGTGCTACTGTTTTCTTCCATTCCTCACTATGTTCCTGTACGGGAGTGACTAGATTATCAATAATAGACCTGTTAAAAAAAGGACAGCATTAAAATAGCAGAAACCAGATTAACAATTATAGACCTGTAAAAATCAGTACTACATTAAAATAGCATAACATTCAATAAAGATTCAATAAGAAAGTTCATTTTTTAAAAATTCACTTGAATGTATATACCGGTAATTCACTTCTCCTAAAAAACTTATGAATTGAAAAATGCTTTCTGTCAATAAAATGGTTACATAAACAGGAAATGTACAGATAACTGCATGACTTCCATACATTTCTGGATTACAATTACTTTTAAATCACTCATTTTAGAGTCAATTAGCTAAAATGGGTTTCTTCAACAAAAGGAAAAAAACTTCCTTGAAGGAAAATGTGTTATTCATCTTAAAAAGTCATTTATTATAGCTTAACCATGTTAAATCCTAAAAATATACTGGTACATATGTCATATTGTCCTATTTCAGGCTATGAACAAGAAAAAAGTAGGGAATACTTTTATAAAATTATAAAATTGATGAATGAAACTAGCAAAAGAATATTGACCCTTTGACTAGTTACAAATTTAATCTCTGGATGTAACATGGGTTTGCTTGCTCAGATTTAAACTTAAGATATGTGAAATATATAGTAGAGCTATCCGGATGTAGAGGATATGGAGCTCTTGTAATGAGGAACTAATTAGAGAACTAATCATTAGCTGGAGGAGACTTCCTGCAGGATATCACTTATTGAGACATTAAATACTACAATGGCCTGGCCAATTCTACTGTATCACCTCTAACAATGTCAGATTTTATCACCAACTCTCTACAATGGGAATTCCTTCAATAAACAGACCATAATGTTCCAATAAAACCAGAATCAAACAGATTAAGGGTCCAGTTTACAGTGCTGGTCCTACAAGGCTTATTGGGCCAGAGAGTGAAGAGGTGTAAATCTTACAGATGTATTGTACAGCCTACAAGTTATCCCAGTAAAACCGGCAACAGATAGGGCAATGTCACACAGGTGTGAAAATAACACCAAAACAGACACTGTCATAAAACCTACTGAATAAACTCACTAATGGACAGGTCCAACTGTCTGATCACTATTTCCATTCATATACATCTACATATTGCCCACTCTAATGACAGTGCATTTTCTTATAACAGGGATGCAATTCTAGCACTCAGTAGAGACTACACTTACAGACATTTACATAGTCAAAGAGAATAATTTAGTATTTTTCACCCCAAGCCCTGTGGAGAAAATCTGATCAAAAGAAATTGTCAGATTACTCCAACCAAGAATTCATCAATAATTAATTAAGAAAGAGATTTCCTCAAAAATTGTCAGACAGGACCATTATTACAATATAACTTATTGCAATGTCTTTTTATATTTCTAAGAAGCTTGACTCGATTTATTGAAAACTGCCTAACAAAGATTTTGCAAATAATGTTTACACTGCTTGAAATGTCTGACAATTGTCAAAAGTTGCAAACATATTTAGGTTAAAAGCTGAAATGTGGTGAGGTCAAGTCAACATTTTCCAAGTGAATGCATTAAAATGCATTTATTAAGATTGATAAGTGGTTAAAACTTGATTTTAGAGCTAGACATTCTATGACCCACATAAAATGAAAGAATATTTGATGGATTGCAGATTATCAAAAGACCACCAAACATGGAAGAAGGCCTGTAAATTCAAGAATATGAGACTAGAGTGTTAACAGGATTTTAATATCGTGCAATAAGAAACTGTCTCTCAAAATGTAAGCGAATATGTAAAGAATAAAAAAGTGGTGGACCAAATTACAAAGCAGACAATTGCCTGTACTGGATTGAAGCGTGAGAAAGGTGACATTGTGACAGACAATGATCAGCCATAATTGTACGAGTGTTTGGGTCTGATCTTCTCCAAGTTTTTCCCTACTGGATGATACAAGCTTCTTGTCCCTATAGTGGACACTTTGAGTACCTCCAGGACTTACCCTGTTAATGCCTTTAATTTGGACTCTATACTTTTGTGTCTCATACAAAGTCTTGTCAGAGCAGAACCAATATCTCGAGTAGCACCTGTTCAAAGAAATCAACAAACATAAGTTAAATGCATCGAATATCTCTACTGTATACAGCATTATTGCATACAATTTGATTAAGAAATAACATTCTTAATTTTTTCCTTGCATTGTCAAGTGGTTTTATTTTTGCTTAAACATGCAAATGTACTTGTAAAATAATAAGTTATTTATGCAGCATAGTTTCTTTGAAAAAGTACTTTGGTAACAAAACACAGGAAATCTACATAAATGTTTTTTGGTATTCTGACATTTGGTAAGTGTCTGTACAATAACTAGGTATTAAGTAATTAGCACCTGTAGTCTGACAGGACAGGATTTATCAGCTATAACAGGAACTCTGCCACAACACAAAGATAACCATGCTACTATTATCTGTAATCAGTTGAGGAAACCTAACACTGACCAAGAAAGGTCAGCATGTAGGTAAAGTCTATATAAACTGTACCTAGGTGTTGTGTCTATCTGTATTTGTGGGCTTCACCTGACAAATAAATGTGTATAGCTGAACACTCAAGAGAAAGGGGGTGTAGAGAGTCCGCTGGTAACAGATGTGGTTTTATACAAAGTTAGTTTAGAAGCTGCTTCCTGTCTGGAATCATGTAGACATTTTGTCACGCTGAGAGGACAATTGTAAAACTATAGCGTCATTAGTGTGTACTACAATGAGCATAAAGAGAGGACACAAGAGCATCATATTTAACTGGAGAGGGATAAGGACCACTCACATCTCACAATATATCACTGTTCACTGAAGCTGGTGAAATCTCAAGTACTGCTGAAAAACATTCCATAAAACTATGTCTATTTTTAGAGAAATTCTAGTGCTTTCTTACTCACTTAAGAAGACGAAAATAACAAAAGAAAAATTTTCAAGAAACATTTCATCTATTGGGTTTAGGAAATAGATTTAATCTTTTGACTTGTCCTTATTTATTCACACAAAATGAGGTCATTTCTTGGCAGAGAATTCAATGCACAGGCAGGTGAATTTCCCTACAGTCTGTCCTTCGACGTGCAGTTGAATAATCTTAACAGTTCTATATATCTTCTCTGTGTGCACACATTTAAATGATCAGCCATGACCCTCTACAAATAGTGCAACAGATATTCCTCTGTATACACTGAAAACCCATTTGTATTCATTTGATCTTAAAGCTCTGTCTGCATAGAAAAACACAGATTAGGTCTGATCAAACATTCTTCTACCAATATCTGATTTACAACAGGGGGGACTTTTCCCAAGATAAATGTTTCTGCTATTACTGTACAATAAAAACACAACTATTTGTCCTCATTGTCAGACTAACAGTGTAATAGCTGACATTTACAGCCGTAATTCACTGCACTGAGTAATGCATATCCCATCCACAAACCATCAACATCACTGCACATGGGGCTAAATTCCAAAGACTAATTCAACTTAAGTCATTAGTCATGTAAAAATATTACATTATCAAAAGATAAGTAAGGAAAAATTAGAACACTGTGTCAAGTTTTGCATACATCAGCTGTAATGTCAATTACTTGTCAAAACAAACTTTTTTTTATTTTTAACTTCACATGTCCGTCTTAAGCCTGTCAGTTTGACTGATGTATAAAATATAGACTTCAGTGCCCAGCTCTATCTGTATGTACAGGTAATACTTTCACTTTCCCACACATGGGGTAACCAGTGAATGTAATCTGATTATAATGCATCAGCTCCTCCTCTGATGGCCAGGGTTCTGCCAGAAGTTAAACCACATGGCTGAAGATTGCTGAAAGCTACAGATCAATGCTGATTTATTCATTGTGTTCACTGTTCATAACCCCCTCTCTTCCTCTCTCTCCCTCTCATTAAAATTTATGGAACTGATTTTTTTCCGACACCATTACAATTTAGTGCAGTTCATATACAGAGTATCTATTGACTCCATAAACCAGCATTCCTGAGAAATGAGACCTGAGTGTAACATACAGCAATCAGCTGTGTAGCTGGGAGCCTACAGATTACAATTCTTCATGTATCACACAGACATCTGTATCATTTTGCTGGTTTTTTAATTCTCGTTTCTCTGCCAAGTATCCCTGAGATCAGTCAGTTCTTTTGCTCCTTGTAGCAATCAGTCAGCAGCCCGGTATCTTATCAATGGTTTTCATATTCAGCTGCACAACCATGCATAATCTTACTGACTGGTCATGCAGAACTCAGAGTCTTGATCACACCCTGGAGGTCATAAGGTCACAGACCTCCAAAACATAAAAGGTTTCATCAACGCATATCGCTTCCTTTCCTGGCACTCCTGCCTGGTTTATAGGACTACACCCCACCAGCACCTAAGGGCCACTTGGTTATTTATGGTTGCTTTTTTCACTGACCCTGAAAAAAAACCTCTCTTACTTTATAGGATTCTTGTAATTACACACCTAGACACCATCCTATTCAAAAGGACACTGGTTTGGTGATGTATGTCCTTATTAACCACTCCATCAATACTTTTACAGAACCTTGTAGTTCATGTCTCCTTCACAGTGCTAGTTTTAGTTTATCTTATATTTCTAGATATGATGCATTTCCTCTGTTTTACTCATGAAAATTCATACCAAAAACTAAACAATTTAAAACATTTGTATATCATGCCTATTTTCCCTAAACCCTTGATTATTTTAGCTAATGACATCTGATTGCCAAAGATTGCTCAGTTTGTGTTCCTCGAGCCTGAGATATCTGTATTCAGCTAAAGACAACAACTCAATTCCTCATCAAGTAATATATTGATTCTAATATTACATATCTAACATATCAAAACCAATCTAAAGAGATGATCTTCTTTCCTCTAAAAATAAAATACCATCCACAGAGACATGCATAATGGAATCTTAATTACTCAGCTGATTTTACATATGATATCTGCTGAATTGACAAAAAAGAAAGTTGTGGTGATTTGGTCACCTAAGAATAACATTCAAAATCACTGATGATCCAACCCATTAACTACATCTCCTAGGCATGACATAGCGACATGTTAAGCAAATAACTATGCTCTGCAATCTCTTTTTATCCTTAGAGAGAAGGCAAACATGGTACTGCCAATAAAAATATTTCACCTTCTGATGTTAAAAAAAATGTATTAAGAACTGGAAGGGGACAAAACACTTGACTACCTTTAAAAAGTGCAATGCATGATATACCCAGAATATCAATGCATATTCAACTTTAAATAGGTCAGGCAGTCGTGGAATAACTATTGATTGTCATTTGTGCTGCTGACATTGCAAACAGTCACTCACAAATCAATGGCTGCCACAGAACAATATGCCATAGCTCACTAATGACATTAATTAGGCCGAGATCAGAAACAGACCAATTCGTCTCTAGATCATATTTCTAATACGAATCTTAATACATATCACATAGCATCAACTTTACTTCAAGAATACACTAATAAATCTTTCCTTTAATTAGTTCTTCTTTGTGTAAAGCCTTTGTGTGACTGCCTTCGAAGGAATAAAATTCAAAAGTATCATTTTTTTCTCAACAGAAAATTTACATCAGGGCATCTATTGACTGTTTTTCAGCCTTGTGTTTTTCACTTCAAGAAGTTCTGATGGATTGCTTCCTAAGAAAAGATGATCTATCCTTGAACCAGGCAGAAAGAGACCAAAAATACTGCTCTCCACTTGGATCTTCCTCCTAATGCAGAGCTATGTAATCAATACGGAGTTCATCCATTCCCCTTTATTCTGTATCTGATACAGATGGCCATTCTCACTTTTACAAATCATAGGAATGCTGCATTGTTGTGGTACTTGATTTAATTATACCTAATTAAATTGGTGTAGTGGAGACCCTACAGAAACCAGAGCACAAGTAGCCCGAGGCCAACATCAGAAAAACTTCATTTGTTCAATAACACAATCTTTGTTCTAATGTGTTCGTCTGTTATACATGAATAATTAACCCGATTGGCTAAGAAATTAGTGTTGTCATGTCGCACATTCCTTTAGAATGTTCCTGTAATTGTAACATATGACAAGAACTGACCTGGAAAATCCCCCTGCACTGTAAGACCCTAATGTTCACCTACACCAGGCTAATAAAAGTCGGCTAAACTAAAAAACCTTCTACAATCCTATTGACTTTGTTACTGGGTCTTATGTATTGGTTACAATACTTTGTTACTTTAGAACTTTGAATTGTGGACCAAACCATTGAGTGCATTGCATAACACCAATAACACCCACTATTGTGCCCAGTACAGTCATGGAGTCAAATGATTACATAGCATTCTACTTTAGACAGAATGAAATAATACTCTCCTTTAACTTTACCCTAACTTAAAAATCATCTTAACTGTAATTGTTTAAATTGATTGGTCAAGCTTCATTGATCTGAGACTATCAGAGAGAATGTACAGGATTTCAACACTATGGAGCTACCTATGGTCTTACGCATGGTTCCCTTCCACACGAATGAACAAAACACTAAAGTTACAGTGTGAAAATCAATTGACAATTCCATAAAAACATGCATTTAACAGCCAACCATAATAGGATTTAGTCATTGATTGAGGTCATTCCATGGGTAATTAAAGCCCGTTTCCTGTGTGTCCTTATCTCTTCACAGAGGGTACCACTTGACCCTAGGATTTGTACAGAACTCTTTATGTAGCCACAAAGTCTTATTTACAAAGATACGAATCAAGGATCAAAATTATTTTGTTTAAACATGGTGCAATCAATTATTGATTCTTTTCTTGGAAGCAATTCTAGCATAAATTTAGCCCACTTAGCCAATTTTCATATCAACTACACAAGTGTCCCGAGTTAGGGTTGACTCTGTGAATGGGTAGTTAAGTACACAGCTCGCATTTCGTCTAATTTTACCCCGGGGTAAATGTCTTCCAGTAGGTGCACTCTTGTGTAACCAAACAACAGATATTGACACAGATTACGGTATAAACATGAAGAATAACTGGCACCTGTCAATACCATACAAAGGAACTTGAAATTAAGTCTTCATCTTTAAATGAAAACATGGCACTATAATAAGACATCAATGATCGTATTATACCAGCCCTTCTCAAAACAAAATCTGTTTTAATTAACAGTACACTCCACCCAAGATTATTAAATAAATGCGTATGAACTAAGGATAAATCTGCACATGAAATAGAAGCATTAAGGAAATTATTTCTTGTAATAAAATACATTTTATATATATATATTTCTTATATCATCACTGTACAGTGAAAGAAAAGAATCAAAATTTTAACAAAAATCTTCCTTGAATATTTAACTTCACAACATGGCATGTAGAGAAGAATGGATTTGACAGTTTGTTTTAATAAAAATGGTGTGCGATTTCAAAGCCACACAAAGGCTGCTCCATATTATGAAAGAGTTCAGCCAGTCGTGGCAAGACAAAGTCTTAGTAAATGACAAGTGCATTACAGCACTGATTTATAATTATGATTAATGAGTTCTTAGAGTCAATGAATATCCTAGGAGGTGTGCATGTGTTATAATTGTCTAGACCTTCCCACTCATAAACATTAGTGGTGTAAACAAACAAGATGTAGCAAGAAGAAACCTCACTTCTGATAAGGGTAGAGTCACATGTAAAGTGACAAGGATATGCCAGCATTCACAGTGAAAAATATATGTACAAACATCCGACTGTACAGGACGAACATTTACTTCAAGGTCACGATAGGGTCAACACACAATGTGGCTGACAAGGTTAGCTTCCGATTCCCTGTACTTAAATGTATAGATACATTGTACTGACAGCGAATGTCGTATGTTGTTATAAAACAATAAACATCGGAATTACACCCAATCACAGTAATGGTATGCACCAAGTTGACTCTGAGCACATCCCTAGAGTATGGCATTCAATTTTTGATATCACATTTCACAGTTTCAGAGGAAACAAACCTAAATGAGACCCTGCATGAAAAAAGGACCCCACCCAAGCATTTTCTATAGGCACATTACATAACATTCGTTTATTTGAGAAGTTATCTAAACCAACAACTGATGATAAAGTGCCATGTGGTGAAGAGGGTGCCTTCCTGACTTGATCAAATAAAAACTTCAACGTCCACAGAGAAGCAAATAAAAAAAAAAATTAATAACAAGAAAATGATTGCAGGAAAGTAGGAAGGTCATTAAAAATGAAATAAACTAGAAATATTTATTGGTTTACAGTCCTGTCACATGGTGTGTAACAAGTTTACATAATACAGAACATTCAATTCAATTCTTTACTATCTCATCGCTCACATTCCTTGCCTTTATACCAAAGGTAAAATATTAGCTATATCTTTGAAATGCATCAACAACGTCCTTGAAAGTGTTTTTGTTCATGATTTCGTATTTCTGAGCCTTGTTAAGAATCTTGTAAATCAAGCACTGTAAAAAGCTGGATATTATCATTGAATTATGGGCAAGCTTTGTAATAAGCTGGGGTCAATATTCTTTCATTAACAGGCAGTTAACAACAGGAACCAATCTCTCAAGGAAACAGGATTTTGTGCTGTGTTCCCTGTAACATGTGCCAGCACATGCCAGACCTCTTCCAATGCCCACTTATACCCTCTTTGTTCCGGCAGCAGAGACATTGAATATGTGTACATATACATTAAAGTTCTCAATTCCCTCTCTCTCATATTTTAAAAAAGTGAAATTTAGAAAACTAGATTCCCAGTCATAATCATCTAGAGTGCAGCTGTTTTCTGGCTTTTGTTACTTTACATGATGTTGTACAAAAGGTGAGCTCATATGATCTTTAGGAATTACCTTTGTATATCATTTGTACTTTTCTGTTTACATCTATGCTGCTTGATCCTTTAAATTTATTTCATCAGTGACAATCAAGCAGAAGCCTCACTGATAAAAGTACAGGTGCCATATGAACGTTGCATGATCAAAACCTATTACTTTGTATGATAAGGTCCTGCCTCATTTATTCTGGTTTCCTGGCCTAAATTTTACATCTTTAAAACCTGACATTTCATAAATCCTTTAACTGTGAGTGGTCTTCCTGCTCCCCTTGGTGTAAGTGTCCTGCATGACAAAGTCACTGGGTGGTAACACAAGTCTTCCTTTCCACCAAACCAACAAACAACTTATAACAAAGGAGAGCTCAACATCTGAAACCCAATAATAGATGCTTCTAGCTGCCCAGAATACAGTACCGTGACTCATTTCTAAGAGCCCTTCTGAACAGGAAAGCTATGAACAGCCACATTCAATGAAACTTCCTCCATGCTTTCAGAGGCTGCCATTTATTTGCTTACAATTTTTAGATGTAGTGCTTTTTTAGATGCCTCATAACCATCTCAAGGTCAACCATAAAACCTGTCAAAAACTGGCTCTTATTTTACATTAATCTTCCAACTTAACCTTACCTCTTGACCCTGTTGCCATGTCAGCAACTTTCTGAAAAGCTTCTAGAAATCCTCCTATAGCAGCCAGCGTAGCTCTGAAATTAAGAGTCCAAATTGTTTACTCAATACTTGGAGCAGATTATACAATTTATTTACAATCTGGCAGCTGTAGTTTTGGATTGGATCTGTTTACATTTTTATCAACAAAGAAGTAATATTCTTACTTGAGAGATGTGTGAAGTTTGGCTGCTTTACTGGTGAAGTCTTCCCAAACCACAGAGCTGGCCTGAAAGTAGTGCATAACATTTATATCTGAATTTGAAATAACAGACGAGTTTTATAACATACAAGTTTTATTACATAAATCTTGATGGTATGGCAGTTTTAAGAAATTAATAGATTTATAAAAACAGAGAAAGGTTCTTTTTATGCCTTTTGATTAAAAGGCAAAGTTAATTTGCTATTTGCTTTTTGCTTCCTGCATTTACTTGCAAATGCACAAAAATAACACAATTTCTCCTCTTTGCTCTGCTGATTTTGGGAACACTACTTTCATCATCCTTATGCTATGAAACCTTTGTACTCGACTGTACAGACAAAGCCTTAAGAGTTTGTGTACAAACACAGTGACTATCAGAGTCTCTCTAGTGTTTACAATCAGAGTCAGTGGGGAAAACACAGGGACTTGTCTGTGGACAGAGGTAAACAAAAGATAACACCGACACTGGGCGGACACAGGGCAAGGAATGGTGTCCCCACATCACAGATAACACCCCCCCCCCCCCTCAATGATACATTTAAATCACTGGTGAAATTGATATGAATTATACTGAAAGTTATGATTGAAAATACAGTGCAATTTCTCTCTCCACAAAATTCCAAGTCAGTTATTAAATTGCAGTTTGAACAGTAAATTATGTAACCTTTATGCATACAATATCTGATTGATTTATAGATCTATGTATATGTAATCATCATAAAAGGAAAAATCAATGACTATGTTTACTTCAGCTAAACATGATGGATAAAAAATGGTAATTTACATGAGGACTACCATAAAATATGGATAACTAAAGACCTTAGCTCACTTTCACAGCACAGATTTTATACATTTATA
Organism: Saccostrea cuccullata; assembly: GCF_032062105.1. Lineage (NCBI taxonomy): Eukaryota > Metazoa > Mollusca > Bivalvia > Ostreida > Ostreidae > Saccostrea > Saccostrea cuccullata. Next base: position 366,425 of record NW_026919155.1, on the reverse strand, counting down.
AATATTTGTTCATGTTATTGTTTTGTTTTTGTGGATGTTTTCTCTTTTATTCAACATGCTCCCAAAGGAAGCACACTTCCTAATTTAAGTAAACGACACTCCTTACACGTGAAAGCAAGATTTAGCTCAATTAGTTGGATCATAGTTCAAGTAAAGATTTTTTTAAAAACTGATATTATAGCAAATAGGATGCTTTTTAAAACCAGCCAAATTATAAACACTGTTGTCGCTTTTTAAATGTACCAGTTGATTCCATGTCCAATGGGCCTGTGGGCTGATTGTGCATAATCAATATTCCATGTGCAGGTGTGTGTTGAAATCAAAAATTAAATATACCCAACAAAATGTCTACATGAACAATGGTCTACTATTAATGGAAATAAGCCACTAGGTCCACATCTTAATTTGTGTTGACAGAAATAAAATTTATATGATAGTGACTGTCCGCTCAGTCTACACAAGCTAGTGACTTCTGTTGATCTATATTTGGCGACAGAGATGTTATCACTTATCAGTCCCGTAATATGTGTTCGGTTAACTTTTTTTATAGGTGTCTTCTTTCCTGAAGGTCAGGTCATTCGTTTTGCTTGCTGGCAAATCATCAGTTTGTTTTTCCAAGTAATTCTACATGTATTCACTATAATTCTGAAGGCTTTATAACTGTAAACATGAGAAATCCCAACAGCTGTGTACAACTGCATTGTTAAGACTTTTCAATAACAATACTTATTAGCTTTCCTTTCAATATTAAGCCCATGGAATAAAGAAATATACTACTTATTAAAATGCAAATGTTCAGTCATGGTTGACAATTTTGCCAGGTTTTTGTGGGATTGGCAAATACGAACTTCTTTCATAAATAATAATGAAAGTGACAAATTTCATCACATATAAAAACATTATTGTTCATATATTATAAATGACTGTATGATAATATTAACAGGATGGGCTGAACACCTAACAGAGCATTATTGTGGACAGAAGTATTACATCTCGATTCCCCTCACTAGATCTCTTACTTTTTAGGGGCTTTACAAACTAATCTTGGTGATTAATCAATCATTGATCTTGTTAATCTAATCTGACCTATTTAAAGTTCTAATGTCTGACTCATGGTTTTCTTTCTCTTTGAGGGATTTTGAAGCACAAGATACCTCACTAATCTGTCTATACACATGGTAAAGAGATTACCTGCTGGGGCTAAAGAACAACTGTCAGACTGGCCATAGTGAGAAACAGATGAGAATAAAAAGCAAAGACTTCCATCGAATATATTATTTGGTATATATACAAATTTCTGGAATAGATTTTGGCCAAGTTTTTAGAACTCTTATTTATTGCCAGCTGAGTGCATATGAAAGGATTTAAAGCTTGCCACGTGCAAAACACCTCCGTTCTAATAAAGCTGGATTAAATAATTACTGATCTTTCAGTCAAACTGAACATTGCATGTGGTAGGTTGAAGAGGTGAAGAATTTAAAAACATATGTACAGTGGGTACAGAATAATTGCCATTTCCTTTAGCAGTATCAGGGAATGGTATGAGTTTCTTGTCCCCTTTTTATTCTTTGATAATAGACTTAAGGAATATAATGAATCAAAATCAGTAGAATATGACTATGAAGATCCTATTTGCAATACAGCATTTCAATGGCACTAAAGTAGTAAAATGAAATTTACACAGGGATTCGAGGGGTACCATAAAAGCCCAAATTCAAAGATCCTGCTGTATGACATAACATTTTATGGCATGTGGATTCTTTATACATCCTCATTACACATAAATCTATCTTATCTGATATCTGGCTACCTCAAAGACGAGGTCGAGGGGTCTATTTTTGCCACTAAACATTTTACCAGGCACTTAGTCTTACCCTCATATCACTTATGATGGTTTGAAACAAACCACCAAGCGCTGTGCAGTCTTTTTCGATTCCACCTTCCATTCTACAAAAAATCAATTCACTTGCAGGCGACAAAAGGTTGTCTGTAACTTCCGTTCAAAACAATTTGATCGGCCCAGTTTGATCAATTCAAAATCCACTGATAACAACGTCTGAAGCCGTTGTACATATATTCAGCGTCTCTTTGTCTAGAATTTACCAAAAATATCAAATAAAATTGTCAATGATAGTTCCTACAAAGTTTTCTTCACTAAAATAATCCATACTTCGTGTATATCAAATAACCACTCTTACGTTGGATATTCTCATGTGTTTCTTTACATGCTACCATTGCAATCTAAGCTTGAGATCGAAACAATTCCACGTGGTTTGTGTTATGGACTGTGATTGGACGAAACATATTGGGGTTCAAGAGAGGATATTGGTAGAACTTTCTCATTTTCTTAACACTGCTTAAATCCATTATATACATACATTACTTTCTTATATTCAAAAATGAAATAAAAAGATAAAGATATTAGAAAAAAAAATAATTTGGAAAACAATTACAGGGTTTTTTGTTTCTCTAGGAGATAACAAAGCAGGGACCTATATAAATAAAAGAGACTTTTTTACTCGATGTAGCAATATATCTTAATATTATAAAAATATGTCAATATTTCAAATCAATATTTCAAATATTGATATAATATATTATTATTTTTAATTCACTCCGTTTATTTGATTCGATTTCAGAAAATATTCTCAATCATAAATATGCAGAGAAAATAATTATAGATGTTGGAGTTATTTCTCTTGCATAACATAACAAATAGTTGAAAAAAAATCTCAAAATGGAGGTAGAGGCTGTTATTTTTCTTTTAGTTTTAATTTTATGCATCTCAATGGATTCAAGGTTTCCAAAGTCTTACAAAAATTAAAAAAAAATATGCAAAAAAAAATATTACTATGTTCCCAATGAAAAGAACAGAAATAATATACCGGTAGATTTTTACAGAAACGAATTACAGCCTTTTTGTCAATGTTAATTAACATGATATGCAATCAGATTTTTGCAATGATAACGAAAGTTTTCTGCATAATGTACATAGCTGGAATTCTTATTCACATTTCTCAAAAAAAAATATTTGAAATACGATAAGTTCCTATATGAACTTTGAAGAATTTTTGTGGATAAATTCATGTTATTTTGGGAATTCGGAGACATTTTTGGTGCCGGAGCGTTTTCAATTACAAATATCCAAATTTTCAGAACCCGAGAATCAAACTAAGTAAAATTGCGTATTATCACTCAAAGTTACGAATTTTCAGCACCAAAATGTTAATACATCTTTAGGTATTGAATCTTGTTTAATAAATGCAGACACGTAGCAACCGTGGGGGGGGGGGGTCCCCACTTTTCCCCCTACATTACTCTTTTACTATTGGAAATGTTCATTGAAAGGCTAGTTGCCCCCCCCCCCTCCCGAAATAGGAATAGTTTGTGCAAAACTTTTTTATTCAGATGGAAAATCCGGTTTTAAATTTTTCGAGATCAAGAAAAGCTGGACTATTTCCGTTTAAGTGGTCTTAAGAGTTTTATTGATCAAAGAACTGAGTTTGTCAGAGTTTTCAGAAGCATTTTTACATATATATTCTGTAATTCATCAATTAAATATGAAACTGGACAGATAGAAGAGTGGACAGGAACAATCAACAGAGATAAAATTTATTATTCAGTTTATTTCCAAATGTAAAAGAAGTACATTGAGACATATATAGAAAATAGCTCAACAAAAATATTTTATCAAAAATATGAATAAAGTATTTTTTCTAATATATTTACTCAATGCTATGTAGTGTTCGTGAAAAGAACGACAACTCTCATGCAGTCTGGGTTTATTGCAAATAAAGAATAACCATGTTGAATTTGCCACGTACACTTCTATTACAAAACCCACTTAGGTTCAGGAATAACAAATGCAACATATATTTATCATCACACAGAAACTTCACTTAAAGTTTTACAAATCATGTTTCTTTCTCTCCTTCTTTTTTTTTTAAAATGTTATTATGTACATGTACAGTAAAGTCTAAATTTAAAAATAATTATCAAAAATAAGCAATTAAAAAAGTGATCATAAAAATGGAATAATAACAAAGCAATAAAACAGGGCCATTACAAAATTAATGGACAAGGGGGTGAGTAGGAACATCTTGAAGAAAAAATCTAAACCCGGTATCCTTTCCTCTAAATTGCATGATGATTTTCTACTGAGTACTTTATAATAAAGGTGATTGCGATTGGACACAGCGCACCCCATCCCACCCCCCAAAAATGTATAAAAATATAATCTGGCATAATATTTTGGCTAGACATAATTATATGTAGCCGTAATACATTCATCTACAATAGTAGAGATCTAGAGATTCTCTAAATTTATTTACAAACTCTGAACAATGTAAACAGAAACCCGCAGATGGTCTGTATGCAAGTTCTCAAAATGACATCATGATATTTATTTCTTTAAGCAAGATGGAAAATGCAGTAAATATTCAACTCAAAGCTTGGCACTGATCTATAGGACAATTCCACATGAATGTTCACAAATGAATGTCATACACCATGGAATGTTTTACACCTGACTCTTAGTTACAACCATACAATGTCTCTACCGGCTTCCTCAGGACTCTGGATGCTCTAAAAGTTAATAAAAGTATATGTAAAATAATACTGGTATTCAGAGAGAGAGAGAGAGAGAAAGAGAAAGAGAGAGAGAGAGACTTACCAATTAAAGTCCTTTCATCTATTTTCCGGTCAAACGGATCATCCTTTATATTTTTGTTTACTGTTAATAAAAAAAATATGATCTATAATCAGAAATAATCATCGGTATTTTGTTATTAATAAAAAGTACCATTTTAGGTATTTAGGAACAAAACTAGATGGATAACTTACTGATATGAATCATATTGATCTTGCAGGCGTCTGGATGTTTGCAATGGGACTTTGATTTTTGCTTCCAAGACCCAATTTTATTTCTAAATATAATGCAGCAGATGATACACATTATCCATAGTGGTATGCCGATTCCCGCCAAAACAAAGTACACGGTGTGATCATCTGAAACACAAAGTTATTTCTAGGATAATTTTCATCCCTAAAGATGGTGTTATTTAATAAAGAACAAGATCAAGTACTATTCCACAAATATTAGATTAGTTGAGTTTACAACTCTTTTGAATTCGAAGAACTCTACATTTCATTCATATAGATCTATACAATGTACCCTAACAATGTTATACATTTATTGACCCCCCCCTAAAAAAAAAATCTGGAAAAATCTACATGCTTTGTCAGATGATGAAACCATACCATCCTTAAGTTGTCGTCGGACCTTTCTTCCGTGGCTCTCTATTGAGTGACAAACTTTGTCTGTGGTCTCCGTGTACCTGTGTAAAAATGTAGAAGTCTAATTCACAGGAGGAGATTAACATCAATACACATATTTTATTTTTAGTTGACCTATACGATTGCTCATGTTCCCGTATACCAGCCTCATTGTCACAAATGTTTCACTTTTAGTCACAAAGAAGCCCACAAAGCATTGAAAGCACGAAAAATACTCTTTTCAGCTCTGTACATGTCGCTTTAGTGGTCAAAATATTTTAATTTACTTTTTTGAAAATGAGTAATATTTAGTTATAAAGTACAAACTTTACATGAAATATATGGAGCTACTACTGATAACGAACGGCATTCACTATCAAATGTCCATAAAACAATACAAAATAGGAGCAGAGCAAATACGGACCTCAAAAACATCAGAGGTGGGATCAGGTGCCATGGAAGAGTGAGCATCTCTTGTCGACCATCGGTCACACCCGCCGTGTGTCCCTTGTCTTGATAGTGAAATAACGGAAAATTCCGTCGTCAATTTAGTGTATAAATGATGAACTCACAATGAGTATGAAAAACGTCAGTCAGCATTTGTCTCAATGATGAATGTATTTGCTGACAAGGTCACTGTATCGACCACAGAACTTATGAAATGATGACTTTAAACGAGACTGCTGATATTCTTGTTTCATCAACTTGTTTGTCAATAATTTACCTCGTTTTAGAAATTGTTCATACGTACATGTAGAACATGCTCTTGTGTATCGAATCAACTGAGGTAATGAGTATATTAACTCTGTATGTAGGTGATGAAGGTATAAATGCTGCATAAGCAAGTCAAGTTGACGATAGAAAAGTTAGTCATCAGTTTATCATAGAGTTTGGTTGCTACCATTAATGTCTTTTTTCAAGTAAAATACCCAAATATGAAACAGATGTCAGCTGACTAAGTGGTGTCTTTTATTTCAGGCTCAGCAGGATATATCCTTAATATTAGGATGTGTTGCAAATTTTCAAAGTGATTAAAAACATCAAAACAGTGTACACAATTTTTTTTATTCATTCCTTACAGTGCAGGTCGAAGCATATATACTTTTAGCCTTCTGGCAATATTGGGATACTTCATATTTACTATACTTACCCAGTCAGACACTTCCCGCATACATTATCATTCTCTCTTCCACAATGTTGAATAGTGATTCTGTTTTGAATGTGGCAAGGCATTGAACATTTCTCGCACAGGTATTTTGTGTAAGGACCAGAAAATTGGCCAGGCGAACAGGGTAAACAAAGTTGACACATAGCATTTCCCGCCAGACTGTCAACTGAACCCTGTCACAAAAACAAAAACGAAGCAATGTCACTGGACTTGTTTTCAGAAGCAGATATCGTTAAAGATGAGGTACTCTATTAAGCATGTCTTGTAAAATTCGAGTCTCTTTGTCAATGAATTTTTGCATTTACAATTTTTAAAAATCCCATTTGGAAATCCTTGATCCGCCCCCTGATTACAATACACACTTTTTTAAAGTTGACTTACCTTAGAGATATTAAGGCCTTGTCCTTTGGGACAAAGACAAGGTTCACAGACACCATTGTTCAGACGCTCTAGGCCTGCTTTACATTTGACATTTGCGCTTTCACTGAAATGATTCTGGTGTGTAATCACCATAATAAATATCACTTTTATGCTTTCCATTTTCGGACTCCTACAGACAAAGAAACAAAAACTTTTGTGAAAAACCCGATTTCCTAGCAGAGAATACATTTAATTCTTTTTCTGATCATTAAAAATAATATCATTAGTCAGAACTTACCGTCTCAAATACTTGTGAATTTTAATTAACCAATTCCTTGGTACTTGTTTTTATGATCGCTGTTCACGCATCTTTGTTTACAAACAAATAATGAATAAAGCGATTTCAGTGGAGGAAACGTGCACTTCTTTCATTTGCATGAAGTTGTCTGTCCAATGAAACTGTGATCATGCCTTGATCACGCTTTTAGCCGAAAACGAAAATAGAATTGAAGTTGAATTTTAAAATATCAACAGCTCAAGCTATTAAATTTAGAAATGAGATCATCATTATTACTTAATAATATGTATGTTACGAGTAACTAGTGCTAATTGTAACGGGGACCGTTACAGATGTTCCCCAAACGCTCCCCAACTCCCTTTTGGTGCCATATTAAATAAGACAAACTTATTTACCCAGAAGTGTACCAAGTTCATTCAATTTTAGGTAACCTTAAATGTCATTGTACACAGAATCTACATATTTTGATATACTAAATATTAAAGAATTTAATCTATTAAAAAATACTAAGTGTATTTTTTATTTTACTCATTTCACGTGCAATTGTGTTGGATCTATCTATATTCGTCCCACCCCGTTTGGTTGAAAACTAATTATAGCTGTTTAAAGTTTCAAAACATGCATGTGTATGCATGTGCATGGTGACCATACTTTCTTGTAGAGGTCCATTATATCTATCTATGTTCCAAATCCAATCCTGTTTGGTTTAAAATTAAGGGAGTTATAGCTATTTAAAGTTTAAGCCAATCAGATTGCAGCGCACGTGCATGCACGTGTTTTCATGATAATTGCTATATATCTTGTTGTAGGATATCCTAATGTATGGCTATGTTCAAAATTTCAAGGGATTTCGTCAAAAAACAAAAAAGATATAGAGACTTTAGTTTCAGCCAATCAGAGCGAAGTGCACGTTGCGCGTGAATTTCTTGAATTTTACAAATATATCCTTATATTATGAGATTTCATCAAAAATGTAAAAAGTTACGCCTATATCAATTAAATCGGTCATTTCACATGTTGCACGTGCACGCTCTTGCAATATACCTTCGTTCCGCAGTTAACCCTAAAAAGGTTTTACCTACAGTTAAAATCTCTCCCCCAACTTCGTTTGGGGAACCCTTAAATGTCATTGGTATCACTATGTATTACTAAATTGTGTTGGAGCGTCCGTCATCCACAAAACAGTTTTCTCAAATATGTTCTTTGGAATACTATCCTTCGTACTGATGAATTATTAAAGGTAACAATAAAACTTAATTTCTTGAATTTTACAAAATAAATGAGATAAGGATGAAGGAAAATATACAGTTAAGCACAGTTAAAATCTCTCCCCCATCACCATGATGACCAAAGAGGACCGACATGTATTTCTGCATGGTAAAAATTGCGAATCTCTCCGTCTGTCTGTCACATAACATGGTCCAAGATTTATATCCGAGAACATTTGAAATTCAGACTATTGTCCGTGAGTGACATTTTGTATCATTACGTTTACAATACATCCTATCCCATCCATCAAGTACAAGTATCTGATAGTTGAGAATGCAGAAAACTTGAAAAGAATCTGGGCCCGTTTTACAAAAGTACTTACGACTTAAACCAAGATTTAACTTGCTCAAAACTTTCTAATTTACTTTGATTTGAAAGTTGCTTTAACCTTTTAAAAAGGAACTTTAAAAACATGCGTCGTCTTATTTGTTTCTTTCAAAGGTTTGTGAATTTCAATACAAAAATTTAGCATCGTTATTTTTTAAGGGTAACTCTAACAAAATAAAAGAAAGTAATAACAATATATTTTTTAGCTGCAGAAATGTAGCTCTCCGAAAAAATATATATATTGACACACCGGAGAGCTACAGTGCGTGCCACCCATTGAAAAACTGTATATTTATTGCGCACAAAAAATTGCGCTTGGTTCTGGATTAATATTTCCAAATTCTTACCTAAGTTGCAAAAAAGCTAGATTTCAAGCAAAATCTTAGCCATAAGACTTTTTGTGCGCAATAAATATACAGTTTTTTCAATGGGTGGCACTGTAGTTCTCCGGTCTGTCAATATATTTTTTTTCGGAGAGCTACAGTTCTATATATATTTTTATGGTCGCAATTTCAAACCAAATCATTGCATTTGTATTGCTGCAAAATTTTACGTCCAATCTAAGTCTCAAGTTCTTTTGCAAAACTTACTCCAGTGGTACATGTATAAAAGTTCAAAGATCTTGACAGTCGCAAATTTTTACTTGCATCAAAGAGGTATGAATTTGATTAGCATTAGGAGTAAAACTACATTTTCAACATGCATATCTAATAAAGATTGGTTTAAAAAGAAATGAAAAATACACATTCATTTCAGTGCGCCAATTCTAATAGGATTTGAGTAGGTTACACCAAAATTAAATGAATAGATCACTGTTGATTTTGAGGGTTTGGTAGATTTTCAACAACAAACATAAGAAAGATTCAGATTACTGAATAAGAAAGGCGAAGACACCTCACAGTGATTGATCACACAAAAACTACAACAGTACAAATACAAACAATAAAAATCTGTTTATACACTTAGGAAGGACCAGGTGCCTATAAGGGATAAGCATATCTTGTTGACCGCGGTTGCACCCGCCGTGTGTCATATTCTTTTACTGGTGAAAGAATCGAGTAAATCTAAAGTCATTTGCAAAACATTGGTATGAAAACGGCATTTCCTTGATTTCTTACCAATGTTATTTGATCTAATATCCAAAAAATTATTCTTATTTTTACATAATTATGATATTTTAAAACTTCAATGTATTTTATTTACGAAGTTCTAACATATAATCTATACAGTTTCCATGTTTTCCTTTTTTAATTAAAAAAAATCACTAATTCTTGAAAAATGAAATTTGGTTTTGGAAAAATTTTTATCATACGGAAAACGATGATTGAAACTCTATAAATATAGTTTGAAAAACAATAATTGATCAGTTTTGTATCACGCTTTGGACTTTAACCGAGTTATTGAATCAGATGATTTCAAGCTTCAATACCGGTATTTTAAATAATTGGTTATATATTCCTAATTCTTTAATTTTGAAGGAAGTAAATTTTTGAAATAGAATGCACATAATTTGGTACTAGTATTTCAGTCACCAAATATTTGCAACAAATATGTGGAGATAACCAACAGTATTCAAGCTCAAAAGTCGATTAAACAATACAAATAAGGAGCAGAGCAAATACGGACCTCTAACACATCTGAGGTGGGGGGCATAAAACTTAGACGAGCTTACTTTTGATCTAAGTCTTACTTTTTTCCCAAGGAATTAATAGTGGAAAAATGAGACTGAGATCAAAAGTGAGCTCGCCTAAGTTTTATGGCCCCCAGGCCAGAAGTGAGATCAGGTGCCGTGGAGGAGTGAGCATACCCTGTCAACCGGTCACTACCGCCGTGTGCTCCTTGTCATGATCGGAGAAGAACAGAAAAAAAACCGTCGACAATTTAGTGTGTAAATAATGGCCTAACAACTAGTATGAAAAACGTCAGTCAGCAAGGTCATTGTATCTACCATAGAACTTATACCATGGCGATAATGAATGATGACTCTTAACGAGACTGCTGATATTCTTATTTCTGATATTCTTCTTTCATAAAGCTGTTCGTCAAAAATTTATATCGTTTTAGAAATTTTACATACGTGGTAGAGAATGCTCTTGCGTATCGAATAAACTGAGAGAAGTAAATCCAGTATGCAGGTGATGAAGATATATTGCTGCATAATTAAAAGAAGTTGACGATTGAAAAGTTAAAGTCATCACGTTTGTCAAAAAGCTTGGTTGCTAGATTAACATGAACGTCTTTTTCAACTAAAATATCCAAATATGAAATAGATGTATATGTGTGAGACTATGTGGTATCTTTTATCTCAAGCTCACCGGGATACATCGTATCGTCATAAGAATGGGAATAACCACTGTTAATTGACAGTACGTCGTCGATTCATCTAAATGTCGAGTTGAAGGCCACAGTGTTTTCTTCTTTTCACATATAAGGTTTTGGGCAAATTCTGCTTCTTATGAATACAATATAGGTCTGTTAATAACGGAGCGCAATTGGTGCCAATGCCTGAATGGGAATTTCAATAGACTGTTGAAGGACCTGGTCTCCAACAAACAAACAGATATTGTCAATCAGAAACTCTAGCACTTTTTTGAAGTCAACTTCGGACTACCTGTGTGTACAATCAGAATGTATTTTAACAAAATAATTCTGCAAATGACCAGTGACAAGGTAAGTAAATTTTTAAGTTCGATTCTTTATTGAAAAAGCAGCTGTCAATGATTTATTCAAGTTATACAGGACAAAAATTTATTGGGCACTTAAAAAAAACATAGGTAATCAGAGATTACAGAGCTCACCTCAAAAATGCTGTCTTTGTTAGGCAAAGTCTCTTATTAAACAAGTAATTTAGCAGTGTGCATCCCAAGATGCAATACATGTATTTATGTCAATTTTGATCAGATGGGGCATACAGTTACTAAACTCCACCAAAAACTTTAACCTAGTCACAAAACCAACACGTTAAGCAAGGTTGAGGGATGGATCATGCATGCAAATTAGGTTCAGATTTTGTTCTTCTATGTACTTTTTGTAAAACTTGTAAATGTTGTATTGCTATTCAGATTTTATTCATGGGAGAGGACTTTTTAAATTTTTGGAACTTGTGTCCATTCCCTTTGACATATAGTCAATAACATTTATTCAAAACAAAACCTCCTCTAAAACGGCAAACCTGATCACCTGAAAATGATGCATGGTTAGACACCCAGCATCCGAAGCAAGTCCATTAGCATGCATCCTTAGATGTATCATTCATGCAATTTTGGTCAACATAGGGCTTATAGTTACATGGAAGTGAGACTTGCTCCAAAAACGTTAATCTGTTCATTCTTCCGGAAGATGTAGCCTAAGGTCAGACCCAGCATCCGGAGCAAACCTGGTAGCGAGCATCTTTGAAAGTATAATACTTGTACGTTTGCTCAACGTAGCTAGAGCTTATCTTTACGTGGAAATGAGTCCTGCACACACCAAAAATTTTAACCTGTTCACAATCCTGAAAATGTAGGTCAGATGCAACATCCGAAGCAAGTCCATAAGTGCATCCTTAGTCAGAGGTATCATACATGCAAGTTTGGCCAACATAGGGTTTTTTGTTACAAGTTTAGAAATGAGACCTGCACCAAAAATTTAACCTGCTCCAAAAATATTGATCTGGTCATTCCTCTGCTGAAATTGCAGCATCTGAAACATTGACTGGCACAGTGAAACAAGCTAGAAGCATCGATCTTTCATGCATCTCTTATTAATGAAGCTAGGGCAAAGAAATACTTAAAAAGAAAACTGCCCCAAAACTGTAACTTGGCATGCCGACTTCGAGGGTATATCATAAGCTCTCCTCAGCTTCGTTGAGGTGAGCTAAAAAGAACAAATCAAAAACTTTTTCTATTTCATTTAAGAAATAAATACGAAAAAAAATTAACTATTTACAGACACGTGTATTTAACCAAAACATTAAAAAGTGATTTAATACACTATGAAACACTAATCATTCTGTTTATTGGTGAAATAGTTTCTATATCTTCAGAAACTTTTCGCGTCATCAATCAACACTTGACATACCGAAGTCATATCGAACTTTTCGAAAGCTCTGAACAGCACTCGCTTTGTTGCTGACCTGCCACTTCTTTCCACCCACTTTTGTAATACACCATAGTACACGTCAGCAATCTGAGACCCCACCTGGCTACGGATGTTCTTCTCAGTTTGGAAATAGATGTTTTTAGGAATTCCTAAGTCTTCAAAGATTTCCCCTGGTTCATTATCAATGTGCTTGGCAACGCGCAGAAGCAAAGGGTCATCACGTGTGATGGTAACGTCAAATGCTGCATTCAGATGGACTCCGTTATTTTCATTTAGATTTTCTGCAAAAGAAAACTTCCTGTCTCAAGAAAAACACACCAGCAAAGCACTGGCACTAAAAATATCAGAATACATACTAGAATATTTTTCAGAAGACGAACAATACAAGTTTTACCCTGTAAAGGTATACAGTCTGCTTCCAAATCCGTCTCCTCTGCAAGACAAAAACATAATAATGGTTAGGCCTACCAAGCAGTGGGGGGAAAATCACAGATGTAAGAATTAACGAATCTTTCTGTACTGATTATGACATCCTTCATATTTCATTTAATTAAAAACTAATCCTATTGTTATTTACCAAGTTTTGTCGAGGTACTTCCCCATGGATTGCCTTGGGTTTTATCTGTTCCCAAGGAATCTCGACCACCTGTCTTGCTTTTTACAAAAATCAACACAATGACACCGATAATAGCACCCGCCATCAGAACCAACACCACGCTGATAAGAATTTCAGATTTTCCTAAATTTATAAAAATGTTTGAATTCTATTATTCCTCAACATACGTAGTTAAGTCGGTATTGATCGATAGATGATCAGCCTTAATACAAACCTTCTCTTTGGGTTGCTGAATCTTTGTTGGATAGCGTTGGTCCTCTGTCTATTGGCACCTTGCTTGTTGGGTAGGAGGTGGAGACAACTATCTGTCGATATTGTAAACATTCTGGTCTATTGAGACGATCATTTCTACAGCTTACACACTCTTCATCATGGTGGAAAGCCATGTAAAATCTAAGGATCAAAAAGTATCCCCGTAAATAGAAGAAAGTCCCCTGTCTCAGAAAAAATGTCTAGAATTGTCATTTCTTGATTACCCTTTCAGACATTCCCCACATCTCCTGTTGGTTGTAGCATTACAGGCGAGTAATGATTTCCTGTTCATTTCGCCACACGGTGTAGAACAGCTGATACAGGTGTTCTTCGTCCAGGGCTGGCTGAATGTTCCTCTCGGACAGCGGACACATTCTGGACACCCTGTTGGAACACTCTCGCCTACAGAATTTGACTGAAAGAGAGGGCACATCATCAGCTCGGTAAAATTTTAATAACTTACTTATCAATACAGACTTTAAAATCAGAATTAAGGCTTTGTTAACATTAACAGCAAAACATGAAAATCAAAGTAATATTGATGATTGTTTCAGTAGTATGTAGAAGATGAATAATACATATATAACATGTTAAACATTCGTGCTTTTTATCTGAGTTTAAATGAAAGTTATATATATAAGTTCTAATCACAAACTATGATGTTACAATATAATGGAGTTACTTATAACAATGAGGCTTTTCTCAAGATTTCACACCGGGTGACGGAAATAGGTAAAACTTCTGAAATGCAAGATGTTTGTTAGGATTGCATATCCATGTCTGTAAATCAAGTTCAAAATCAACATAAATATACACAAAGATACATAGACATAGTTTTCATATAATAAAATTATAACATATACATGTACCATGACAATATAGAGTATAGAGTAAGACTATATATTTAATAAATAATATGATCAATAGAATATGTATACTTGATCTATAATAGCTCGAGATTCGTTAACAAAGAACTAGTCTAGATATGTTAGGATACCAACCTGTTTATTTTGCCTTACAAAGCCGTTAGGACAAGTACAAGGAATACAACGTCCATTTATAAAAGCTTCTACTCCCGGTATACATGACCTTGCTCTGGCCGATGTTAACTTGACCTGATACCCGCTAGTCAGTAGGAACAGTAAGGCAACCTTTCCCGCCAGATTGGGCTTTAATCTTCAAATTGGACAAATATATTACATCGATGACGCTCTTCGTAATTTTCTGATTTGGTGAAATTTTATGCATCAAATTTCACTCACCAGAACTATACTTCGACCAAAGGCTGCTTCCTTCCTTTGATATCATATAAACCTAAGCTGTTGTTCAGACAATCGGATTTCCAAGTTGAGCATCAGTTACTTCTAGTATTGTGAAGACCACACCTTGTCCGAGGCTGCCGCTTTTCTATTCCGGTTCTTTCTTTTTACGCCCTTTTGATGTTGATCACTCAGCTTTCCCGTGTTTGGAAAATCCACTTTCAATTTACTTTAAATCTAGGTTATGTTTACAAACATTTAAATTTAATTTTTACCACTGGGTCATTTACGGGTACATTCCACTTTTTTTATCGAATACATTAATATTATTTTTATTTATTCATTTTCTGAATAATTTTATAATTGACCAAGAACATTTGAATTGTTTAAGAGAAAAATTGCTTGTGCTTACTCTTATGATCTTTTGTTGTACGAAAAAGGCATGCAGAAACATGAAATCAATTCATTACTCATTTAAGTTTTTATTTATAAATAAGGGGCATTCCGAAATCACTAGACCGAATGACCCAGAAAACATATTTAACATACTGTAACGGGGTGGGGGGGGGGGGGGAACGGGCGGCACCTCTCCTACTACTGCTGGGACCGCACTCCCTCACTCTATCTATAGGGGCTGTCTTATCTTTCGTGGCAAGGCTTACGTTACACAGCTCAACCCGAGCTCAGGAGGGCTAGTATGGAACAGTGGTTCAAAACTCAATACTTTTAAATTTTATTTCACAACACTAAATTATCTCCCTTTAAACAATGAACTCAGATAATACACCACTGCCCAAAACCTAAACCTCCTTTTATTAACCCGCGCTCTCTAAGTTACACTAAATTTATAAATACACGAAATCTCTCAGCTTTTCTTCTCTATTTGTCAAGCTCGTTACAACCTAGACCTACGGAAGTCAATAAAATTCTTGAATACTCATTTATCTCATTACTCAGTTCTTACTCTTTTATATCCCACAATTTCCATCTTGTTGGAAAATCACACTCTGATAAAACCTTGTTAATCTCTGTACTTGAAATGAGACAAAATACAGTTTTACAATTTATTGTAAGAATTATCTCTCAAATGAACAATCAACAAACAAATTCTAAGCTCTGTCTCAGTCTGTCTGTGTCACCTATTAGTCCTGACTTACCTAAAATCAACCTCAATACAACTCACAAAACTCCTAATTCTCAGAACTTCCTTCCAGACCTCCTGGATGAAAGTAAAAACCAATAACTAAAACTTAATCCCTTAAACCTAATTAATTCCTAACAAATTTCAAACACCAGTAATTCCTGCAAATTTCCTAAGTCTGAATTTCAGTTAAAAACAGTAGCAAAATTTAGAAATACACTAGCTTCCGTAGCTAATTGTATAAATTACCTAAACAATTCCAAGTGATTCTAAAATTTAACAACAATTTACCAAAAATTCAAACAACCAGCAAATTTTAACCAAGTCCAATTTCTCAGTTAAAATTCACTAAAACTTGGCCAAAACTTCCTATAAAATTCCACAAATATTCCAAAAGTTCCTAAAAATCCTTAAAATAACCCTGACTCTTCTTAAACTAAAACTAAAAAGTCATTATTAAATCTAAATTCAAAACGCCCAACCCATACTAACTCCTTACCCCTAAAACACGACTTCTCTAAACAAACCAACCTAGCAGAAGAGCAAAAATTCCTTGAATCTCTCTCTTTTATACCATAACATGACGTAAATGTTGGAAACTGTTGGACTCATTGGAAAACGTTGGAGAATCTCTCGTGACATTTCCCGTAAAATGCAAAGTCTATAGAAAAATCTAGTAACTACATACAAGACAACTTTTCTGAATGAAAGTAATCTTCAAACACATTCTTCAATTAGAATAAGTAAATTAAACTCCAAAAATCCAAAAACTATCGTAACTTTTACGATCGGGCTCGACCTACACAATTTACGACCGCCAAGTTTGTAAACAAACGGTAACTGGAAATTCCAGAAGCCCCCCGTTTTTTGGAGAATACCCATACAGAAGGGTAGAAGCCCCAATAAAGTGGTAGAAGCCCCATAAAATTGAATGAAATTGGGTACATAAAACCCTAAGGTGATGTTAAAATGAATGATATTGATAACCGTAAATTTTTATAGCCAATTCTACCTCACAGTCGACAGAAGTCGGGCGCCATTTCTTCTTGTCTTCATATACCGTACACCACGCCCGATCTAAAATCACGATCGCTGAAGTCGTTTACATCATTACCATTATCTTGATCAAAAGTGAATAATATTATTTTTTTTAAAAAAATATATGAAAGGAAAGTTAAGAATATAAATGAAGCTTTAAATATTTACATATTTCCTAAATGAAATAAAATATTAATTATGAAAATATTACATGGCCTACTTGAATACTTTTATCCACACTGGTTTGTACCTACCAAAAAGAATTCTATATCGAAAATCATTATTGAAAATATGAAAATATTTGTATAGATGATGTGTACTGTTACATAAAAACATTGAGATTTAACATGTTGATAGAGATTACTGTAACAGTGGGTGTTTTAAATGAATTTAACTAGGCAAAAATAATTAATAAAGTTCCTTTTTTAAAATTCCAATCATTTATAATATAAATTAAGTTACATAAATTAATGAACAAAGTGATTTAAGTTGTTAATTTATTAAATTTCAAAGGTATTTGTTTTGGGTTTTTTTTTCTTCCAATTGTTTATTTATATTTGAAATTCAGTATTCATGCATTCATTATTATTTTCCAGTTACTTGTTGTAATTTTTATTTTGGGGGTTCTGTTTTATTTGGGGGAGTTTTTTTTTTTTATCATTTTTTTGTTCATGTAATAGAACAAATTATACTCATTGATCTTAGAAAGCAATATGTATCCATTAGAATGAAATTATTAGAATCCAAATCCAGGAAATAAAAAAGTTACATAAAAATGAATAAAATGTGCATAATTGCTTATGCAATCACTTGTAAAGTGGGTGTTATGAGAATATGGTTAGAATATTATTTACACATCAGCTAGTTGTGTTGTTATGTACTGGGATAGAGAGGCACCCCTGTGTGTGTACATGCAATATATACACAGCTGTTGACACTTGGTTCAAGTTGACAATAAACTTCTTTTGATCAAACACCTGTTCTCAGCTAGTCTGACCAACCCCCCTCTGGCAGGGCATGTGTATATATACAGTGAACCTTGACTATGTTTAATTGTTCTTGACGTTCATTATCAAATTGTAAAATAAATGATTTTGTAATATAATATAATCTTTTTTCTAAATAATGTTGATATGAAATGGTAATATGCTTTTAAATACAAATTTTCATTTTAAGCGTTAGCACACACATAAGGAAAATAAGGAAAATATGAATTTGATAATTTTGATACTAATATTAATAATGATAAATTAATAAAGACTTTTTAAATTAGTAATACTTGGAAAATATTCATATAGTTTCCTTATGTCCCAGCTCTAGCCACGTGGGGGCCTCCTTAATTGTAAAGCCATGATTTGAATTTTGAAACAGCTAGATAAATATTAAAATCAAAGGACCGAAAGATTAAAAGATAATTAAAAAAAATTAAAAAGACTTATTTTAATAAAGATACAATATCATTATTCCTAGTCAATCTTTTGTTCATGTATAAACATATTACAACCATGAAAGAAATTGACATAAAATTAAATAACATTATAAAATATTTCATAGAAAGGAATTTATAATTTAATTGGCAACATTAAAAAAAAATGTTCCTGAAACCTAACCTAATCTAACACAACACCAAACAGTATTCACTGGTCTGCACCCGTCTGGCGGGGGAGGAATACTGCCTGATACTAACCCTACTCTAGAAAAAATAATAAATATACAATTTTAAGAACATTGTGGGGTTTTAATGGTTTAAGACTGGTTTAAAAGTGTTTCTGCAAGTGGGAGAAAAAGATATATATTCATCTTCTCTGTCAGATATAGTGTTAGGAATCCAAAACATTTTTGAAAAAACTGTTAAGAAATGATTCGGTTCAGAAAATATTTATCTGAAGTCTGTTTAGGCAAATGATTTGTGGAACCATGGATCCAGGAAAGTACAATTCTACTGTTTTTGACATAAATAACACACTACGAAGGAAATATGTGGAATTCTCAGAATGTGATATTTTGGAGATGTAGGGGTTTAATGAATTCAAATAAAAACATTTGGCTAAAGATGGGATTAGTTTGAACAGAGAGGCAATGGAAATTTTTAGTCAACAGATTCAACTGGCAATGAAATGTAAAATTACATAAAATACCTATAGAAGCTTGGAGATGATAAAAGATTTTCAGTTCACTTAACCAGACTGAGATTTTTTCGTAGTTAAAATTCAAATAAAAATTCTGTTATATTTTATTTTGTGGTGTGATTTATTTTACTTTACTTTTTTAAAAATTCATATTTCTTTTAATTTAAAGACAATTCAAAATGTAAACAACTGATGTAAAATATTTAAAACATCTGAATTTTTTTCTAAGAACAGAACATAAAGAGGTTATTTTGAAATAAAATATCTATATATTTGAAAATTGATATATTCTTTTAATTTACAATTTCTTTCCAGGTTTCAATATTTTCATATTTTGACATTGATTTACTTTTTGTTCTCTTTTAACATATTATACAATTATGGACTCTTTTGGTGTTGAATATGGTTTGTTATTCACCAGAAAAATATTCATATTGACCGAGGCGAAGCCGAGGTCAATATGGATATTTTTCTGGTGAATAACAATTAAACCATATTCAACACCAAAAGAGTCCATAATTGTTTTATTATATAGTCGGGAATAAGACATTGAAGGCTGTATGACGACACCATTTTCATTTGTAATCTTCCATTGCTGAGAATAAAAAAATCTCCAAATTACTGTTTGTTACATCCGTGTTTTCCTTTCCGAATCTTGCTATGTGTAAGACGTCCAAATGTTTGAAATAATCCTGAAATTGGTTTAAATAATTGTTTTTCTGTTCAGATACGTAGATCGCTGCGGCCGTTGCAACCATTGTTTACAACGTTGTTTTTGATAGTTTGATTGTGACGTCACAATGCCGTTGCACGCGCATTGACCCTCCGGTGAATACGGCCTCAAATCCGGTGAATATGTAGTGTTATGAACTGTTTGCGTTTGTATAGATTATATAGGGACTATAAATAGACTATATAATAAAAGTAATTATTATTTTCATTTTTAAAATTTAATTATTATTATTATTGCTTTGAACCCTTGAATTTCATATTTTTATATTTCTAAATTCATAATTTGTCTAAAATCTCAAAAATAAATTCAGTATTTTCATACTTTGAAATTTTTTTTGTTCTCTTTGAAACATATAAGTAATTATTAATTAATTATCATTACTATTTTTATTATTGTTGTTGCTTTAAAGCTTTTTGATATAATCATATCTCTAAATTATGAATTTCTCTAAAATCTCAAAAATAAAAAAAATCTTAAATTATCTTAATGGCTAACGTTCTTAATTTTAAAAAAATATATATTTATTACATAATATTTGATAAATATCTTGCATAAAAAACATATTTAAATTAAAATGAATAATTTTAGCTTTATCTATACGATGATAAACAGCAGCTCGCTTCGAAATTAGATCGGGCGTGGTGTACGGTAAACCAGTAATGGCGCCCGATTTCTGTCGACTCTGAGGTAAAATTGGCTATAAAAATTTACGGATATCGATATCATTCATTTAAACATCACCTTAGGGTTTTATGTACCGCATTTCATTCAATTTTATGGGGCTTCTACCACTTTATTGGGGCTTCTACCCTTCTGTATGGGTATTCTCCAAAAAACGGGGGGCTTCTGGAATTTCCAGTCACCCGTAAACAAATCTACCAGTCTATAAACTGCCGATAATTAACTGAAAACAAGTTAAACTTCAAGAAAACATGGTTTCATCGATAAATCTATGGTTCATCTACTACAGAAGACCAATTAAAGTCCCTGAAACATGAAGTAAGCTAAAATAACACCACAACTTTACTACTGCTATGATCAGCTGATTTCTACGTAACTCAAAACATGTGCACAAACTATTTCAACTCATGTAAATCACTTAAACTTGTCAATAATCACCTATCAACTACATGCAAAGCATAAATCAGTACATATTCCTGCAATATCAAATAATTATAACACATATACAAATTTATCTTAACTCTCCTACAATGTCAACAATAATCAGGTTCAATAACTCTGTATAAAGCTAATCTGTCAAATCTCTGGACCGTTACAATACATTGTACATAAAAAAAGTTCTGTTTACAAACAATGCCAGCTTGAGTTACTTGCGATACTTTTAAGTTTGAATACCGTTTGTTATCTCCATATGTTCCATGATTCCAGGTTCATAGAAGGTTTTGAAATGGTCTTGAAAAATGTCATTTGCACGAACAAAAATAAATAGACCTATAATTTTGGAGAAATCGAATTTCGTTTTATTTAGTTCTGCCTCCGTAATGGAAGATTCAAGGTATATTGTTATTCCCTGTCTGTCCGTCTATATCGTTTGATCTGCTCATATTTTGTATTGTTTAAATGGATTTTTGATCTGAAAACTGTTCGTTATCTCCTGATGTTTCATCTGCTGGTCTGTCAGCAAAAACTCTACCTTGCTCTGGCACCAATTGATCGAAAATAATGGCCAAAGTAGACCAAACGGCCAAATAAAAATGGTACTCGAAAATTTACTTACCTTGTCATTTGTCATTTGCAAAATTATTTAGTTAAAAACATTCTGATTGCACACACAAGTACTCTGAAGATGACATCAAAAAGATGCTTGAGTTTCTGATTGACAATATCTATACCATTTTTGGAGACCAGGTCTTCCAACAATCTATTGGAATTCCAATGGGTACCAATTGCACCCCGTTATTAGCAGACCTATTTTTGTATTCAAATGAAGCAGAATTTGCGCAAAAAACTTTGCGTTGAAAGGAGAAAACACTTGCTGTGGCCCTCAACTCGACATTTAGATATAACGACGACGTACTGTCAATTAACAATGGCAATTTCCATTCTTATGACGATACTATATATCCTGGTGAGCTTGAGATAAAAGATACCACAGAGTCTGACACATCCGTTTCATATTTAAATATTTTACTTGAAAAAGACGTTAATGGTAATCTAACAGACAAGCTCTAGGAAAAACGTGATGACTTTAACTTAAGAAATGAATGTAATAATTTTTTCTTTGATCGATGTATCAAAGAAAAATTTGGACAGAAAACTTCATCAATGCGCATAGCGAATTGATGAAAAAGTTTTCCGTCCAAATTTTTCTTTGATACATCGAACAAAGAAAAAAATATTACATTCATTTCTTATCATTTAATTAAGATTTTAAATTAATAAAATGAAAGTTTCTTTCACTTTTCTATTAAATTTATACATCAAAAACAGTGCGCACGAATACATCACCATAACGTTAACGTTGCTGAAAATTCAAAATGGCTCTAACCATGCTAACGAAAAACGTTCTCAAATATTGTCGTGTGAGTACCAACAGTCTCCAAAATAATTTACAGTTCTTTAACACAAAAAACTTACCTGTTGTGTTATCCCTCTGTGTATATTTTCCCCGGTAAGTTATCTAATTTCGTAAATGCAAAGGGAAGCTACTCAAATATCCTAATAGTTCTAGGTCACAGAAATTTTGGATTTCATTTGCGCATCTTTTCATTTGAATTTCAAACCGAATATATAATTATATATACATATCACAACCTGTCAATGCTGTAAAACCTGAAAGAGTCTGCTGCCGATAGTTCAAGATTAAAGAATTCCATCCTCAATTCATGCAGTGTCGTTTTTCTCAATCACTCGTTTCCCACGATTTAACAGATTTTCGGTTTTCCCCGCTTTGGTAGCATAATAAAACTTTTTTTCAGAGTTCTATTGTTTCATACCAGATATCTCAAAGTCAAACATTTAAGAAAAGTATGCCGATTAAACGATTTCTTCCCTTCTTTCCCGTAACTGTATTGTCGTCATGCAGACGAATTTAATTTGTTTAGCAAAGGGGGATAATTCAAAATGAAACGAAAGTAGAAAATAAGCCAGGAACCTAACGGACAGGTTCCGAAATTCAGGAAAATATTTATTAAAGCAAAGGTATTTGATTATTCCTTCAAAAAGTAACCTGGAAGCGGGGAATATACATGTACCGACTGTCAAAGTAGTTCCGGCTGCTTAGTGCAACCGAACTCTAGATTTTATTGATGCAGTTATCAAAAGAATTTTTTATCCAATCAGAATCAAGTATTTTATAGAAATTAAATGATTTTTCTATCGTCAACTTCCCTTACTTATGCAGCAATATACGTTCATCACCTGCATACGGAGTTTACATATCTCAGTTATATCTCAATTGATTAGATATGCAAACGCATGCTCTAAGCATGAACAATTTCTAAAACGAGGTAAATTATTGACAAACAAGTTGATGAAACAAGAATATCAGCAGGCTCGTGTAAAGTCATCATTTCGTAAGTTCTATAGTCGATACAATGACCTTGTCAGCAAATACAATTTATCATTGAGTCATTGCTGACTGACGTTTTTCATACTAAGTGTTAGTCCATTATTTATACACTGAATTGACGATGGATTTTTCTGTTGCTTCCTGATCATGACAAGGAGCACACGGCGGGTATGACCGTTCGGCAGGGGATGCTCACTCCTTCATGGCACCTGATCTCACCTCTGATGTTTTGGAGGTTCGTGTTTTCTCTGCTCCTAATTTGTAATGTTTTATGTTCTTGTCACAGTGTACAATTATGGTGGACAACCGACGGTGCAGCGTTTGTATTTTTCCTTCACCGCCTTTCAACATACTGGATAAACTTATCGCCTCTGATTTAGTTAAATGTGAAGTTTTTCGCCTCTTTTTTTGTTAAAAATTCTTTTGACATAAATTAAGTATTAAAACGTCATGTAAATTGTTTTATTAATAACAAAATACTCCTTGTCCTGAAGGAAAACAATTCTGAATACAAAACAACATAAATATATCTCTCATACACATATAGAAGTGACTCTAAGTTATGATCTAAGTAGGTCAACAGCATTCCAAGGGGAAGAGGCTTGGTTTGAAGACTAACTCTCACATGCAAACTTTTAAAGTAGTAGTGATGAACATTATATAATAATGAGTAGACATCTATAATGAATAAAGCTTTCACATATGAATTTACTGTACCTCTCCATATCTGCTTTGTAAATTATAAATTGTTCGTAACTCTAACAAAGACTATATTTAAACAAAGTTTATAGAGCTACCTTTGTATATTAATATAATCTAAAGCTTAATGTGTTATGATCATATCATCAATGTATTTACATGTCTTAAGAAATATTATTTAACATTGTTAAAAATATTTCATATACTATTTGTATGTACGGATTATATATATACTATCTTTATCTCTCTCTCTCTCTTTCAATATTAGTGAATGTACATTTACAATAAATGGAAGAAAGTATGGAAAGGGTAAAAGAGATCATAGAAGTAAAAATATCACATGAAATCAGAAATATCATTTATAATAATATATAAAATCTGTGGAGATATGAGCAGAGAACATATTAACATTGCATAAAGGCCCTACATAACAATGCCCTTTTACAACTCTCAGTATTGGTATTCAACAATATATGATTAAATCCTAAAAAAATAATCTCAGATCGATTCAATGAGCAGCATATGGTTATAACTGGTTTAGTTACTAGTAAATGACTAATGGGAAAAATTTCAATATTTTTAAACTTAACTCATAGTTCTCAAATCAGTTAAAAAGTATACACTTTAGACAACATATATGGAGGCAGTGTTTTTTACCATGCAGTTCTATATGTCCAACATTTATTGCAAAAAAAAAATAATAATAAACCTGGAAGATCATAATTAAAAACATCCTCTATTTTCTATCTGCAAATGTGTAAAATTCAACTAATCTTAGTCATTTGAAAAAAAAACTAATTAATATATTTTGAGCAAAAATCACTTCTTTAGGTTTAAAAATAAAAAAGGGCAACTAAAATTCAATTCGTAACAACTTAGCTATTCCTCAATCAAACGTTGAACATTTTTATCTTTATATTAATAATAGTTAGAGTATTAAATCTCCGAGAAAATATAAAGGATCCAATCAATCAAAATAGTATCTGAACTTTGTTAAAATGTTTCTGTGCAAATATAAACATTACACATTCTTTTTATCAAGATTTGTCATCAAAGGAAATAAGAAGACAAACTGAGTACATTTTAGCGTTCCAGAAAGCTTTATATAGTATCGCTTTCGTTGCCTCTTTATCATTTTTCTCGACCCATTTTTTGAGAACTGTTAAATAGTACTCTGCAATAGGGTGTTTTTCACATTCATTATTCTTCTTTGCTTGAAATAATACATGATCTCCAATTTTGAGTTCTTTAAAAACACAAGATGGATCTTTGTCAATTTTTGTTGCGATTGTTCGAAGAAGACTGCCGTCTCTCTTGACAGCTATGGATTTCAGTTTGTTTAATACGTCTGCATCGCATTCAGATATTATTTCAGTGTTTCTAGGAATGTCACCTTAAGGAAAAACAAAACTTCAGATTATTACATATATAAACTAAACTGCATTAAAATAAAACGTAAAAAATTATATAAATTATATAAATGAATTATCTGTGAAATTTATTTCAAGACCATGATTTACCTTCGAAGGGCTGCGAATCCATTTCCAGATCTAAAAAATAAAATATATTTATTTACTGAGCCTTACCGAATGTTAATATATAATGACCAAAATACATTAAGACATCTAGATTTATCTTAAACTCAATATCTGCTGATTATACCTGTATTTGCCACGTCCCCTTTTAATAAAAGCCCCGATGATCCAGTGCTTTGTGTAGAAGTTGATCCAAAACTATCGCCATTTCGATGGCAAGGACCACCGAAACTACACACAGAATAACTAAAGTTATTCCGCTGGAACTCTCTGAAACGAAGAGGAAGGCAATCAGCTTAGAAAGGTGAGTGTGTTTTATTGCTATGAATACAAATTAATAAAAGAAACAATGGATTCCGTGAGGACCCGAAACACACCATATAACTGAGGTTGATCAGATTTCAGATCAAATAAAGGCGTAGAAGTTTCCTTGTTATTGTCATATTTTATTTCCCGTGGACCCATTGTAGTTTTCGTTAGAGAAACCCCTGTCGGAGATCCACCACATTCAGGTGTACGCCAGTTATCTTTGCACGATGTACAGGAAACAGCTCCTTCTAACCATTCAAAGTACCTACAAACCAAATTGTCCAAGTAAAGAGGTAAGTTTTACAAAACTAACTAAATTCATTGTTTGTGGTGTATATATCGACGTACCCAGTAATGCAGTCTCCGCATTTAACATTGCTCCTGCCATCACACGGTTTTTTGTAAAGTCTGTTTAATACATTACATGCTGTAGAACACTCAACGCATTGGAAGTTTGTCTGTCTGTTACTATAGTAACCGGAATCACAACGTGTACAGTTTGGACACTGCAAAGCACCTAGAACTTTGTCATAGGGTATATCCTGGAAAACATAAAATAGTACAATCTTCATGTATGAATTCTTAATTTTCTCATCCCTCAACAACACTTCGTAATAAATTTCTTGAAATTCGTTTGTCGAGATTCAAGACAGATTCAGAACTTCAAACCTTTGTATTGTAAACAAGGCCCGTGCCATGTTTTTGTTTCCATAGGTTAAATATACACTAGTAATATGCTCGTTCAAAGCAGATTTTTCAAATAGATGGTTTAATTCTGAATACGATAGGACAATTTCTACTGATTTGCTGATTCTTTTTTTTTCGTTGTTATAAATATGATATTTCCTACATGTAAACAAAAACAAGGCGCGAGGCTTGTTCATTATGAAAAAAATTAAGCTTCTTTGTGAATCACCAAATGATCAAATGAACATCTTTCTGCTGATCATTATAA
Organism: Saccostrea cuccullata; assembly: GCF_032062105.1. Classification (NCBI taxonomy): domain Eukaryota; kingdom Metazoa; phylum Mollusca; class Bivalvia; order Ostreida; family Ostreidae; genus Saccostrea; species Saccostrea cuccullata. The sequence continues at coordinate 339,451 of NW_026919155.1, read as the reverse complement.
TCCTAAATTATATGAATTGTAAACCTTAAAATTGGTTTTTTAATATATTCGATCAATGCATACTATCTCTGCAAGATATATTATTGTTTTCAGCGGCAGCTCACACAAATTGGTCCGACCAAAATAGTTCCATCATGATTAAGTAGATACAACATTATTGTTCATGATAAGAGTGAAGTTGTGTATTTCATACGTTAAAGAAATCAAAAATAACGTCAAAATATTATTAGAAAATCACTTTCCCCCCGAAATGCAAATAAAAAATATCAATATTCCTACGCTCGCTCCCTCCTCAGCCTTTTTTTTTTTTTACATGTTTGATAATAGAGAATATTTAGGTCATTCTTCGATTCATATTTTTTCACCGATGAATTGATAATACTATATCAACAATTGTATTAAGTACATGTTTATAGTCTGTTAATTATCATACAATTTCCTTTTAAGAAAAAATAAATCATTCTGTGTGTGTATATTATTAAATGACGGAATTTTCAATCCCTGGCTGGATTCTGCTCACGTGTGTACACTTTGTAAACTGTAGGGGATAAAATGTGTGGCAAAACGAGTGTAATAATTATATTGTTTTGAAATGATAATTCCTGGTTAAAGTTTAGAATTTATTCAAGTCCAAAAGTACAAAATCAAAATTTACATTTTTACACAAAAATTCCTAAAGTGAGAGTGAATTACAAATAAACTCAGGCACGTCTCATCTTTGACAACTCCTCCCACATTTCATAAATGAACCAATGAAACAAGTTAAAAGACAGTAGAAAAGTTTGGGGAAAGCTCAATGACATTAATTTATAGCACAGGAAACAATTTGAGTAAGCATAACAAATTCAAAGAAACACCAGTCTAAGATCTGACCATAAACCTGATAACAATTATGAGCTAATAGCATCGATACCGTGGGATGGAGAGAGAGATGTCAAGTTTGAGAAATTACAAACACGTGCAGCAGTGCTCTTTCTGAAGATCAAATAAAACAATTAATTTTCAATTACAAATTCCCAGTATATCAATTATAATATTTAAACAATACCTAAATCATAAGTACATCTAAGAAACTAACAATTTGTCTTTATCAAAAATATGTATTTATACGCATGTATATAACATCCGCCCCCTCAAAAAAAATTGGCATACAATTTTCAACATTAAACGATAAAGACAATCATAAAATACGCACACAAAAGAAATGTTATACAAAATGATAATGAAGAAAATATAATACATGTACAAGAAGAAAAATACATTCTAGTAATGAAATCAGAAGTGAATAAAATGTTTTCGAAGCATGTATACTTTGGTACCATCAAACATTCTCACATTCATACAAACATAATATTCAAATCAGAGTGCATCATAAGAACTCATAACTTGCGCGGCAATGCATAGTGAAAAAAAATGTAAACAACAAATTCTCGAATATGGTTATTCAAAGTATAACCTGTATGGAATAACACATCCTCGGTTAGAATAAATCATACCACTTTCAAATAAAGATAAAACAATATTCAATTACGTAATTGCATAAGGTATAACCCTGACGGAATAAAACATCCTTGGTTAGAAAAAGCAATTAATATATCAAACCAACACAAAATTTTTATGTTACACGATGTATGCCACAAATACTGCATACTAATACTATGTAGAATTGCATAAGGTATAACCCTGTCGGAATAAAACATCCTTGGTTAGAAAAGCAATTACAATATCAAACCAACGCAAAATTTTCATATCACACGATGTATGCCACAAATATCGCATACTAGTAATTCCTACCTTCTCAATTTCTACCGTTTTCAACAATATGTATAAGCTGTAATACTTGTGGAATAAAACATCCGTAATTACATAAACATACATATGAAACACTGTAAATTAATACAGATCAAAAGTATCAAACAAACATATTATGCAAACAAAAAAATAAAATATATCAACAGTATACACAAATGTAACATGCATTTTTTTTCAATGATTTTCTGTTTTTACATTTTTTTTTCAAGTGTTCATAATCATTTTAATACATTGTATAAAGACGTCATAAATTAGGTGGCGGTCGCGTGTCGATAGCACATTTGGCTTAATTTCGCATTGGGCTTCTTTCCACCAATACCGTTCCAATTGCACACTCGTTGAACGTGTCCTTCACCCGAACAACTGTGGCACGTACGGACATTCGCGCGGTAATGATTGTTATTCCGCATCCCTCTTGGACGGTCGCGACTCGGAGCCTCCAGTCTGTCCAGCCTGTCAGTAATCGACTTCATCATCTGGAAGAGTTGTTCATCTCGACCACGGCTAGGCTTCTCCTCGATACGGACTGCAGCTACAGTGTTAGGGGGGCTCGTCCTGTATCCATACGCCTCACCAAGTTTGGCTTGTTGTAAAGCATCCGTAAAATTTGTGACGGATGCTGTCCGAACAAAGAACGCTAACTGTTGTGGTAGTTCATTGAAACATTTGGTTATAAGGTCTCTCTCTGGTTTTTGTAGTTTAGTCCCTTTTTCTAGAATTTTGCTATGAAAGTCCTCAATGGGCTGTGTGGGACTAAGAGAAAGACTTTCAAATATGGCACTCTCCGCAACCATGTTTGGATCCAGCATATCAGTTTTGGCGTACTGACATACGAAAGCGTGTCTGACAGATGTCCATGTGCCCTTTGATGTATCATCCAAAGAATTAAACCAAATTAGGGCAGGGCCTTTTAGGTGTAGATGAAAGGCAGCAATCCTTCGGCTGTCATCCCTCAGGTTTTGAAAAATACAAAAGGATTCAAATTCAGATAGAAAGTTTTGGCCATTCTCACTGGCAAATCCCGAAAACTTGCGTATAAAAACTTTGTCCGAAATTGGCAGGGGAATTTGTGTGTTACATCTCCCATAGGTTGGATTCAGACGTGGCCGAAAGATTGGTGTTTCCTCCCAATCATCCATGTTCAAATCTGTTGGTGCTGGAGACACATAATTTTCTGGTCTATACATTTTTGTCAGTTTATGTAGTCCGAATAAAAAGAAAAAGTGAATACAATAGATCCAAAGTTTAGTCCAAAGTCACTAATGAAATACCCGGATTCTCCACCATGTAATAATTATATTGTTTTGAAATGATAATTCCTGGTTAAAGTTTAGAATTTATTCAAGTCCAAAAGTACAAAATCAAAATTTACATTTTTACACAAAAATTCCTAAAGTGAGAGTGAATTACAAATAAACTCAGGCACGTCTCATCTTTGACAACTCCTCCCACATTTCATAAATGAACCAATGAAACAAGTTAAAAGACAGTAGAAAAGTTTGGGGAAAGCTCAATGACATTAATTTATAGCACAGGAAACAATTTGAGTAAGCATAACAAATTCAAAGAAACACCAGTCTAAGATCTGACCATAAACCTGATAACAATTATGAGCTAATAGCATCGATACCGTGGGATGGAGAGAGAGATGTCAAGTTTGAGAAATTACAAACACGTGCAGCAGTGCTCTTTCTGAAGATCAAATAAAAAAAAATAATTTTCAATTACAGATTCCCAGTACATCAATTATAATATCTAAACAATACCTAAATCATAAGTACATCTAAGAAACTAACAATTTGTCTTTATCAAAAATATGTATTTATACGCATGTATATAACACGAGAACTGGGTCGGACATTCGGGTTCGTGTTGGAGTTCAGCATAGGCTTACCATTTTATATAGAACTTGAATAATGTAAGTAATATCTGCGACGAATACATTAGCATATTTCAGTAATTTTCAAAACAAAAAAGGTCCGATCCGGTCTTGATTTTCCTAACACGGCCATTTTAAACACAAGTTGTTGCAGATGCAAATGTTAGAACAAACTATATATAGTTCAACAGGGATTGTATAATTTTTATTAATCAGAATTCGTATTCATATGATCTAATTAAGAAAAGAAAAGTTTTGTCTGCCATCGTAACTTCTCGGCAAAACAAAACGTGTTCCTCCGAGCTCGCTGGATACGTTTAACAGCTCCATCGCACGTGTGTAGATCAAGGCTAATGTTGGTCTTGCGGACACAGGTTCATGTAGGCCTATGTGTACCGTTTGTTAGGAGACTGGGTGACCTCACCATGCTCACGAAATTTACACCAGTTCCATAACTAGGCCGTAGACATTGCAGTTTTTTTATTAACGTCATTATAAACACTGATAAGCATATTAAAGCTGACATGAACTCTTAAAAAGGCACCATTTTTCATCTTTGTACGACTTACTACATTCCTGTACGCCTTTGTCCGCCATATTTCTTCGATTCCGCCATATTTACTTGAAAATTTTTGGCCACCTGTACCTATTATATAAAGCCTGGTGCATTTGTTTCACTTGAGTGATTTTCTAGCTTGGCTGTCGACATGTACACATCTCCGATAGCATAGTTGTCATAAATCCATAAACTGACCAAATACATGTTTTAAAAGTTAACAAAAACTAGAACTATACTGAGAAGTAAATTATTTTTGAATGCATTTGCTGCAATTTAGAAAAAAATAACACGGAAAACAGCAAAAGCCGTTTGGATATGCACGCATGCAGGTCGAGAATACGCATCGAACGCAATGATAAAGATATTTACCTGAATACTGCTATCGTTACAGGGATGTGCACATGTCGAAAGAAATATCCTATTTTACTTTTATTGAAATATGCATCTCAGAATTCTTGTAATCCATTGCTAACTGAATAGTAAAAAATTGTCACCACATAGCACTTGGACACACGTGGTCCACGACGATAGTCTATTTGGTCAGGGGAAATTTCAAAGGTGGAAAGCTTACTGGTATAATTTTGGTTGACTGAAAAAGTGCAATTTTTTTTCAAAAATAAATATTACTCTTGTCTGTATATGTAAATGTAAACAAAATTTATAAACATGGCTTAATTACATTAAATTTACTCAGTATTTTATAGCATGCAACATAACGAATCATTCTTCCTTTGACGAGATTCTCCCGTGAAAGGGGGGGGGGGGGGCGGGGGTAAAAAAAATGCATAAAGCTAACTGAAAAAGATAGGATTTTTTTTACGATCAAATATTTTCATTATAAATAATGTGTATTACCTTTATTTATTTATTTTTTTTTTTAAATAAAGACCTTATAATACTTGATTTAGACTTATTTTCATAATTTTATACACAATAAACGAGTTTGATTCTATGGTACATGAATAATCAAAATAGAATTCATTGGCGGATCCAGAGGTGGAGTGGGGTTCCAGGGATTGGAACCCCCGGCCTTTATTTTTGTACACACATACGGAGAGAGAGAGAGAGAATGTTTTTTTTGTGTAATATAGAGTATAGGTATTTATACGTCTAATAATATGAATAATTTGAAGAAATAAAAAAAATCTCTGTCCTTTCAGTTCTCTAGATCTGTAGATTTTCGCGGATTTGCTTTCCTCCGCGTACCTCCAATCATTTTTCAATCAACTATTTGAATATCTTCACCATTGTACAACAGTTCAAAAATCACAAAATATATAGGTGATTTTATACATAACAGTAGATCTATAAAGCATGCGTGAATAAGAAACTAAACCAAAAAATTGTACGTTGCTATAAATGTGAAGTATGGGAATTTAGGCGGGGGGCATATTTTATTTTATTTTTCTTTATAAACGAGCACAATTTTCTCAGGAAACAGTGTTTATTGTTATTCATAATGTGTTTGAAATTAATCACATTCTGAAATTTTATGCTTTTTTTCTGTTAAGCATAGCATTCTTTCTGAAAGTAGCGAGCTGCACTTTAGTATGTAATGAAACTCACCTCTGAGTTCTTTTAAATTACAATGGGGACAAATTCTATCTTGTCTTGGTGACCCTGTCTAAGGGCTTCGACAACCCACAAGTAACATGCAAGAAAGATTCCAGCGAACTTTTTTACCATTTTTGGACCATTTTCAGAAGTAACTAACTTTAAGAAGTATGCATGAAATATTTCGATTCGGTAAAGATAAAGGTTTAAAATGTTTCCGTAGTATGCTGATGGAGGGGGGGGGGGCTCATTTTTTCTGAGGATAATCTTTGCTGCAGTTTTAAATAAATTAAAATTTTGATTCGGAAGCTCCCTCCACATTTTCTGTGTGCAGGAAAATACGCAGATTCAAGCATTCAAAAGTAATGTACTGAACAAAAAAGTTACAGGAAGCCTCCTTTATCCCCTACCAAAAAGGATTGTATAGAGTGTGGTGCTTAGGTTTTTTTGTTTTGTTTTTTTGTGTTTGTTTTGTTTTGTTTTGCTTGTCAACTGATTTTGGAGGTCCCCCATCAATATAAATTGAAGTGGCTGTGTTGTGATTCTATGCATGAGTGCCATGCGCGGATCTAGAGGGGGTTAGGACCCCCCCCCCCCCCCTCCTCCCCTGGGATTTGCAAGGTTATTAAATTTATTTACTAAAGCAACAAAAAAGTTACGTAGGAACCCCCTCGGAAAACGCAGACTCCCTGGTAAACGCGAATTTGTGTTAAATTGGTATGAAAGGCTAAGGTTTGAAGCATTAGAAATCATTGGCTACCCCCCGAAATAGGTTTTGAAGTTTGGGCGAGTTTACGGGGTTTTTTTTTTTTGCATGTCAAGAAATATCTGGGTTGGATATAAATTATTAATAGTCGAAGCATATAGGAAGGGAAAGCAAACTGCCGATGAGAGTTCCACATTCTACCAAAAATTGGCTTTTTTATACCTCTTGTCTAAATAATTTTTGTCCAGATTCCTTTCCAGAGAAGGTACATGTATTTGAGAAAATTCCCAATGTTCCCATTTCTATGATGTAGACTTCACGTTTACATGTATTTTCCTTTCAATTTCGGCGTTTAGGTTTATTTTCTTGTCAAAAGTAAAATTATTATTTCAATATTTGAACAAGTTTCGACATCCCCGTCTGACAAAAAAAAATCTTTGATCTGTCCCAAGATCTAACAAATGGTACTGCACAAAATACATATGATTTTATATCTATTATTGCGCTAACAGATGGTTACAGGAGGAAGAGAGAGCGAGAGAGTTCAATGAATAAAAGAGAGATTAAAAATTATTTGTATTCCACCAGGTTTCAAGTTTCCCTACCAAGGTTTTTAAAAGTATCTCCCAAATATTGCAACAGAAATTACTTTTATTTTAAAAAAAAACTAGACTGTCAGACAGGGATACTGAAATCTCGAAAGACTTCCTCTAATAATTATAAAACAGCCACATTCCGCAAAAATGTTCATACTTTGTGGTCGGAGTGAGACAATAAAAAATCTTCAAAAATGGAATTGGCAGAAATGTCTGTCTTCCAAGAATATTTAGGTAACGGCCAGTTCAATTATTTCTGCCCCCCACCCTTAAAATACAAATGCCTCAATATCAGTCTAAAAGGGGGATGTTTTTTCCGCGTGTGTGTTAAAGAACGTACAGATGCACACATAAACTTTTGTATTCTGGTTAAATGTTTTTAAGTCTTGAACTAAATATTTACCGTATATCAAATTACTTGGTTTAGATTTGAGATTAGTACTAAAATAATCAGTTGTAATTGACAAATGAATTTTGCGATGCAAAACAACTGCAGACTATGTAAAGAATGTTTATTAGAACTAGATAGACAATTTTCAGTTATACCTTATGAAGCCGTTATAATTATACTTTAAACCCCCCCCCCCCATTTCAACCGCGCAAATACCACTCTTTTCCACTTGTGATATTTTCCCTGACCAAAATCTGATCAGCACGGACTAAGTGTATCGACGCGCTAGACTGTACGGAGTAGATACAGTGTGTTTATTGAGTTTTTATGGTGTTTTTTGTGATGCATATTTCAATAAATGGAATTCAGGGTGTATATCACTTGACTTGTGCACATCTTCGAACCGATGCAGTGATCTTATTATCAGGTATGGGTACGTTTACAGCGTTCGACGCGTTTTCTCGACATGCATCAAAGTCTGCATAAAACCTGTAAATCAAAGACGCTGATTGTTTTGTTCCATTCAAATGATAATAATTTCAAAGTGTGTTTACGGGTTTTAGTGCTTTTTATTTCATGTTTATTCTGCATAAATTGGCACAGTGTAAAAATGCATACTCGTGCAACTAAATCTTTCTTTCAAACTTGCATTTTCTTTCTTTTTTTATTACATTTGATTCAAATCTATAATTATTCAGAAATATGATCATTATGTTGTGTGGGTTTGAAATGTCTTGATCAACCCATGTGTTTTCAAATGTTTTACCATCGGAGATGTGCACAAGTCGATAGCCAAGCCAAAAAATCATTCAAGTGTAACGAGGGCATTCGGGTATATATCGTTACAATAAGACAAGGTATCTGAAAGAAATATGGCGGAATACGGCTATAGTTGGTATGAAACAAGTCGTACATAGATGAAAAAGTTGCGTTTTTAAGAATTCATGTCAGCTTTAAATCTAAAAGTCGAATATCTTTGGATATGGGGTAACCCATATCTATTCTTGTTTAAAAATCAATTGAAACTGTATTCATCCCTCTTTAAGATCATATTAATTAGACTGTCAGATACTATGTTTTACAATACGGAGACTTGTAGAAAAGGAGCTGATGTTTATACGATTATATCCATAGAGAGTTCTTGTCATAACACATATACTTGTGAAGTATGAAAGTTCTTGAACCAACTGTTTAAAAGTTATTGCCATGCAGGGTTAAAGTTTGGTAATTTTTTGCATAAAAATGTGTCAAAGATCAAGAGGTCAAATATATTGGCACTCAAAGAAAGGTCTTGTCACAAGGAAAACACATGTGAAATATGAAAGCTTTAACTCATCTCAATCGAAAGGTATGGCAAAGGTTAAAGTTGTTGCGGGCAAACAGACATAGACAGACAGGTAAACGGACGGACAGGGCAAAAACTATATACACCCAAATCGATTACAGGGGTATAAAACACACTAGAAACTCGTATAAATTTTAAGAACATCCTGGTTTTGAATGTAAAGCTTTACACGTGACTCTGTCAAGCGCAAGTAAAGACCATGATCGAAGGCTTATATCTATTTTAGTTTTTCCAAAATCAGAATAATTCATGGCACTGAATCAATATAAATTTTAGAACCTTTTGTTTTCCCCTGCCAATGTGTGTCTTGCAATAAACCTACCTGGCTAATCGTTTTCTCGTACCCTCGGGGACACTTACACCGCACACATCTTTCTTTATCTGTGGAATACATCCATTTCCCTCTCTGACATGGAGCTTTTTTGGCCAAAAGTGTTCCACTTCCAATCAAGTAAAGCAAATACAGTGTGGCCAACGGCGCTTTGTTCATTATCAGGATATCCTGAAAATATACGCATAAAACAGTTGCTATCTTTGTTCTGCTAACCAATTGATCAATGCTGGAGGAGCATGTATTACTGTAAGAAATACATGTATGTTAAGTCTGTGCATATGACAATACTTCAACCACAACTAAACACTATATTTTTTTTTTCACCGTTTCCTCTATAGATGATACTAAGGGGGAATTGAACGGTTCTGGAAGTTTGACTTGAAGAAGATTCTGTCATCGTTTTGTTTTGTTCCCTTCAAAAATGCCTGTAAATGGCATGCATATGATAATGAGTTAAAAGTTAACTTTCTACCTTTATAAATCAGTTTTGGTTGATTTCGGTATGCCCGATATGAGAGGAAAAAAAATATCATCGTTACTACATCTACATGGTATTCTGAAGTTATTTGAAATAGTTATATTTCTTTTATGATAAAAATATTTTAAAAATAGATTTGAATTTAATTCAATTCAATAAAATATACACTTAAATAAATGTAGTTTTTCTTAAGAATATAAATTATTAAATAATGTAATGTGGGGGGGGGGGGGGGGGGATTGGAATTTAATTCGGCGTTTGAACAGATTAATCATGTTCGTGATATATGCACTGTTTGAAGATTTGTATTATTTGTAGTTTTACTTTTTGAGATCGATCACTGTTTGTTATCGTAAATTTTTCCATTCATACAGAACAAAAACTTGGCTTTCTGCCAATTTGTCATGAGTGAAGGCGGATTAAAAAAGGAGTTTTATAAAACATGAAAAAGAATTAAATATCATTCAAAGGGTCAATATATACTCACATTCCTGTACTTTCCTGCTCACTATTTATTTTCAATATGCACATCGAAATTTAGTCAAAATTTAACGAAACATGTACTGTCTTCTGAGTGAAATTGCGTATATCCTTTGTTTATGTTTTCCCTTTAAACTTTGACCGGAGTATAAGGGTTAAATGGTTAAGGTGGCATAAATATTCTACTTGATGTAACATTGTATAATTATTTTGACCAAGAAAAAAAATGAAATTATAAAAAATCAGTAACTGAGAAATCTAATAATAATTCCTCCCAGGCTTGTTTTTTTTTTAAAAATCATTTTTTAATAAAAAGATTCTCGTGACTTAATGATTCATCGGTGACCTCTTTATCGAAACACCACAATTTTATTTAACCAAATGATAAAAAAATCGAATGAATAAATGAAAAAACGTGTACTTACATCTATATTTCCCTATGCTGTCTTTATTTTGAAACTGCAGAATGTGGAATCTTAAGTTTTTCACGAAACATGAAAGGCAAAAATACACATTTCGCCGACATCTTTGTTTGTAAACATTAAATACCAGAGTTCCTGATTGGTTGACATACTTCTATATGAATGAACTGGCTGAACTTTTAGGTCGTTTTACAAAAGAACTCACGATCAGACTGTAAGTTTGTGAATAATTATCTTCTTTATATTAATTGAAAATTATTTTGATACAAAAAATAAAAATACAAATTATTTTGGCTTTTTCAGTTGAAAGAATTTGAAACATGACAGATGCATGGAACAAACTGAAGTTGTCTCTTTAGCTGAAATAGATGGGCATAAAAATATTTCATCATTTTCTACAAAAGAAAAGATTTAAAATAATATATTTCATTCCTTTCAACTTAATATAACCCATAAGATTCTGATAGACAACTACCTAATATGGCGAAAATCTTTTTAAATGGTAGACTTAAATGTAAACGAAAAAAGAAAATGCTTATTAAAGTGTGGGAAATAATTAATGAAAAAAGACGATTCTCTGAAAACTTGATGACTTCAACTTTTCTATCGTCAATTTCTCTTATTTACATGTATCTAATTCATGTAGTTGATGTACCATTATCTCCTGCATATCGAGTTTATGTCTCCCTGTTGATCAGAAACGCAAGAACACGCTAATAGGTACATACAATTTCTAAATCAAGGCAAGCTATTGAAAGACAAGTTGATGAAACAAGAATATCAACAGTCCAGCTCATAGTCGATATTTTGCTTTTACGGTTAACACAATAACCTTGTCAGCAAATACAATCTAACATTCAAGAGGCATTTCTAAAAAAAAATGTTAGCCCATTATTTTCACGCTGAATTGACGGTGGATTTTTTCGTTTGTCCGAGCTTCATGCCAAGAAGCTAGAGCTTTGTGAACGGCCGACAAGGGATGCTTACTCCTCAATGACACCTAATCCTACCTCTGATATTTTTATAGATCTTTATTACTCTCTTCGCTATTTTTTGTTTCGCCCTGCCCACTATGTTTAGTATTAATGGACTTTTGGTCGATTATTCTTCATTATTATTATATTTTATTAAACTTTTCAACTTCCCTCTAAGGTATGACACTCGTGAAATATGTTATATCAAGGAATTTTTAGAAGTATATTTTGGATAAGTACTCATATAGTATGACTCAAAGTTGCAGAGAAAATAGGGGTCAATTAAGTTCACTTTTTTGCACTTAAATTTTAACTCTTTGGTTAATTACTTTAACCTTTATCATATTTTATCAGATGTAACCATGGCAATAAATATTGTCTTATTTTACGTAAAATAGTTTAAACAAAATTAATCATTGACCAAATCTTGCAGATTAATGCGCGTTTATTATTGTGTGATCGTTTTGCACGAAAAAAAGTAACATATCTGGGATATTTTAAAAAATCTAAATGGGCAATAAAATATTTTCTTGTATTAAACGTTTTACGACTTAAGTGCTGATTAGTCATAGGTATCGAGTTGTTTAAAATAATGAAAGAAAAGCTGGAGTCAGTGAAATTATTGAAATTTTGAAATATTGGTCAAAATATGCGATTTTCAAGCAAAAAACGATGTTTTTATCTTGAATTCTTTAATATATCTTCATTTCTCGGCAATGTTTGTTGAGAAAAGGTGTAAAATTTGTTCTAAAATATAATTTCAGAACTATATTTAATAATCCTAGCATATCATTACGGAAAATATTCTTTGAGTTAAAGTATGTGAGGCTAAAGTTCCAAGATATAAAAATAAATATGCAGATTTGCAGAATTTTCTGCTAAATATCCTTCCACCACCAGAAAGAGTCCCTTATAAATCTTGCTTCTTTATGAATTTTTGAACATTTAGATATGTTATAAAAATTGAAATATGATAAAAGGTTTTGAAGTAAAAGGCTCTGTCTGAGCTTTTCTAAAAAGATGACGAGTGACATACCTCAATTAAATATCTTTTAACTTTACGATAATAGTTAAAGAGATCTGAATATCTATGCGTTGGCATATATATTGATAGTTTTGAATAATGTTGATGTAAATGTATATCGATTACCAAAATCCAAGTTTAAATTAAATTTTCAAAATATTTTTAAATTACATGTTAGGAGGATCATTTTCTGTATAAAACATTCAAGATAAGTAACTATACTGTTCCTTTTTACTAAAGGGTCTAATTTAAAGTTGTCTATCTTTCAACATGTATGACTGCCCAATCGCTTATACTTTTCAATAGATTATATTCTTGGAAAAAGTTGTTGTTCTCTTCAATAAAATTACTAAAAAACACCAGATTTATTGTAGATGTTAGATTCGGATAAAGCTGTTTTAACGTGTAATATCTCTCTGATATTATACCAATATACTTTAATATGTTTAACACTTTCCCAAATTTCTATTCCATCTCTCTGATAAGAGAGATAGCATACTAAGGAAAGAACAAGGTATGGTTTTCAAACAAATCTTGCCCCGTGATTTTCTAAAAAAAAAAAAAAAAAAAAAAAAAAAAAAAAAAAAAAAAAGGAAAAGAAACTGGTGTAAAATATGAAAAAACATGCTTTTTGAATCATTGGAAGTCCATGCAGAAAAATCATACAAATTATTTTTCTCACAAGTGTTTTAAATGCTAATTGTGACGTCATAAACATGTGCATTTTCCCGTATTTTCTTGAAAAGTTGCAGAAGACACAAATTTTTAGAGGAATTTTCTTTCAGATAATATTGTCCACAGGCATCGCCCACAAAAATTTTAAGATATGTGATTTTTTATTGACTTTTGCACAACACATCAAAATATTAAAGTGGGCAACGGCTGTGGACACTATTTTCTAAAGGAAAATTACCCTTGAAATGGACCATTTTGAGGCTTTTTCTGTTTAAAATAGAGAAATGCATCACTTTAATGACGTCATATTTGCAGAATGGTAATGCTTCATGCATTAATCTTTCCTGATTTATCACAGTCATATACTTAACTAATATTTAAGGCAGTTTGAAAACTTTTTGATGACATAACATTTTAGGGAACAATCAAGCTAAAACCATACCAACTTCTTAGTTAACCTAAAATAATTAAACCCAGTTCCTTTGATCTGTTAAAATCGAGATATTTTCTATATCTTAATTATAACATAGAATTACTTGAACTGTTACAGAAATTTTAGATGCAGATTTCTTAAAAATCAATTTATTTGTTTAACTAAAGACCGATAATTTGCTTCACTAAAGATCAATTAATTTGCTTCACTAATCAAATTATTTTTGAAGAGCAGGAACTCCTGTCTATATGAGTGTATTTTTATTTCACAAGTACAGAAAACAATATGATATTCTGCTTTAGAAAGCGACGGTTCATGTTTTCAAATGTGAATTACAAACGTATGATAATAAATACAGTGTATTATTTTTCATATATACCTCATATTTTTAATTTTATTGCGAAAAAAAAAATACCTATCTTTCTATTCACCATATCACATTTTCTTCATATCATGATTATACGTATATTATTCCTTTCTGAAAAAAAGTAAGCAACGCTTCATTCCCTTTAAATCTAGTGATATTGTTGTTTGTGGGAAAAAACCCATTTATAACTAGTATGCAATCTTTGAATCAGGTTCATACAGTATTGTACATGTATTGTCCATTTACATCATAGAATGACCCAATCAGAAGTTCTTATTAATAATGTAATCATTATCAGATTTTTATTTAAAGGTATCGAAGAAAAATCTTGTTCTTTTTAGTAGCGACTCTGCAAAATTGTCTATAAGAGTACTGCACTGCAATATATTCACGAAGTGGTGTAAATCAGATGTGGATACTTTAAAATTCCAAGGAACTTTTGGACGATTTGAAATCACAAGATTTTACCAAAATCAACAGCTTAAAAACTTACAACTTTTCAACTTTATACAGAACCATTCACCGCGATAAATTAAAGTCCAGGCTTTTCGATATCATTGACGTACTGTCAATTAACAACATGGTAATTTCCATTCTTATGTCGATAAGATATATCCTGGTGAGCTTGAGATACCACAGAGTTTGACATATCTGTTCATATTTAGACGTTAATGGTAATCTAACAACCAAGCTCTATGAAAAAAGGTGACGACTTTAACATTATTTTCTATTGTCAACTTCCCTTACTTATGCAGCAATATACCTTTATAACCTGCATACGGATTTACATATTTCAGTTGATAAGATACGCAAGAGCAATAGAATTTGACATAGAACAATTTCTAAAACGAGGTAAATTATTGACAAACAAGTTGATGCGACAAGCTTTTCAGCAACCTTGGATTTAAGTCATCATTTCGTAAGTTCTATGGTCAATACAATGACCTTGTCAGCAAATACAATTTATCATTGAGTCAAATACTGACTGACGTTTTTCATACTAATTGTTGTTCCATAATTTATACACTGAAATGACGACGGATTTTTCCGTTACTGTCTTGTTACCAGACGTGGCATCTCAAAATGCAAAAAAAATAACGAGTTTTCCTGTTTTTATAGAGTACTACAAAACTATAATGGGCAGAAGAGATTGATATGAAAACATAATAAAAATTATTGGAGATATTCTTAAATTTCTATGTTTTAAATTTCAAGAGCGTATGCTTATTACTTTTTCTTTAATAACATTCTTATTACCCATTTCTTAAGATCTTCAGTTTTTCATATAACGTCAAAACCACACTACAACGACGTCAACCTACATATCAATTGCAAAATCATTATCAGACATTGCCAATAATATTCCAATATGATTGGATAATGCCAGAATATTTGAAATTACGTTATATTTCCATTGTTTTGTAATTCATTATTTCTGAGAATTTTGTTTATTATAAGATCTTCCAATATTTTAAATTACTTTATCACATTCTGCCAGTCTAATATGAAACCCAATGAATTAAAACAGTCTGTTTTATTGTACTTGTTGAGATCCAAATTTACAAATTCTTCCAACGTTATCATCCTCTTTGTAAAAATAAAACTGGTTCCCAAAATCGGATGAAACAAGAATATCAGCAGCAGTTTACAGTCCTCATTTCTTGAGTGCTTAGGTCAATACAGTGACCTTGTGAGCAAATACAAAGAGTGGGACCGGTCGGCATTGGATGCTTACTCCTCCATGTCACCTTGTCCCACCTCTGATGTTTTGGAGGTCCGTGTTTGCTCTACTCAAACATTTATGTTAATTTAATTGTTAAATGAACTTTTGAGCTTGAACATTGTTCGTTATCTCCTTGTATACATCATGCACATTCAAGGTATGCTTTTTTTTCTTTAGTTGATATCGTACACAACTTTTCAATTAACTGCACAATAACAATTTGTTCTCATATCAGAAGTGAAAAAAATATTTTCTTAAGAATTTCAGTACTTATTTAATGAAAATGAAAATTAAAGGGTATAGTACATACTAGTGATTATTTAACACAGTCATTACACTTACTATGCTAAACATAACATAAAATAATATTTTTAAATATGAGTTGAATATAATTTAAATAATTCTGGCTTTAATATATTTATGTTCTGTAAGTAATAAGACTGTGTGATGGTTCAGCAATTGTTTCCTAATATTTACTAGATGTGAGTGTGCAACTAACATTTAGTTGACAGCAAATATAAAAAATAACAACTTAAGTTGAATTTGTAACTTTCCTCAATATTATTCTTTCCAAGCGATGCATAGTTAATGAAATTATTGTTGCGTTAACAATGTTGACCTCGCTTTACTTATGTTCAGCCTATTTTAGATAATAATACTAAAAATTTCTGACAAAAACCGAAATAGCAGAGCTAATATACTATTCTATACTAAATTCATTAAAGGAAGCCCGCCCCTTTCCCCTCTAAGACAATTTCACACAGCGAAGACATTCATATTTTGTTAGCCTTTAAAAGTGCATGTAACATTCATAAAAATTGCCGATTAAGAAAACATAATTTCCATTGCTATATGTTATATAAAAAGTTTTCAACACATTGGTATGTAAAACTGTTTCATAACTTATCGTTCAATAATGAAAGGTGAAGATAACAAAGTGATTTGTGAAAGAATGAATTTATAAACCAAAAAAAAAAAATTTTGAGAAGAGGGCATAAAACACGTACAACTGGGAATTCCAGAGATGGAATCACGTGCCTACGAGGAGTGAGGATCCCCGGTCACATCCGTCGTGATCCCTATGTATTGACTAGGTAGACTTAACATTTCCTAGTCTAATTACAGTTTGAAAGCAAAGGTTAAATTATTTGTACGAGATTGGTATAAGTCAGCCAGAATATGATAATTTTTTTAATCAAGGTCATTATAACGACAATAGAATTTACGAAGTGAGCAAAGTTGTTGAAATCCCTGTAACATCAACTTATCTGACAGTAGCCTGCCTTGGTTTAAAAAAAACTAAACACCGTATACTCAGAGCATGAGTATCGATTAAGTTTCGGGATGTAAACTCTACATGCAAATGATAGCTGGATATTATTACACAATTTGTTAATTGTTACGATCTTCAACGTTGAAGAACAGCGTGCATGCAAGGATGTCACGTGCAGACTTAACAAGAATAGATATGGGTTACCCCATATCCAAAGATATTCGACTGTTAGATTTAATATGTTTAACAGTGTTAATTTATAATGACGTTAATAAAAAAAAACTGCACTGTCTAATTATGGAACTGTTGTAAATATCGTGATTCCATAGCATTACGGTCACCCAGTCTCCTAACAAACAGTACACATAGGCCTACATGTACCTGTAGCCTTGGTCTACACACGTGCAATGGAGCTGTCACACGCATCCAGCGAGCTCGGAGAAACACGTTTTGTTTTGCCGAGAAGTTACGGTGTCAGACAAAACTTTTCTTTTCTTAATTAGATCATATAAATACGAATTCTGATTAATAAAAATTATACAATCCCTGTTGAACTTTATATAGTTTGTTCTAACATTTGCATCTGCAACAACTTGTGTTTAAAATGGCCGGGTTGGGAAAATCAGGACCGGGTCGGAAAATTCTAAACTGAAAACATGGAAAACCTTTTTTGTTTTGAAAATAACTGAAATATACTAATATATTTGTCGCAGAAATTACTTACATTATTCAAGTTCTATATATATAATGGTATGCTGAACTTCAACACGAACCCGAATCTCCAACCCATGCAGTTCTCGTTTTGCCACACATACCCTACAGTTTACAAAGTGTACACACGAGCAGGCCAGGGATTGAAAATTCCGTCATTTAATAATACACACACACAGAATGATTAATTTTTTCTTTAAGAACAAATTGTATGATAATTAACGGACTATAAACATGTACTTAATACAATTGTTGATATAGTATTATCAATTCATTGGTGAAAAGATATGAATCGAAGAATGACCTAATTATTCTCTGTTATCAAACACGTAAAAAAAAAAGGCTGAGGAGGGAGCGAGCGTAGGAATATTGATATTTTTTATTTGCATTTCGGGGGGAAAGTGACTTTCTAATGATATTTTGACGTTATTTTTGATTTCTTTAACGTATGACATACACAACTTTACTCTTATCATGAACAATAATGGTGTATCTACTTATCATGATGGAATTATTTTGGTCGGACCAATATGTGTGAGCTGCCGCTGAATACAGTTATATATCTTGCAAAGATAGTATGCATTGATCGAATATATAGAAAAAAGATAAACATAACTTTACTCTGAAGAACATATAATCTTCTTCTTTGAAATACGGAGACTCTGTTCTACTATCTTTATGTTAATGACGATATCACCATTCAAAAAAAAAAAAAAAAAAAAAGAGAGAGAGAGAGAGAGTTCTGTGAATTTCGACCCGTATGCTTTTTTTCATCAAAGATTTATAAATCATATATATTTTTTATAAACATATTTATTGTACAAAAAAAAAAGGATTCCAAAGTTGAATTTAAAAAGATCCTGTGTTTATGATTAACAATATATATGTTATGTTTTAAGACCAAGTGTTCCAAACTTTGTTGGATATTCTAGTTATCAGTAGAGTGAGTAGACTTATTTTATATGAAACAAAATCAAAAACGTCTCTTGGTGTGACATTTGACATTTACTGATTAGATATATCGACGACGTTTTTTTTTTTTTTCAATTAAAAATTTTCATTTTCAATCCTACGTTGATTGTGAACTTGAAATAAAAGACACCACCGAGTCTGCACATCTGTTTCTTATTTAGATACAAGTATTTTACTAGAAATAGACGTTAATGGAAACCCTCTTCAGAAAGTGATGACTTGAATTATCCTTTCACCAGCTTCCTTTATTTATGTAGCAATCTATCCTTATCATCTGCATATGGAGTTTATACCTCCCTGTTGATTCGGAACGCAAGGGTATGCTGCATAAGAACAATTCTAAAACGAACAAGGTTATTGGCAATCAAGTTGATGACATAATTTTATCTACAGTCCCGTGCGAGAAATATCCCTAAGTTTCACGACCTTCTTGGCCTCGTGAATATTGATCGCCGCGAACCATCTATTTTGCTTTGTAGAGAATATTTCCTCAATCGCGAAAATTAATCGTCTGAGATTGATTTCAAATATAAATCGCGAATAAAAAATGACGCGATTAATAGTTAACCATAATTTATTCACTTAGATTTTGTTTTGAGGTTCCATATAACATTATTTTCGTTTTTTGAACCACCCCCTCCCCCGCATCATGTTATTTTTGCTAATAGCATTGGAGACAGTTAAAATAGAGCAAGTTTACAACCATGGCATTTGATCCCACCTCTGTGATTGATCTGCCACCGATTTTTATTGTTAATTTGGTTTTTCAGCTTGATTACTGTTGGCTACCTTTATATTTGACACACGTCGAATTGTTTTCATTGCCATCCGTTGAATTCTTAACTACCTGAATAAATGACATCTTTTTTACCACATTTATCAAAATTATTTTACGCTCAATTATCGTTTAAATGCATGCGGATTCTACAACTTTAAAGAAAAACACTGAATTTGTTTCTAAAAATTTGATATTGATTTCATCTAGAAAATGATAGATAATCTTGGCCTGTCTGTTTATAATGAAAATAAAGTAGAACAATAAAGAGACTCAGAAGAGTATAGCCGGTGCATTATGACATAATCTCATCATTCTAAAATCAGGAAGTGTTATTGTGTCTAAGTCTTATTGATCGAGTATCTGTTTTTATATCTTTGACGCAATAGTTCTATTCTTTTTGCAGACTACTTTTGCACTTTTAATATTTTAGATTAAGGAAGTAATGCACGATATAGGTATGTTTGTTATCCAAAAATACACTGCGCATTATCTGTAGAAATCTCTTCTAAGCTTCTTTACATGCAAAGGGGATAATTAACATGTACGCATATGTAACTTAAAAAAAAAACAATCTATCTTCATAAACGGCAAAAAAGTAGACTAAATCCATAAAAAATCCCACATTCTCCAAAAATTCTTAGTAGTGAAAACCTTACCTATTCAATCTTCCAGCTTTCTTGTAAGACAAAGTTTTTTCCCAAACGTTAATAATATCAATTGTCTTTAAAATATTCACCCTAAGTTGTCTTAAGAAAAAAAAAAAACAATACTTTTAATTTACAAGAAGTCTTTTAGTGCAAATATTGCCCAAGTCAAAACAATGTTGATGAGTAGAAAATTAAAGGTTCAGAAGTTACTAATCAAACAAAATATATATAGTAAAAAGATTAAAAGTACATTTTTCCAGAAGAGATATTAACAGTATTTAATACTCAAAAGTTAATCTAGATCCAGAGGCCTATTCAACAGAGCGAACGTTCGCGAAGCTCATCAAAATTCCTCATACCTCCAATGGATATGTTCTCGAGCACTCGCTCAGTTGATCATGCCTCCGGTCTCTGCACCAACACCACTTGTTCGTAGTTCAGTAAAATACTTGTAGTATTAATGGGTCCAGTCCCCATCCCATCACAAGAGTAGCTACAGGGCTGTAGCTTTATACACTGTATTTAAAATTACAGACACCAATCATGGTTACCCCTCTCCAGTCAAAGAGAAGACCACCTAGGAGACAAGGCGTTGCCTCTTCCCACTAACCATGTCAGTATTTCTACCAAAACAAAAAAAAAAAAGGATAAAATGAAATGTGGAGATAACGAACAGCAAGCAAGCTCGGGTGTTCTTTGAAACAATACAAATCAGGAGCAGAGTAAACAAAGACCTCTAAAGAGCTCCAGAGGCGGGAATAGGGATGCTTCATTCCAGTTTTTTGGTTTAAGGTCATATGCAACATAGTTTGAACTTTTCTGTCTTTTTCCATGGAGCTGAAGAGTTCTAATTCTTGAAGTAACTGTGTATTATATTTTAATTTCTACGTATGGTATTGTACACTCATTCAAAACAAGTTTGGATAAAAGAAACATCTAGAATATATGTTTAGTATTTTTTCATATATTTTTCTTTGAATCATCCTAAACTTTTCATCAATTTTTATCTTTCAAAAACCCTTAGTAATGCATGCTGATTTTTTTGTCTATGAACATCTGATGACACTATAATCTTAAATTAAAAATATCTTGAAAAAATTATCAGTAGGTAAGGTACGTTGCGTATGTCCCTAAATATGACATGTTGTTCAATTGATATTTAGTCAAGAAAGATTTTAACAATCGGAGCGACGTTGCTTCATTATTAGTTGAACTAAAGGAAATATCCATGGGGTCAAGTAAATATAAAAAAAAATTGTTAAATCCAATTTTATTTTTTAATGATCTGAAAACAGATATTAATTGTAAGAATAATTATTATGCAAATAGATTAATGTATGATTGATGAAACTCAGGGTAAAGATCTACCACATACTTGTGGCATCGATTACATCTGAGCTTACTTAAGGACTATAGATCTGCTTTTCCGTTTCCTTTTATATAAGCAGTATTACACAAGCCTATAGTCTAGGGATATTAATCACAAGGGCATAAAAATATATTCTTAATGGAGACTGCTGTTTTATCTGCTTTCCTTTGTCTCCATTCAACTTCCATCCTTCTTCAGAATCATTTATCTATTTTAAACAGTCTTCCCACAAATCATGTTAGGGTAAAGGAGATACAAATTTGTTCAAACGAATGTCCGTTTTTACGTAAGCTAAGCAAGGAAATGTAAAAAATACTATATCGGTTCTAAAAAATATTTTCTTCACAGTTTTGTAGAAAAATAACGCTATCATATAGTCGGGTAAATGTCGAAAGTACATCTGTCAGATATAGAAAGGAATTTTCAATACATTTTAGAACTAACATGCACATGTAGGAGTCTTTAAACATTAAACACAGATCCAACGAGAGGAAGGTAAAATGAACGTAGGGGGTAAACTGAGAACTAGGTAAACTGAACGCACGGGTAAATTGAACATAAAAGTAAACTGATCATAGGGGTAAACTGAATATTGGGGCAAACTGAACATAGGAGTAAATTGAATGTAAGTGTAAACTGAACGTAAGGGTAAACTGAACATTCTAGGGTATAGTGAACAAAAAGACAAAATGAACATTGTTTAAGCATCTAATTCTTATTTTTTTTTTTTTTTTTTGTATTACGGAATCTGTCGACAAAATGAATACCCCATGTTACTATAATTCTTTCAACATGGACATGAATTGTTAACGATTGGTGACAACCAAAAATAAGAATACAATACTGGTATTTACTTCTCCAATCTTTTTTTATATAAACGTCAATTTTATTTATCGTTTTTATAAATTTGAAATAATAAAAAATTAGAACTTGTGTGGCCAATAGACGTAAGAGCCGTATTGGCGTGACAGTTATGTTACACATAAAAATATTGTAACAGAAAATAATGACAGTTTTCATGTGTTTATTTTAAAAACAGTTGTTGTAATTATAATGCATGTAACATTCCATAACCGTTATATTATTATACCCCCCGCTTGAAAAGTGGGAGGGTATATAGTAATCGGTATTTCCGTCCGTCCGTCTGTACGTCCGTCTGTCTGTTACGTTTTGGGGTACCCATCTCTTATCCGCAACTCCTCTCATACCACTGAAGGAAATTTAATGAAACTTTCACAGATTCTTAATTACATATGGCCATTGTGCACCTCCTATTTTACTTTTTGATCTGACATATATTTTTGATTTTCCATAACAAAACATGGACACTGCCATTATATTCATATGGGAGGCGGGGGTATCATTTAGTGAGCTCATTGCTCACAGTACCTCTAGTCTTTAATAATCTTGATTAAAAAATAAACATTTTCGTGTTCCTTGTGTATTGAAAGCATATATACAGTAAAACTCGTTCATTACAGATGATCAACCTCCCAAAAAGAAAAAAAAGACTAAATCAGATTTTAAGTGGCTAAAATTTTATAGTCCGAGTTTTACTTAGTTCCCTTTGTGTATTCTACTGCGTCTACAACGCCGTGAGAAGGTTCCATTTGTGTATTAGGTATTGAATTTTGTAGATTATGATAGATTCCAAGAAAATTCCACCGAATGTAAATATAATCAAATAAACCGTTTTGATAATTTATGTCACTGGAACTTCATTTTCTTAAAAGTGCATTGCATTCATGAAAAAATTGTTTCAGAGAAAAAAAAATATTTATATTGATATGTTATAAAAATCGTCTTCAACACACAAATATCCAACACCGACTTCCTAACTCGTAGGTTCAATCTATATATGATCAAGTGAAAATAATATGAATTAATATGTATGAGGGATAAATTACAGAGACGAGTTTCAAATTATACCTCAACTTTAAAACCATTGCCTCATTTTTTAAAAATAATAATAATTTCGGATATATTCGCAAATACAATTGTGTTTTGATGGTTCACCATTCCCATGTTTATGAATTTTATTTACTCTGGAAATATCAATTTTGTTTTTTATCAATATTCATCTTACTGTGTTAAAATTGAAAAGCATAAATATATGATATCTCCCTTTGGTGTTATTACGCCATAAAGATTTTAATTTCAGTCTGCAAATTTTATGACAGTTGAACAAAACTAATAAAGGGGCTTTGTGCAATTTATTGCCTCGATTATAAAATTTTGATACATTTTATATGTTTACTGGCAAAAGAAGCATTTATTTATAACATTTATTCAATATGGTTTGACTGGAATAATGATGAAAGGTTTCTTATTAACATGAGAAACTAGTCCCACTATAGAGCGCAATTCAAGAAGCGGTCGAAGTTGGTCATATATCGAGACTACTTGTCTTTTGATATTAGATGAGTATTGACCAATTATCAAGTTACAAAAAAATTGTCGAAGTATCAGGAATACAATTGAAAATTTTGTATTTTTAAGATCTGCGAAATGAATAATATTGGTTTATGTTGAATATAAATGTACTACTGATAAAATTCAATATACTGAGCTTTAAATTTACACTAGCAAATTTTGTTGAACCAAGTTATATAGCATTGGCTATATTGGATATATTGCCTACATTTGACTAATTCTGAAAGAAGTGTTCTATAATGTCAGGAATAGACGAGAAACAAATGTAATGTTGCCAAAAGTAATTTGATTAAAAAAGTGCAAGTTAATAGGGAATTTTCGAAATGAAAATAAATAGCTGATTTACTCTTTAAATATAAAAGTTATTTTGTGAATCACGAGCACCATTTATTCAAGTCAACGATCTTTATACCCAATTATGTCAGGAGTGCAACATTTGATGATTTGCTCCCCAACATGGAATAATTTAATCACATTTTCCCCTTGCTTTCTTTTTTGTTGTAAAAAAGAAACAAAGACCATTTCTATCAAATCAATATATCAACAACAGGATTTGTCTGTCTGCTTTTTCATATCTATATACATTAAGGAGTGAAAGACACGTCTGTCCGTCCGTCCGTCCGTCCAGCTGTCTGTACGTCCGTCCGTCCGTATGTTACGCTTTGTGGTACCCATCTCTTATTCGCAACTCCTCTCATACCACTGAATGAAATTTGATGAGACTTTCAGAGAATCTTTATTACATAATGCCATTGTTCACCTCCTATTTTACTTTGTGATCATTTTGGGTTTCCCATAGCAAAACATGCACATTGTCTTTATATTCATATTGGAGGTGTGGGGTATTTTTAGTGAGCTCATTGCTCACAATACCTCTAGTTTCTATATAAATTCATGAATGCAAGACATTTTTAAAGCCGCTTAATCCGAAACAGGCACATATTATCTTACACAATAAAAGTACGTCATTACATAGATAATATATAAATATAAATTATAAGATTGATTTAATAGTTTACTACATCAATCCTTACATGGAAAACATAGATCAAAAACCTTATTGACAAACAGAAGTTCCTGACGGGAAGTTAAGATCTGTTGTGAAGTCACCTTTGAAAAAAATAAATTTCTCGGATATACAGTGTATCTGATTACCGGGGGTATAAAGATTTTTCAAACCCGAGTATTTTTTCCATTAGTAGAAGCCTAAGTCATAATATATCTTTTAAAAATTAAGAAATTAATTGAATATAATCCAACGTAATTTTTACATGTATATTAATATGGATATTTAAAGAATAAAGGAAAATCAGATATTTTTAAAGATTTTTTAAGGAAGTTTAGTAACGAAGGCTAAAATATTGTCTGTGTACAGGTACATGTATAAGTACTTTCTTGTGAAAAAAATGCTCGGGTTTGTTCTTCATGAGATACACATGTAAGCGATAAATTTAATTTTTCGAAGGTGATTTCACGCGATATCAACATAGGATTATTTTTTGTGTGACCTAACAAAAATTATTTTTTTTAACATTTGAATTTTGATATCTTTTAAAAGAAAAAGACTTTAGGGATATAATTTGACAAAAGTTGAAACAATTTATGGACAATTATTTTTCAAGAAGAAAAACGAATATATTTTTTTTGCGATTAGAATCGGACCTAGCGGCTTTAAAAGTTCATTGAAGAAAAAACTTCGATCCATACTAAATTAATGTAAGTCAGTTTAACATTAAATTGTTGACAAATTTATTACTGAAATTTGCTCTTTTTTAATTTATCATTCCAGGTGTGTTTTTTTCACTTTTCTTTTAATTCTAAAATAAAATAAATATCAAATAACTATAAAATAATTATAAAAATCAAGTAATTCCACCTGAACTTCATTAAAACAACAGAGCATGTTCTGATGTATTTTATACCGGTAATTCAAAATTCTGCTTTATAGAAACATATGCTCTTGGCCAGGAGTGCAACAAAAATGTTAAAACTGCTGATGATCAGATATGAATAAATATGAATACATTGATGAGTAGAAAGTTTTTGGTTGACCTCAATTGCTTTCAGTGTTTGACATGTGAAGTAAAATGTACTATAAAATATAATTTTATAGTCGAATAAAAAAAATGTTTTGCTAGTTTTGTCACGTACTTAGAAAATAATCGGCAGTTCACGATGTAATAAATAAGCTTAAATAATTCATCGTGTCTTGCCCATGAAGTATTCGACATAAAATAAAGCACAAATTTTTTTACAACTTGATTTTGCCAAACTTTTTTTTCCTTTTTGTGTTCAATGTTTTATATCTTAAATTTTACTGCAGTCACAGGTGAAAAAATTGTTTGCTTTTTTTTTTTTTTTTTGTATCAATGAACTTCATCAATCTTGCTAAAAAGTAAATTGCAAATACATATAAGTGTAACTTGTGATTGAAGCCATTATATCTGTCAACAAATAACAGTTTTTGAACATTTTACAGTCAATTCATAAAACAGTTTTGTCACTATATCAAATATATTTTTATTATAACCCTGCTTGAAAAGTAAGAGGGTATATAGTGATCGGGATCTCCGTCAGTCTCCGTCAGTCTGTACGTCCGTCTGTTAAGCTTTGTGGTACCCATCTCTTCTCTGCAAATCCTCCTATACCACTGAATGAAATTTAATGAGAATTTCACATTACGAAGTGACACTGTGCACGTCCTATTTTGCATTTTGATGGGTCACATGTTTCGGGTTTTCCATGGCAAAACATTGACACTGCCATCCTTTCTATAAAATTGAATGGTACCCTTCTCTTATCCGTAACTCTATAACTCTATACCACCGAATGAATTTCGATGATACTTTCACATATTTTTTATTACATAATGCCATTGTGCACCTCTTATTTTACTTTTTGATCTAACACTTATTTTTGGTTTCCCAGAGCAAAACATGGACTTTGCCATCATAATTATGGGAGGCGGGATATCATTTAGTGCGCTAAGTCATAGTTCCTCTAGTTTTTTTTGTTTGTTTATTAAATATCAGCAAATTTTCATATTTTGAAGTCAAGGAAGTATTTGAGAAAAGGAAACCTGCCCTATATGATAAAAATTTGAAAACGAAAAACTGCTTTACAAGCATTGTACGATTTTTTTTTATGTTTTATAATATTTATTCTAAAATATACCAGATGCGAGGAGTGCAACAAACTAAAGTAAAATAGGACTATTTTAAAATCTAGTATTTTTGTAATGAATTCTTATGTATTAAAAATCCTCCTTTTTGGTTTGAATTTTAAAATATGAATTAAATGGACAAAAAAAAAATGATTGTTGGGGAAAGTTATTGAATCATCTACCATATTAAATCTTTAAAAACCAGAATGCTATTTTATGTAAAGTAACAATTAAAAAGCCAATTTCTTTAACATAATACAAAAAAAAAATTCAATCAAGTTTTAGATCTAACAATATATATCCTCGAGTTTGAAGAATTAAAAAAGTAACATTTCAATTGATTACTGTATATGCGTTAAAAACTCCTCTGATGTAGGATTATTTTCTTTTTTTCAAATAAAGTTGTACTTATAAAAAATCTATTAGCTTTCTCATACGTTAATTATCTAGTCTTTTATCCTTCTGAAATTTTAACGAGAATGACATTTATTGTACAGTATAAAGTGATAATTGAAAAATATGTCATGGTATTAAAGTTGAATTAAAAAAAACTCAATTCGCTGGTCATTATTTTTTTTAAATTAACCCATAAAACAAAGGCCTAAAGTCCTTTCTAGACAACCAGGACAAAGGAAAGACTAGAGGTAATGTGAGCTCACTAAATGATACCTCCCGCCTCCCATATGTATAAAATGGCAGTGTCCATGTTTTGCTGTGGGAAACCTAAAATATGTGTCGGATCAAAAAGTAAAATAGGAGGTGCACAATGGCACTATGTAATAAAGCTTCTGTGAAAGTTTCATCAAATTTCATTCAGTGGTTTGAGAGGAGTTGCGGATAAGAGATTGGTACCCCAAAGCGTAACAGACAGACGGACGGACGGACATACCGATTACAGAATACCCTCCCACTTTTCAAGCGGGGGCATAATAATCATACAATAACATGAGGCCCATAGGCCACATCGCTCGCTGAGTATCTATAACTATGCTGTTCTTTACCAGTTTCCCCCTTGTTAACCCAAGGGTAATGATTTGGGCGATTTAGAATTCAAACTACCACAGGATGCTTCCACATAGGTTTTCGCTTTTCTGGCCCAGTGGTTCTTGAAAACATGATTTTTAAAGATTTTTCATATATATTTCAATGTAAAAGTTGGATTCCCCATTGTGGCCTCGCTCTACCCAAGGGATCATGATTTGAACAATTTAGAATCTACAATACCCTAGGTTGCTTCCACATAATTTTCAGCTTTTCTGGTTCATTGGTTCTTGAGAAGATTTTTAATGACCCCACCCTATTTTTTTCTTTTCTTGATTATCTGTCCTTGTAAGGGGACTTGGTCATTCATTGTACGCTAACAATTATAACTCCCTTTTACCAATGGATTCTTGTAGCAAGTTAAAATTGGCCTAGTTGTTCTTGAGAAGAAGTTGAAAAAAGCGAAAAGTATACAAATGGCAGACGGACGACGGACTACGGGTGATCAGAAAAGCTCACTTGAGCTTTCAACTCAGATGAGCTGATAATAACTATTCTAAAAATCTTCTTTTTGCCTTACACAAAAATATTAACAATAGTGAAGGAAAAACTTCAGTAGTACTAGTACTGTATGGATAATTAATTAACACTATGTACTTCCATAATATGTTTCGATATTCATGTATCCCTGAACTATAATGAAAGATACCACAGAGTCTGACACATGTTTCATTTTGCATATTTTATTAGAAAAAGACGCTCCTGGTAACATAGCAACATTTTTTTTTAAAAACTCGATGACATTCAATTTTCTATCGTTATCATTTCTTATTTATGCAGGAATGATTTTAGTTGATTGGGTGAAAAAAATATACTTAACTCGTAAGTTATTTTGTAAAATATTCACATTTAGTTCTGCAGTACAACCGGTCCCTTGCAAATGCAACCATGAGACGTTTGTATGTTGTGCATGGTACTTCATTTCCATGAAAAACTCAACTTGAACATAAAACGTGCCATGCGCTTAAGTATGTTTATGACAGTAATAATTGTAGGTCAAAAGCACAATTCAAGGGTTAAAATATATAATTTCTTGTTGCATTGAAAACTTTGTTGTCTGAGAAACATAAGAGGTTTGTTTTTCTACACATAATTCAATACATTGTGTAAATCATAAATCGTAGCAGAGTGAGATGAAGGCCTAGAAAATGAAACATGGGTTATTCCTTACTCCTTAGCGATTATCTTACTACTGTTGATCAGACCATAAGCATTAGATCTTATATCTTTCAGAACTAACTGACTTGATATACAATGTATATTGAGTATTTGTCACGTGCATATCCATATTTATGCGCATTCTTCATTATAAGTAGAACAAGTCTTACGCACAAAGATCAAGTGTACTGGATAATTGCTTTTAACAGTATGACTTCTTAAGAGCCTATGAACATCAAATCCTGCATGATAAATAATGCGAACGATATTAAACATAACAACTTGGGAGATTATATATCAGACTTTAATTGCAAATCGAGCTATTTCAAATGAAATATATCACGGCTTTCATAAAATCGTCAACAAAATTCCAGTAATGTACAATAAATCTTTTAAAAACAACCTTTTTTCAATATATCACCACCTTAAAAATAGAAATGTAAATTTAGAATAATTTCATTCCATTGTTTGGAATAATTTTTACAATAATTAATAAAAGGTACAATAAATGTGGAAACATCAAAAAACGTATCACATTTTTTTTAAACGCACAACCAGTCCATTTCAAATTTTCCCTCAGTCCTTCTTGTACTTGAAGAAGAATTTATGAACTTCGTTTGTTTGAATCATTTTTGAAAAACGTGGTCTTTACCACTGTTTCCTAAAAACAAAAAACCTATCTTGAAGCTCTAAATCTGTTTTCTAAAAATATTTCAGATTTAAGTAATCTTTGTTACTAAATCTGTTCGCACTGTTTCTGACGAAATGAAAAAATAACTATTTTACTCTGAAGTCTCTACATTTAGAATAAAACATTTAGACTGAAAATTAACTCCAACTTGTAAAAACAAGAAAAGAGTAAGATCGTATGCCGACATAGCAAAATAATAGAAAATATAACATCCGAATGTTGTGGAATATAAAGGTTGTACATGAAAGTTGTATCTTCTTGCTGCTTTTATGGTTTGTTTATATTAGCTTTTTTTTTTAACTTTTCAAGAACCTTAAACCGATTAATCATTATATTTTACTAATGCCCGTACATCCCCCTTTTCATTGAAAGAAAAGTTCTGACGTTTAAGAACTTAAACGTATTTACAAAGACAACGAAATAGAATCGTAAAAGTGTTGTTTTATGAAAAACTTTGGCGGGAACACGACCTTAATGAACACACTTCAGACCGCAAACGGATCCTGCAGACATATTTAGATTTTCTGATGTTTACAATCACTTGAAAGTGATATTTGGACGGACTGTCTCCTTTCTGCCTTTCTATATTCCTCTTGTTTAAGTCAGTCTTAGTATCATGTAGATCCCTGTACTCGGCCTTGTTCTCTTGATTCTCTTTCTCTAATGAGAGCCGCCGCCGAGGTTTCTGAGCCATTACTTTCCCTCAAGTTATCATTGTTCAACGACGTCTCTACCACGATCTCCTGCAAGGCTATACTGTCTACTGTTCGTAGACTTATATCTGAAGATGCAACGAAGGTTTCAGAATCCGACTGAATTGTTTGTTGAGGAATAAACTCTTGCATGCCGTTACAAAGAAAATTGAAACGTGGAATGTTTTCTTTTGTTGTCTCTTTCCTGTTTGTGTTGAGTTTCTCGTCATCAACTGTACACAGATTCTTGTTGTCATAGCGACGGAGGTAACCGAGATTGTTTCTAGTTGTCAAGTGTGACTGACATACTCTTTGGATGCCACGCGCAGCTTCCGTGTTTTCAAAGTCATTGGCTGTCTTGCAAAAAGATCTAACCAGTCTTTGAATAGTTGCTAAAATCAACCATACATTTATCACAGAGAAAAAAATAATACTTAGAAAAAATACCGTTAAAGTTGTGTAATGCATCACAAATGGAGTCTCGTGAAACATTGCAATAACCAGGAACACAACTGGTACAATACCACGGAACACTAAAGTTAGGGCACAGTTCATAAAAGACAACTTCGAGTACAGTCTTGTCCCATTCTTACCCAGCTCTTTAAGTATTTTTGAAAGTTCAATAATCGTCGAATTGGTCTCCATTGTCATCCCTACTAATGAGAGTAGTAAATTTTGGTGGTATGCTAAGAATACAGAGTAACATACGACAGTGACCACGTGATGCATGGAATCCGTTTTTATCCGGGAACGGTCACTTTCTCCGTACAGGTATATATTTACCGAAATGAGGTAGATATATCGTCCAATATTTATTGCCAAAAGAATGCCCACAAAGTCGTTGATTGTTGAACTAGAATTTCTACTAAATGGGTATCGTATCACGTCTGATCCGCAAAGTGCCCCAAAGCTAAGGATGACGACAATCCATATAAACAACTGCTCTGTCAATCTGAAAAAAATGTGTTAAATCAATTAAACTTTCTTTAGACTTTTGTTATTATATATCCAAGTGGTGTTGTTTTGAACCTAATTCTACCGTCCGAGCATTGAAATAGTCAATACTGTACTAAATCGGTTCTCAGACATTTCGTTAAACTATTAATATTGGCGAATTTGTCAAACCTTAGTGACTACATCTGAGAAGTATATAATGAGGAGTAATAGACGTGTGCATCTACAGAATTTAATAATTTATAAATGATACAGACTCAGCTAACATTTTACATTCCTCTGAGATAAATATCCGATAGTATTGTACAATCCCTTCAATGTGAAACGAAGATAAAAGTTTTTTTTTTGTAATTCATATCTGCAAATTTTGCAACAGAGCAGCAACAGAATTTTGACGACCTGTCAGGACCTAAAATCAAGCGTTCAGAGTACGATTTCAGTCATTGGTACACCCAGTAATGATGAGAGGTGTCTATAGCAAACAGAGATCAGTGAAAATAAGCGAACCGTCAAAATGGAGCAAACAAACTTCCGTAATGCTACAAGAACGACCTTACAATTTTTTATTGTGCGCACAATTATGCGCCCCATGCTTGGTCTCTCCTAGAGATTAGTGCCTCTAAAACTGTATGGGATCAGCTGCAGTCCATTATACTCAAATAACTCAAAATAGCAACCAGTCTCAATGACTGAACAATGACCCTTTCATTAAGATATAATAGGAAAGGGAAGAATAGAAAGGTATTAAATGGTCAATGGCATCTCGCACAAATGAATGTAAAAAATGAAATCGAAATATAATTTTGACCTGAAGAAAACATCAAATAAACAGCAATGGAATTTTGTACATATAAACCTGGGTCCTATTTAACCGGACATTCCCTGAAGTAAATGAATATTTAGGGAAAGGGTTACAATAAGTATTTATAAATCTTGGAACAATTATTAACCATTTGAAGAAAGTGGTCTTTGAAGTGGTATTTGAAGAAACTGAATTACCGTTTGTGTCTACGTGTAAAAACGAAAATATTTTCAGTTTTCTTTCTTTACGTTGTTCATACATTCATATTATACATGATTAGTTCTTTAGTAGTTCTTTACATCGTGGTGTACAACCAGTTTAAATGTAGATTAAAATAGGGTGATTTCTTTCTCTATTTTCAAAAACATAAAACATAAAAAAATTACAATAAATAACGGCTCAAACGTTTCGACACGTCGATAAAAATAGACGTTTTTATTACTAATAAATGCAAGCCCAAGTTGGAAGTTCTGCATGTTCAACGGTAAATCTATATATAAATCAATAATGAAATAAATGTCCAGAGTTTCATTAAATTATCAAATAAATACACGGAACAATCCTAGTGATAATAAATAAAAAATAAAAAAAAATGTGTTAATTTATTTGCGAGAATAACATTTTCTTCCAGTAAAAATAATCGTGCTGATGAACTGAAAGTAAACGTGAACCCGGAAGCGCGGCACCGTTATGGACATATCGATCGACGTCCTTTGTATATCAATGTTGTGCGTCAACAATGCAAGGCAAATCCTGAAGGATTTAGCCAGTGTGTATATCTACATCTTTATTAAATCAGAAAGTACTGATGCGTTCTTTATTTCTCTTCTTTCGAGTTGCTCAAAAGAAGCACAATATGATCGATTTCGTGTGGAACACCGGAAGCCTCAAAGTCCGTGATGAAAGTGTTTTCCTCCAAGCATTACACGTACGATATTTTGTAGCATGGAATTGCTAATGTTAAGTATGGCTCTTTATTTTTGCCTTTTTCAGATATTAAGTTGTAAAGCTTCCTATCGCTGGGTAATATAATTTTTTGTATAGAATTTTAACACCCAGTCTTACACATGTTCAATGCTTCTCCTTGATTTTATCTTTAGGTAGCCGTTTACAGAGAATGAAGGTACAGAGTGCACTCCTCAGATTCCTTTTTTTTCAACATTTAAATGTGTAAAACTTCAATTGCAGTCATTCGGATTTTATATTGAATTTCGTTTATTTACAACAAATATATATGTATATGTACAATGAACATTAATTAAAATGTACTGCACACAGTGTTCTTTGCACGATGCTCAAATTTTTTACTCCATAAAATTCCTAAACCGTTTACATAGATATTTATTGGTGCCTGAAAGACATCAAAGTGGATCCTAAAGAGAGTTATGCATAAAAATGATTCAGTCTCTTTTTAATTAACAAGGAACCAGTCCATCCAGTGAGGCCAATACAAATCATTACGCAGATTCTAAATTCGTGACGGCCCAAGAAGAACGAACACAAGATAAACTTTGTCCTGGCCTGCATGCAAGTACAAGCGTATTCAAAGACTACATTACAGATATTTTTAAACAATATGAGATATGTACATGTACATACTTTTAAATTGTAATAAGGGTGGTTCTCAGTTTTAAATGATAATTTAAAATACAATCCAAATGACATTGTAAGGATTATTTCGAATCTGGACCTCACCCGAAGTGTCTGATGAATCGGTACCTCTACTGAACTAAATGAACTTATATTAATGATACGCTTAAAACAAGGGCACTATAAAGCGGAGCATTCCCTTATATAAGTCAAGGCAGCAATTCACATCTATCCATACGCAAATCACGTCACTTCCGTTACACACACAAGGGCAAAACTATCTCACCCACCCACACACACACGTTACTTTATCCCGCCAACTCCATTGCGAAGGAATGATAATAATTTCATTTTTGTCCCCCGCTTGAAAAGTGGGGGATATTAATTTGGGTTTGTCCGTCCGTCCGTCCGTTCGTCTTTCTGTCTGTCTGTAACGCTTTCGTTTCCACACGATATCTCGAGAACCCTTTGAGCTTTTGCAATGAAATTTAGCATAGCAACTCCCTATGGACTAAAGAAGACCCCTATTGATTTTGAAGTCAAAAGGTCAAAGGTCAAGGTCATAAATAAGCAAATTCTGTCTGTTAAAACACTTTGGTTTCCACATGATATCTCTAGAACCATTTGAGCTATTGCAATGAAATTTTATATAACAACTCCCTGTGGCCTAATGAAGACCCTATTGATTTTGAGGTCAAAAGGTCAAAGTTCAAGGTCGTAAATTTATACATTCTGTCTGTGTGTAACACTATCATTTCCAGGCGATATTTCAAGAAGATTTTGAGCTTATACAATGTAATTTTATACCAAAACTCCCTAGGACGTCTCTCGCCCCTCTCAAAGTGCCCCGCCCCCTTTGTTTTATTAGTATTTATAGTATTACATCACTACATGTCGCTATTTTTAGCGCAGGGGCATGAGGAGAGTTATTGCGTATAAAACAGGTTTTCGGCGGACTTTATGTTCTTATTACATCTATAAGAACTGTTTAATAAAGGCTAAATAAATCAAACACCATGGATTGTGTAAAATTTTGAGAATACCGAACATGAAAACATGAATATATACATGTATGCGACTTCACTTCTGCATATACTTCACACCGCGTATAGCGATTCCGTGGTCTAGTGGTTATGTCTCTCGCTTCAAAAGAGAAAACAAACAAAAATTTGTCTCTCGCTTCAAATGTGAGAGGTCCCGGGATCGAATCTCGATCGATCCTTTCTTTTTTTTTTTTTTAAATACTTTTTTTTTTACTAAATGATAGTATTCAGCATGTGAAATGAAAAATTTATGAGGTTATAAAATCATCATTACAGTGTGATAAATATTCCACATAAAAAAATCTTCTATACACATAATAAAGAATAAGCAATCAAATCGACAATTTGACATATATTTTATTTGCTTCAGTATACATGTATACATTTAATAATTCTACAAATTCAGTCAGGGGGAGCCGACTTTTTCCCTAAGCGGAGGACACGAATTCTCTGAATTAGCTTGTTGGTTTTCGTTTTGTGCATCAATACATGCACAAAATATATTTCTACCTGCAATTACTCAAAAGTGAGAATTTGATTGAACAGACAGACCATGTAAAAATGTTTATAAAGTGTACTTTGTGTTGCGCTGGATGGGGGAAAGGGCAGTATTAATTGTAAATTTACCATCAAACCCAAAATTACATTCTTGTCTGAACAATTTAGATCTCGAAACTTAATTACTAATCAATAAATTTATTATTTTTTATTGTTTTAATCAGTTTATTCATTTTTCTGACGGTCTTTTAAAATATTTTGCAACATTTAATCGTGGACATTTTTTCAGACCTTAAAGTATCTATGTCGTAATTAAAATCTATGTCGTAATTAAAATTTAGCAATTTTGAATTTTTGACATGCAAGTTACAAATCGTATAGTGCCATACTACGAACCTTTTCGGAAACTCTACTTTGTAGTACTGTGTTGTAGTAACGCCAAAAAATCTTAATTTTGAAATTTTCACAATTGACCATGACTTTATATAAATGTTATAAGACAATTAAGTATGCACGTGTGAAGGTTTTTCTAATTCTATACTCAGAATGCACTGTAGATGAGGTTTCTGTTATCAGGAAAAGAAGGAAATTTTGACTTTGTTCAGTTGTTTTATGGTCTTCGAGTTGGTGACTCATAGTCCTTTTATTTCTTTATTGCGTCTTTTTTTAAGCAAAGAAAAAAAAAAAAAAAAAAAAAAAACCAACAACAAAAAACAAGTGATAAATCTGTCGACTTTCTGAAATTTGAATTCTTCTCTTATTTAGGAAGCATTAAAGATCCCTTTATCTGGAAACCTAACGAGGAAGTTTTTCGAGCTGTCAATGAATTTTAAATTCTGTTCTCGCTCCCCGGTAGAGAGGTCGCCAATCGCCAACACCTAAGTCTCATCTCACGTTACCTCAGTTAGATTTTACCATCATGCATTTTTTTTTTCAAACCCCAAAGTAAACAGACACAAAGCCAAGTCACTGCGCAACATCTTCGCTAGCTAAGGGTGACGATCCGCTCCTCTTGAAAAGAGGAGAGGGGCGGATCGTCACCCTTGGCTAGCGAAGATGCTGGGCACAGGCTACCCTAGATCAACATAACCGTCTATTTTCCCCACAGTTCTCAATTAGGGTTTTTTTTTTATTTTCCTATTTCTCTATAAGATTTGCAAAGGGAGGTACGTATATTGCTGATATTTAATATATTTAGGTTATATGAACACCAAATGACTCACTTGATTATTTCACACTCGAAAGTAAAAATAACAATTTTACTGCACCTGGAATATATCTTTTTACAAAATTTTAATTTAATTGTACTATGAATGTCACCAAATGTGTTTAAATTGCGGCGCTAAAGTTACTGAAATTTAGTTCGATTCTTTGCAAGTAAGAGTGTTAGAATCGCGGGTAGAGTCAGGAAAAGATAAGACTCTATACTTGGAAGTCATCATATCCGGTGTTATGACGCAAATGTTTTTTTTTTAAAAGGATATCATATATAACTCGTATATACAGTACATATAGAATCAATACTGTCAACGATTATACTTCCGAAAGACAAACTAAAAATCATTAAGGAGTTGTAGGTACGAAAAAAGAATGATTATGAAGGATGTCACATACAACAAATCCTTTTTTGTACATTTCTGAAAATGGGAAAGTTATAAAAACGTACTCTTAATTCCTAATCTCGAACTTCAGTATTTTCACGCGATTCATAAGCTCTAAGGGGAAACGTTTAATACACACCGTTTTTGAGTCTTAACCATTAGCAACAATTTACGCAAGAGACAAACTGGTTGCTAGGAAGTACGTCTGTGAACGGCGAGCTAAGAACAAGCTACCTTCATAAATTGTCAAGATAAAAATTGAACCATTTATCTATTATTTTACAAAGATTAAATGATCAATATAGTATTTATAAGGGATTATCTTTTCCACAGTGAGCAACATTTCCGGGTATCGCCTCTGGTATCAAAAAATAAAACCCTGACGTCAAAAAATAACACCCTGACGCGTCCTACTCGGAATGAAACCTCTCGGTGTATAGTTTTAGTGCAGAAATGTGCATTAGTGCAATATTCAGTTAGCAGTAGCATGTCAACTTTCAAACAGCGAAAACAATTAATTCATATTGTCAAACAAGTTATTATTCAAGACGTTAAGTTCGTATTGAAACACATTTGAATTCCCCTATCTCTTACGTAAATAATTTAACTGGTTGATTTTTAATTTGGACTGAATGACCTTTCTGTACCAACTAAAACATTTTTGAGTCATGCATATGTTTTCCATCTACGCTAGGTCTATGGCGCTAGCCAAGGGTTTTCGGACCGAAAACCTTGGAGCAGAGCGGACCGATAACCCTTGGCGAGCGAAGATGGATATTTTTAGATGAGTTTTCCTTACAGGCTCGTAGGAGGTAATTTTAGTTGGGAGGGGGGGGCACAGCAGTACATTTTCAGTTGGGGGCACTTATTATGGAGAAGGCATAAATGTATGGTAGCTATGTTTTCTACAGTGTATAGTGTATATACATCGGCAAAATTATTGGGGGCGCCCTCCCCGCACCCCGGTTCCTATGGCCATGCCTAATGATTGTCCACAACTTCATGTTTCCAGAAGGAAGCATTCGTAGATAGGAAAAATCCATTGGGGGAGGAGGAATCTCTTAACAACTTGGATGATACTAATTTTACATAAAGACTGAGATTCTTATGGGGTTTCACATTGCCAATGAGGTTCATGTTTTTCTTGGAATTTTGTTAGAAGCCCGCATCACCCTCCCTCTCTCCCTTCCCCTAATCAAGACGCGCAAATGGACTACAATGTTAACAATTAAGGAACACTTTTGAACGACAGAATCGTTTTCCATCACGACTGTAAATTTTTTTTTTGTAAGGTCTAACTTTACTTAACATTTTCCTAAATTGAACTACCAGTAATTTCTAGAAATTTTGTCGGTAAAATAATTTCCGAACAACGTACCAAAATCCCCTGTACTTTGTCAAACAAGAGAAACAGGGGCAATGTTTTTATTTTGCCTCGGGAAAAAGAAATTCAAAATATGATTTTATTTATCATAAATGTAATGGCTTCTAACGATAGCAAATCAGTAAACCATTCAAAGTCATTTAAATAAAAAAAAACAAACTAAGAGGAACGGCTAGGAATGAAGGATCTTTACGTTTAATTATTAATATATACAACAAGCATTAATAATATCCTAAACATAAAATCCACAGAAAAAATTCTCATAATATCTCTGTTAAGAATACTCACACTTTTGGTAAGTAATGTGGTTTTGAATTATACGTCTGGCAGACAGCGACTATTGTTCCACATTTTTCGCAGCAACATTTTGAAGATAGTCGTCTTTGAATTCTCACGAAAAGGCAGTAACATAATATACAACAATTAACAGTAAGAGAGACCGCAAGAAGCTCAAAAGATCTGAACATGACGTTATCCCGAACAGCAGCCAAGAGATTGCTCAAGCAGCTCTGCAACATTGAAAAGAAACGGTAAAACTTCCGGTCACCTGTTTTTGTCTAAGTCTTGTCAAAACTTCCTCATCTTGTAGAATTCCTTTTATTACTTCCTCTGTTGCACTTTAGACATGTCTTCCATTGAATTCTTTTAAAAAAGTACGTTGATTGTGAGATAACGAGCCCCCCTTGTAAAAGAATACACATGTCATATCATCAAAGACTCATTCTATTACTAGCTATGTAAATATCGATTCATTTTCCTCACTAACCAATAGCTGAAAAGATCCACTTCCTTGTTCTAAATATAGAATGTAAATAGGCCTCCGATTGATGTAGGTGGGATTAGAAAATTACTGAACACAAGCAAATTTCACAGCAATTAAGAAAATTACCAACTTGAGTGCCCTTCATCCCAGATTGGATGCTGGTTATTTGATTACAGATAATCCATGGTACTCAATTCGGTTGTTAGTTAATAGCACGGTTTTTATCAAATGGGAAGTTTAAATCAATCCCCTGTTCAACATAGAAACACACTGCTCGATATGTAACTGTGTAC
The DNA here is from genome assembly GCF_032062105.1 of Saccostrea cuccullata. NCBI lineage: Eukaryota > Metazoa > Mollusca > Bivalvia > Ostreida > Ostreidae > Saccostrea > Saccostrea cuccullata. The sequence goes on along the minus strand of NW_026919155.1, from coordinate 299,843 downwards.
TCTGTCAGTTACTCAATGATTGTAAATCCTCAATCGATCACACAGTAATGCTTATATATGAGATGGATGGAGGAGTATATATATGATCCCCATACTCTGTCTTAAAGAATTAATTATTGCTCTTATCAGTAGTTCATAGAAAAATTGAGATATCCGATTCCCAGAAACTTGAACTAGTTAGAAGTTTAAATTTTGGAACATACGTGTTTAAAGATCTAAAGATAAGATATTCTTTTTCTAAAAAAAAATTACAGTTTGACTTATTATATAACAGCCCCTTTAAATGACCCTAGAGTTTCCCATACTTCTTTCAAAACCAGCATATTAAATGTGACACTCTTTAACTTTGTCATTTCGCAATAATTGCTAAATAGTTTCCTTTTAAGTGATCCATTAATCATTTATATAGGAAAAGGAGTCCGCTGTTAATTTTAGACAAGTTCCACATAAAGAAAACTAGTATTAAACAGAGGTACCTTTCAACCTCATCACCCAGGTGAAATCAGTATTACATGTAAAATGTTATCTTTGTTTCATTGCTTGATGTTTTCCACTCTAAACTTAAGACTCCCATACTCTAATTAAATATACTGGCTTTGGGACAATTATATACTGAATTTATTTAAGCGAATATATAATATTTATTTATTGCGATGTTCCGAGGGTCCTTAATATTTAGCTTTTCTTTCTCTTCGTACGACTTGTTATTGAAAAATATGTATTTGAAAAATACTATGTACATGCACTCGGATGTAAGATGCCAATGTCCTAATATAGTTGTGTACTGTGTGTTTTTATGCCCCCCGTAAACGAAGTTTCAGGGGTATATAGTTTTTGTCGTGTCCGTCTGTCTGTACTTCTCTCTGTATATCTCTCTGTCTCTCTGTTTGTCCGCAAATACATTAACCTTGCCCATAACTTTTGATTTAGTGGAGCTATGATTTTCATAATTCACATGTGTATTCCTTGTGACAAGACCTTTCTTTGGGTACCACCAAATTTGACCTTTTAACCTTCACCTTAGAGTTTTACCCACTTAAACACAAAAATTCCAAACTTTTACTTTGGCCATATCTTTTGAACAGTAGTAACGAGGACATTTATACTTCATATATGTATTCTTTGTTGAAAGACCTTTCATTGAATATCACGAACCTTGACCTTTTGACCTTGACCTTGGAGATTTTTATACTTGTGAAAAAACTTTAACCTTGGCCATAACTTTTGAACGGTAAGGGATAGAGTTTTCATACTTCACTTATGTAATCCTTGTGAAACGACCCTTTATTGGATACCAAGAACTTTGACCCTTTTACCTTGACCTTGGAATTTGACCTACTCTTAAAAAGCAAACCTTGACTATAACTTTTAAAAGGTTATGGCTAATGCTCTCATATTTTACATATTTAATCCTTTTGACAAATTGTTTCATTCATAGCAAGACTTTTGACCCTTTGACCTTGGACTTTGACATACTTAAAAAAAATTAATCTTGGCCATAACTTCTGAACGGTTAGGGAAAGGGCTTCTATACTTGACATATGTATTCCATGTGGCAAGACCTTTCATTGAATACTAATTAACTTGACCTTTAACCTTGACCTTGGAAATTTTGTACTTATGAAAAACTTTAACCTTGACCATAACTTTTGAACACTAAAGGCTAGTGATCTCATACTTCACTAATGTAATCCTTGTGAGAAGACCCTTCATTGGATACCAAGAACTTGGACCCTTTGACCTTGACCTTGGAATTTGACCTACTTTTAAAAAGAAAACCTTGACAATTCCTTTTAAAGGGTTAGGGCTAGTGTTTTCATACTTTTCATATTTAATCTTTCTGACAAGACCTTTCATTTGATACCAAGACCTTCGACCTTGACCTTGGAGTTTGACCTACTTTTTAAAATTTTATCCTTGGCCACAACTCCTGAACGGTAAGGGCCAGACCTTCCATAATTTACATGTGTATTTTTTGTGGCAAGACCTTTCATTGGATACCGATGACCTTAACCTTGAAGATTTCTGTACTTATGAAAAAATTTTAACCTTGGCCTACTTTCATAATTCACAATTGCATTTCAAGTGAGAATACCCTACTTTTGGTACCAATTAATTTATTAAATTTTCATTAAAGAAAATTTTTATCTTTGCTTTGTTGTCATACGGAGGCATCAGTGTTTCACAAACATATCTTGTTGTTTGTGAAAATGTCTTTGTGGTGTGCCCGCTGAAGTTGTTTTAATTTACATAAAAATCAAAATCAGTTGCTATATCTTAATCTTTATGGTTGCCAGTTTTTATATCATGACAGGAAAGACTGGGAAAGAGATTCACGGTAAAAGTGTTGACATTTATTCTCAACATTTCCAACAAAATGTCTTTATTTAGGAATCATCTTCGCTAGCCAAGGGTTTCTGATACGCTGCTCTCATGATGAGAGTAGTGTATCAGAAAGCCTTGGCTAGCGGAGAGTAGCGTATTAGAAACCCATGGCTAGTGGAGAGTAGCGTATACGAAACCCATGGCTAGCGGAGAATAGCATATCAGAAACCCAACCCAAGTGGAGAGTAGCGTATCGGAAACCCTTGACTAGCGGAGATGATTGGGAACTAAAGACAAACATTCAGCAAATTTATTAGGCAACCAAACCAAAAATGTAAATAGATCTTGAATACATACTTTAAATGAATTGGAATTGTATTACAACATAGTACCACATTTTGCAGATTTCTTATTTTTATTAGAATATTATTGCAGTTCCAGTTTTACATTCCACGTGAAGGAGTTTCAGTATAACATTCAATGTGAAGGAGTGACAGCTTTACATTCAATATGAAGGAATTACATAATTACTTTCCATGTGAAGGAATGGATTACATTCCATATTGAATGAATTACAACATTACATTCCATGTGAAGGAGTTACAGCTTTACACACAATGTGAAAGAATTACATTATTACATTCCATGTGAAGGAATTACAGCATTACATTCCATGTAAAGGAATTACATCATTAATTTCCATGTGAAGGAATTACAGCATTACATTCCATGTGAAGAAACTACAGCATTACTCTCCATGTGAAGGATATTCATCATTACTTTCCATGTGAAGGAATTACAGCATTACGTTCCATGTGAAGGAATTACAGCATTACATTCCATGTGAAAGAATTACATCATTACTTTCCATGTGAAGGAATTACAGCATTACATTCCATGTGAAGGAATTACAGCATTACATTCCATGTGAAGGAATTACAGCATTACATTCCATGTGAAGGAATTACATCATTACTTTCCATGTGAAGAATTTAAAGCTTTTCATTCAGTGTGAAGAAGTTACATTATTTCATTTCATGTGAGGGAATTACAACATTACATTTGATATGAAATAGTTACAGCTTAACATTCAATGTGAAGGAGTCCAAATAGTATATATACTATGTGGAGTCATAGTATTGTATAAAATGTAAAGGAGTTACCGTATGATATTTATTGTGAAATATGAACTTTTTAAAAAAAATCAAATCAGTGATAAAGACAACAACAAAAATAAATACATGTACATATATATGTAGGGTTTATTTTGTCTCCATAAAAAGTTAAGCACGTATATGGAGCACTCAGTTGATAAATAGGTTACTTGTTCAACGGATACGACAAGTGTATCACAAATAAAACATAATAATGTATACAGAGGGGCCAAACAAATGAAGCTAATGGATTTATCGAAGTAACCTCCGTTAATGAACATGTTGAAACGTCATGGCCTCAGTGTGTACCAGAAAAAGGACATTCATGAACCTGATTTAGCGACAAAATGGTAGATTGAGCACTTAGGGAAATGTTCATAGTAACATGAAGTTTCATTTTGAATTGATTGGAAATAAAAATCCTGGTTTACTGTGATGTGATATACTCCTTGATAATGCTTGTTTTCAAAATGGTTAACACGTAAATCCTAATGCAGTTTAGGCAAAAATTATCATTTAAAAATTAAAGATTCATGTTTTGAGAAAAAAATCAATCTGATTCTTCTTAATCTTCTTTGCACTGGGAAAGTTACAAGAGGAAAAACGGAGGTGATGGATAAAAAAAAAATATGAACTGATAATTAAGGTGCGGATAAACGGAGAGAGAGAGAGAGAGAGAGAGTGTGTGTGTGTGTGTGTGTGAGGGTGTGTGTGTGTGTGTGTTGTATCGACCTGCAAATTTTAAATGTTTACAAACACTGAAATCTCTATATACAACTACCTTGACGTAAAAAAAGAGAACGGAAGTGAAAAACTTGATCCAAATATCCTAGCATAGTAAACATTTGTGGAGTTTGTACACAATCTTAATTTTGCAGTTGATAAAATAATATTTATTTGAAAAACCTGTTATTTCTATCCTAATTAAATGTTTGTAGGTTTACTATTTTAAGAATGCTTCATCATGAAATAAATGGATATAACCTTCATCATTAAATAAATGGAGATAACGAACAGTATTCAAGCTCAGAAGTCCATTAAACAATACAAAAAAGAAACAGAGCAAACACGAACCTCCAAAACATCATAGGTGAGATCAGATGCCATGGAAGAGTGAGCATCCCCTGCCCACCAGTCATACCTGCGTGGTGCTCCTTGTCATGATCGGGAAATAACAGAAAAATCCGTCGTCGTTTAAGTGTATAAATAATGGACTAACAATTGAAAGAAAAACGTCAGTCAGCATTTGACTCAATATTAAATTGTATTTGCTGACAAGGTCAACCATAGAACCGACGAAATGACGACTTTAAACGAGACTGCTGATATTCTTGTTTCATTAACTTGTTTGTCAATAATTTACCTCGTTTTAGAAATTGTTCATACGTAGTGCATGCTCTCGTGTATCGAATCAACTGAGAAATATAAACCCCGTATGCAGGTTATGAAGGTATATTGCTCAATAAGTAAGGGGAGTTGACGACTGAAATGTTAAAGTCATCATGTTTATCATAGAGCTTGGTTGTTAGATTACCATAAAGTTTTTTTTTTAGATCAATTATATCTATGAAACGTGATTTCTGTACAATAAGTCATCTACTGCTGCACAATTATTCGTTCACTAATTCATCTACTACGTAACACTTATTCATCTACTGATACATGAATACACTTACGCTTACTCTATAGTCATCTACCTGTGTATAGTTGCTTACTCATCTACTGCTGTACAGTTACTGATCTACAGCTGTACAGTTACTGATCTACAGCTGTACAGTTACTGATCTACAGCTGTACAGTTACTGATCTACAGCTGTGCAGTTTCTGATCTACAGCTGTACAGTTACTGATTTACTGCTGTACAGTTACTGATTTACTGCTGTACAGTTACTTATCTACAGCTGTGCAGTTACTGATCTACAGCTGTACAGTTACTGATTTACTGCTGTACAGTTACTGATTTACAGCTGTACAGTTACTGATCTACAGCTGTGCAGTTACTGATCTACAGCTGTACAGTTACTGATCTACAGCTGTACAGTTACTGATTTACTGCTGTACAGTTACTGATCTACTGCTGTACTGTTACTGATCTTCTAGTATACTGTTACTGATCTATTGATGTACAGTTACTAATCTACTGCTGTACAGTTACTTACCTACTGCTGTACAGTTTCTTATCTACTGGTGTACAGTTACTGATCTATTTGTGTACCATTACTTATCTACTAAAGTACAGTTACTGATCTACTGGTGTACTGTTACTGATCTACTAGTATACTGTTACTGATCTACTGTTGTGCAGTTACTGATCTGCTGGTGTACAGTTACTAATCTGCTGTTCAGTTACTGATCTACTGTTGTACAGTTACTAATCTGCTGCTGTACAGTTATTGATCTACTGGTGTACTGTTGTTGATCTACTGCTGTACAGTTACTAAACTACTGGTGCACAGTTACTGATCTACTGCTCTACTGTTACTGATCTATTAAAGTACAGTTACTGATCTACTGTTGTGCAGTTACTGATCTACAGCTGTACAGTTACTAATCTGCTGTTCAGTTACTTATCTACTGCTGTACAGATAGTGATCTACTGGTGTACTGTTACTGATCTACTGGTGTACAGTTACTGATCTACTGCTGTACAGTTACTGATCTACTGCTGTACAGTTACTCATCTACTGCTGTATGGTTATTTATCTACTGCTGTACAGTTACTGATCTACAGTTGTACAGTTACTGGTCTACTTCTGTACAGTTACTGATCTACAGCTGTACAGTTACTGGTCTACTTCTGTACAGTTACTGATCTACTGCTGTACAGATACTGATCTACTGGTGTACAGTTACTTATCTACTGGTGTACTATTACTGATCTGCTTCCGTACAGTTACTGATCTACTGCTGTACAGTTATTTATCTACTGGTGTACAGTTAGTGATCTACTGCTGTACTGTTACTGATCTACTAGTTTACTGTTACTGATCTGCTGGTGTACAGTTACTAATATACTGCTGTACAGTTACTGATCTACTGGTGTACTGTTGTTGATCTGCTGCTCTACTGTTACTGATCTACTAAAGTACAGTTACTGATCTACTGTTGTGCAGTTACTGATCTACAGCTGTACAGTTACTAATCTGCTGTTCAGTTACTTATCTACTGCTGTACAGATAGTGATCTACTGGTGTACTGTTACTGATCTACTGGTGTACAGTTACTGATCTACTGATGTACTGTTACTTATCTACTGCTGTACAGATACTGATCTACTGGTGTACAGTTACTCATCTACTGCTGTACAGTTACTGATTTACTGCTGTATGGTTACTGATCTACTGCTGTACGGTTACTGATCTACAGCTGTACAGTTACTGGTCTACTTCTGTACAGTTACTGATCTATTGGTGTACAGATACTGATCTACTGGTGTACTGTTACTGAGCTACTGCTGTACAGTTACTGATCTACTGCTGTACAGTTACTTATCTACTTCTGTACTATTACTGATATACATGTACTACTGTGCGGTTATTTATCTAACTGCTGTACAGTTATTGATCTTCTGCTGTTCTGTAATACAACAACTACTGTACAGTTATTTATATACTGCTGTACAATTACAAAATTAATAAACTGCTGTACAGTTACTGATATACTTCTGCATGGTTACTGATATACTGCTTGACGGTTACTTATCTACCGCTGTATGGTTATTTATCTACTGATGTACAGTTACTCTTCTACTGATGTACAGTTAATGATATACTGCTGTATGGTTATTTATCTACTGCTGTACAGATACTGATCTACTGATGTACAGTTACTCTTCTACTGATGTACAGTTAATGATATACTGCTGTATGGTTATTTATCTACTGCTGTACAGATACTGATCTACTGATGTACAGTTACTCTTCTACTGATGTACAGTTAATGATATACTGCTGTATGGTTATTTATCTACTGCTGTACAGATACTGATCTACTGATGTACAGTTACTCTTCTACTGATGTACAGTTAATGATATACTGCTGTATGGTTATTTATCTACTGCTGTACAGATTTGATCTATATGATGTACAGTTACTCTTCTACTGATGTACAGTTAATGATATACTGCTGTATGGTTATTTATCTACTGCTGTACAGATACTGATCTACTGATGTACAGTTACTCTTCTACTAATGTACAGTTAATGATCTACTGCTGTATAGTTACTGATATACTGCTGTACAGTTACTGATCTACTGCTGTACGGTTACTGATCTACTGCTGTTCAATACGTTTGCACACTTTTCCGTATAGATAAAGAGTGATTTTGACACCTTTGACTTCACAAAAGCATCCCTTGGGGATACATAAAATATCATTGTGTGTGTTTTATATTCCATTAGGCCTACTATAGTAAATTATTTCTTTTTCTATGAAACAATGTTACATGTACAAAGCATGACTAAAGATGGGAAAATAGTATCAATTCATTTCACATAGAATTCTTTTTGTACTTTTAGTCTTCTCAATACTTAACCATGAAAATAGCTATACTACAGTAATTATAAATAACGTAATACATGTACTTAGCACCATTTGAAACTTTATTCAAAACACTTGTATGTAATGATATATGTCCCATGACATTTCTAGGTCAGTTGTAACTTAGAGCGACCTGCATGTAACTCTACATCTATAATGAACTTTTGAATGGCTTTTGTTAGCGTTCCTTGTGATAAAATGTTTCTTTGGAAATCAAAATTACAGATTTCTTGAACTTGGAGTTTGAATTTCATTTCAAAAAAAAAAACCAGAAACAAAAAACAAACAAACAAACAAAACTTTTACCTAGACTTTAACATACCATACGGGGGCGTCAGGGTTTGACAAACACAATTTGTTTTTCTCTGGTTCCCCAGTTTGTAACTTATTTAAGACGTGTTTATCATCCATATGTCTATGCCTGTTAATTGATTGTACTTTTCCAGAACGATCTACGCAATTGATTGGCGGTCAGACCAACAAATAATTAACCGCCAGTTGCAGAAACATAACTACCAAATTAACACGCTAAACTTTGTGGGATATTTAATAGACTTATTTTGTACAGTTTGCATTTTAACGATATTTATATAAAATTCTGATATATAACCGTATTTCACATGTGTCGCCATTAGCAGTTAATGACAAAGGGGAATTCAACATCATAACCTCCAAAAAGTTTTTTTAAAAAAATAAACATGAAGTATACACATATCTGTCTATAATACAATGTAAAATTGAGAGGGATGATTTATTTCTATCCCCTGTAGACGAAAATTTTTATTTTTTGTTCTGTCCCTCTTTCTGTTTGATCGCAAAAACGTTTACTGTGAAATCACTAATTTCAGTGGGGGTTTAATTTTTCCTGGTTTTCAAGGTATGAGGAGAACCACGAATTGATGTCCACCACAGAATATTTTTTCACATATATTACTACTAAACAATTTTTCAACCACGAAGTCAAATACTCATGAACCAATATATCCCTCCTCAAACCACTGGCTTTCAAGCTATGTATTTCGAAATATGTAATTATTTTATGTAGTTGGCTACTTTGTCGTCCAGTGTGTTGCAAGCTTCAGTTTTTCACCTTGCAAGATTTAAACTTAATCACAAGGAAAAATGTAAGTCTGTCCACATTGTGTAAGATTTTCGTTCTCGTTTACCTCATGTGAGATCTAGACCTTGAGTGAAAAAGTTTCAAAGTAATCCTCCTCACAATAAATGCCATTTCTTAAACAGTATAAAAGATATATTTTATCATATAGAGACAGAATTATTAATAATTATTAAATTACCACTAAACAGTGATGAAAGGTGGGGGGGAGGAGGTGTAGAAAACATCTAGAAATAACTGTGCAATTAATATTATGTTTAGTTTAAAAATCATTTATGATAAGAAAATTGATTTGAAAAAAAGCTTTATGTAAACCTGACTCAAATACTTTGACATCTGTAGAACACCAAGAGAGATAACTGCTTTAAGAATCGGCATAGGATGGTCCACTTAATATTTTGTTCTTCTTTCCCCTTGCAGAAAATTGCAATGGCACTATAGTACAGATTTTTGTTAGTACATGTAAGTGACTTAACCGGATCCAGTAGAGGGCGTTAGGGTCAGCTATCAAAAAATTCCTGGATCCGTCCTTTTATAGATATTTCTTTTGGGAATTAAGCAAGTAATGTTTCAAAACCTTTTGATAAGCGTAAAATTGATACTCTGAACATTTTTAAATTGAACCGTAAGATTAAAGCGACTCCCTCCCTTCGGATTTTATAAGTAATGAACTTCTTAGGTGACTGAAATGTCTGGGGTTTTGTCTCCAGATAATGCATTCAATTTTTCTTCCCAAAATGTTCATTTAAGTCTATATAAATAAGAAAATCGACAATCGCTGTAACAGGAGGTTTATTATACAATGTGACAGTACTGTTGACATGCTAAATGAACCCGATGTTCATATGTGACTACTTATCGATGTACCATACATACTAATAACAGGAGCTTCATAATAAGCTAATTTATATATTTTTTATCATGTTAAAGTGCATCAGTTGACATTTTAATGTACCTGGAATTGATTAATTATAAATTCTGTATTTTCTATTTGTTGAAAAAAAAAACAATAAAAAAAGAACCTTACTGCAGCTTGCTTTAGAAATGTCTACTGGTCATAAAAAATGACATTTCAATGAACAGCTTTAAAAAACAGTTAAGTATTACATACTGTACACAGGGTTAGCTCTGCTTTATTTTCGCCCTCTCACACTATAAACAATTTTGCCCTGTTTTAAATTCGCCCAGTCACCATTCTGTTTAAGAAATTATACTGTATTCTTTTATTTCGCCCCTTTTTAAATTCGCCCGACCGAGGGAAAGGCGAAAGGAGCGAAAATAAAACAGGGACGAAAATTTCCCTGTATACAGTATATAGAATGTAAAGAAAAGCCTTTGACAGCCTTTGGTTATATTTAATATTACACTGTAGTCTATCAGTGAGGCAGATGTCGTGCCATAATAAATTTTTCAGCAAGTTTAAAATTCAGTCCTATATGATCAAATTAAATATCTTTGGCAAAAGAAAAGAATTAAAACTGTAAATAATTTTAAAAATATTTTATATTTGTGTTACTTCGAAAAAACGAAAACGCGATATGGTATTTTAGAACAATCCTTATATGGACAGTTCCAATTCGGTCTTTCAAATAAGTTAAAATATTGGGGATTTTTTGTATCGTTTAACTGAAATACGACCGTCCTTTGTTTTACCTGTCATGTTACATGAAATTTTAATCATTGCAAGCTTTTAAAACTTAACAACAGACTAAAGCACCATTAACGCAATCCATATCAGTAAACATTAGCATAAAAGTTTCAGAGGAGTCACACAATAACAATTCTTTGTGCTGATGGACATAACGTGGATGCTTTTAGGAAGTCATTGACAGCTGATTATTGTTATTTTTTGGGAGGATATCCTTTATGGGATTTTTTCTATTTAAACACAGATAGTAGATATGGAGCAATATTACATTCAAACACAACACTGTGTGAAATTGTTGATTTTCGATAATAGATTCAGAAAGTAGATCCGTTAGCTGACAGTGGCGCGCGATAACACTGACCCTTTAAAGAGACCAGACTGCAAAGAAAAGATTTCTGATCCAAGTAATCACCTTTCATTTACTCTCTGTTTAATGAAAATATTGACTTCCATTTAAAAGTTCACCATATAAAGTGAATGGATTTGAAGGAATGCCGGTTTGGAGAAACTTCGGGAACCCAGTGTGGTAAGTATATAAAAATGTGATTTGCCTTTTTGTCTGAAAGTGCCATAGTATTGAAGTCAAATTTGCTTTTTTTCCCTCGTGCATTTAATCTAGTGCATAAAGCATAATCCGTATTTATGTATGTCAAAAGAATTGTTCTCAGTCCATAATTCTCTTTTTCTTTTTAAAAATTTATGCCCGACTGTGAAGAAGCGATTAAAATTTTTAATATTGTTTTGTCAGAACTTAATTTGAAATGCTGTGATGTCCACAATGGAATTAAAAGAAGGTAAGGATATCAAAGACGACATGACAGACCAGGTTAAAAATACCCAGGCGGTTAGAGTGATTGACCATGTGTTATCACTACTGTGTTGTGGGAAGGGTCACTCCTCGCTGACCAACATTAAAACACTCGGAGACAGGTTACAACATCAGGGGTATCTCAAAAAAGAGAAATGGGAGAAGAAACATCCCATAACGAGGGACAAAATCATCCTGCTGAACTGGATAAAAGAACACTTAATTTCAAAAACCTACCAAGGAAAGGACGTTCTCCTGGACTGTGTCCGTGATCTTAGACTACTAGAAGGTAAGAACTTATATCTAATATGTATGTTTAAAATTTATGTGAAGTCCAAACGACAATGAAGCTTTGTTCGTGGATATCATTATATTTTACATTTATAACACTAAAATATCTTTCTATTCCCCATAAAACACAGACATTTTGTCAATATAACCACCTGTGTACATGCGTGTCAACTGTATAAAATTTGAAAAGTAAATATTTTATGTAATACGTAATGCCAAAACTGAAACGTTATTAAATATAATTACCAAAAATGAATGTATAAAAGAATGGTATGTTTATCTATATTTGAATAAGACGATCTCGAGTTATGTTTAAATAAATAAGGAGTGCTTTATTTCATGCATGTGGAAAAAATGCTTTCATGTCGAAATTGTGCCTTGCATATTTTATATTGATTTTAAATTCAGCCAAATATGAAGACTTAATCAGAGAGAGAGTGTCAGGGGAGGTATATTTTTTGGATGGATCCTATTGATTCAAGATGATAAATGAGATCAAATTCCATTTCGTTTTATGCTCATTACATTTTCGCTTTGTTGCAGATAGAGATCTCTCTGAGGTAGAGAATTTTGAATTGAACCAAGCTTTGAATATTTTATATGACATCCAACAAAACGCTAAAAGAGAAGATACGGATTCTCCTAGTCATCTACACGAGGACATTAAACGGATGAAAAGTTCGCAACAGGCGTCTCCTAAAATACATCGGAAACAGGGGGATTCAAAAACACATAAAGATATCAAGACCGGTAACGAAGTCAATAAACATGTAGTTTTAACACCGCCTTCTAGTTCTTCAAACTCTGTTTTAAATTCTCCATTAAATGATCGAAAATCCAAAGGAAAAACCCCGAGGGATAACAAATCTACAGATCTAGAGGCGGTGCAAAAACAAATGAAATTAGACTCATCTTCATCCCCAAAATTATCAAGACCCGGAACAACCAGCAGTACAACAGATTCTGAGAAGTCCTACTTACACTTACATCGTGAAAAGAAAACTCACCAACAGCAATCAGAAACAGAAAATAAAAGTTATACCGTAAATACACCTAATCGTGTTCAGCCAAGCCAACCAAGTTCTAGTAAAAGAACGTTAAAGGAAGACACTGCAAGAATGAAATCTATTTTATACCATCTGATGCTTCGTCCATCGGAAGATAAGCGAAAATTCTGTAACATAATTGACGCTTTAAGTTACGACTTGCGAAAGAAAGATATGAAAAATGAACTTATTCAATTTCTTCACGAAAATCCACCGAAATTTTCAGTACGTCACATATTTCATCACAACAATATTTTGCTTGATTTTATTTTCCTAAAAGAAAGTTTAAACAGTCTAACAAATTGGACTGCTTCTTTTTTGTTTGTATTTCCCTAAAAGATAAAACTTTTTTTCAGCTAAAACATGTTGGATTTATTGATGGGGGAGAATGGAGCTTATATCTGCGTACGAAATGTCCAGACGCATTGTGTGCCTACGCAGTAGCTCAAAAATACCAAGTTCTTCTACACGTCGTTGCTGTTGGCACCGAAGACACAGAAGAGATCAGATTTTATCCGCTCGGTTATATTCACGGTAACGAGGATAGACACGTCTACCTGGCGTACCTGTCTGACAACAGTTTCATGCCTCTTGCACCAATGGATGCAGTAGGTGAGAATTCTCTTGAGTGTATTATAATAAAACTTTTTTCCATTCATTTCTCTCCCCACAAATTTTAATTCGTGTGGCTTGTTGAAAATGCAGACTGAATCAGGCTTTAAAAAAAATAAGTTTGTTTCCTGTAACATTCCCAAAAAATCAAGGGTCGGTAGGTCGGAAATTCTTTTTTTATACCCCCGCTCCGAAGGAGAGGGGGGCATACTGTTTTACCCTTGTGTGTCTGTCTGTCTGTCTGTCTGTCTGTCCGTCTGTCTGACTGTCCGTCCGTCTGTCCGTCCGTAACAAATTTTCGTCGCATTTTTCTCAGCAACCGTTCATCGCAGATGACTGAAATTTTAGCACAATCTTTGCCAAGGCATGTCATACGGTGGGATTCATTTTTGTTCAAATCCGATGTCAACTTCCTGTTAATCCGTCCGCCTGTCTGTTTTATACATAACAAATTTTCGTCACATTTTTCTCAGCAACTGTTCATCGCAGATGACTGAAATTTTAGCACAATCTTTGCCAAGGCATGTCATACGGTGGGATTCATTTTTGTTCAAATCTGATGTCAACTTCCTGTTTATCCGTCCGTCTGTCTGTTTTATACATAACAAATTTTCGTCGCATTTTTCTCAGCAACCGTTCATCGCAGATGACTGAAATTTTAGCACAATCTTTGCCAAGGCATGTCATACGGTGGGATTCATTTTTGTTCAAATCCGATGTCAACTTCCTGTTTATCCGTCCGTCTGTCTTTTTTATACATAACAAATTTTCGTCGCATTTTTCTCAGCACAATATCGGTATATATATATAGTTCTAACAAGATGCTTTGGTTTCTATGTATTTTTACAGATACTTTCTGCATAAACTTTAATGATGATAAAGAATTTACCTTAAATGAAAATAAATACTTAAAAAGTTACATTTCATTAACTTAACACGTGTATAATTATTCACATAAAAGCATACATTCGTATCAGAGCGGGGGTATTACTAGTGAGCATTCGCTCACAGATTCCTTGTTTTTTTTTTTTTTTTTTGGTTATGAATGGTCAAACATCCCCGGACCGAAAATACCAGGTGTTATATTTACAGTGGACACCCAATATGGCATCCAAAATGGCTGCCAAGCGGCAGAAAACGAACTTCAGAAAGTTGTAGGGGGAAACTGTTGTTACAATAATGATTACTCTTTATATTTAAGGTAAATGTACACTAAGTTGACATGTTTTATGTCTCAAATTAAGCTACAAGCTATTTTTTTAATTTAATAAATGGAATCAGCTGATTGATCAAACGAAGTTCTGCCATTTGTCAGAAAAAAAAAATCCACCCGGAGATAATTTGAATGGATCGGTCGGGTTACAGGAAACAAACATTTTTTTAGGCCCCAGTGCGAATGGTAAAACAAGTGAATTCTCTCTACAAATGGATTAGACATTATTTTCTGATGACCACCTCTAATTTAATATCCCAAACAACCAAATGAATTTCAATTACCATATCTTTATTGGATTCCGAAACTTCATAAAAATTCTTAGAAACAAAGATACATAGCGGATTCCAGTAAATATTCAACCAAGCCTCCTTCTTTACTCCTCACTAAGATATAAACAGTATTGAAGGAGAAACTTAAAGGCACTGTGCAACAATATATTCCAGAAGTGGTGTAAATCATATGTGAATACTTAAAAATTCCAAGGAACTTTTGGAAATTTGAAATCACAATACCAAATTACCAAAATCAATAGCTTAAAAACTCATGACTTTTCAACTTTATACACAACCATTCCCCACGATTAAATGAAGTCCAAGCTTTTTGATATCACGGACAGCCGCTTTTTCGATAAAAATGAAGCTCGTAACTTTTCTTAACTTTTCATTGGTCATTTGCTAAATTATTTTGGTAAAAAAACATTCTTATTGTACACACAAGTACTCTGAAGTTGACATTAAAAGGTTGCTTGAGTTTCTGATTGACAATATCTATGTTGTTTTTGGAAAACAGATCTTCCAACAATCTATTGGAACTCCCATTGGTCCGAATTGCGACCGTTATAAGCAGACCTATTTTTGTATTCATATGAAGCGGATTTTAACCAAAATCTTTTACCTGAAAAGAAGACATTTGTTGTGACCTTCAACTCAACATTTAGATATATCGACGACGTATTGTCAAGTAACAATGGTTATTTCCATTCTTATGTCGATACGATATATCTCGGTGAGCCTGAGATAAAAGATACCATAGAGTCTGACACATCTGATTCATATGTGGATATTTTACTTGAAATTGACGTTAATGGAAATCTAACAACCAAGCTCTATGGCAAACATGGTGACTTTACCTTTCAATCGTCAACTTCCCTTACTCATGCAGCAATATATCTTCATCACCTGCATATGGAGTTTCTATCTCGCAGTTGATTCGATACGTAAGAGCATGCTTTATGAATGCATAATTACTAAAAGGAGGTAAATTATTGACAAACAAGTTGATGAAACAAGAATATCAGCAGTCTTGTTTAAAGTCATCATTTCATAAGTTCTGTGGTCGATAAAATGGCCTTGTCAGCAAATACAATTTCGTTGAGTCAATGCTGAATGACCTTTTTAGACGGTGGCTATTTATAGCCACAGGCTATAGGTGCTGGTCAGTGTAAACACACGGGGACCCTAGCGGCGATTTTTGCAGAGTCAAAATAATGAAAGTTAACTGATTTCGATGTTTGAAAATAAAATGTACATAGGTTACAAATACATTGAAGTTATTTTAAAGACATTTCGTTGATGGATACAAAGCCTAACTCCTGATAATTGCCGTTATCAGTATTCCTCGCCTCATGAATATTCATTACACCGAACTTAACTAACTCGTACACCAACCGACTCGTATATTCGTGTGCAAACAACATATGTCAACTCGTACACAATTTTCTCGTTTTTTCTCACATGTTCGAAATATCATTTTCTATGCACGTTGTGTTTCTTAAAATTACCGAATATTTGTTGAAGAATATTTGTTGAAGAATATAACTCTGAAATCAAATGCTAGTAATAAATAATTGCTAAACAACACACGGCTGTTTTTAACTGAAATACTGCTTTGTGGATTTTTTTACAATAAAACTTGAATAGTAATTTAACAAAGTCTTTTGATTGTTTCTTGTATCTGTTTTCAATGCTATATTAGTAAAACGAAGATATGTATTTTAGGAAAGAAGAAAAAAGATCACTACATCCGAATCAGTTCGTAGTGACGGTTGTTGGAGGTATATGATGCCGTAAAATTTGCTAAGTTTATCATCATTTTAGTTTTTAAAATAAGACTTTGTTTGATTATCTCGGACACAAAAACGACTTAACGTATAATTTGTCAAATTTATAATTACAAAGACTATAACGGACACAATTTACCCATATATTTCATTCCTATTTATTAGATACTCTAGCGTGCCTCTAATAAATTTAACCGAAAATATACGAAAAAGGAACTCAAATACAAGTGCATGAATTAATATTAGTACTAGTATTAGAATTTTTTATGTGATTTTAGCTAAATCACATAAAAAGGAAAGTGGCTTTGAGCTGAATTTCGGTCAGTCTTCTAGTGTGTTCATCAAACAGTAAATATACACTGGGACTCGCGGTGACGTTGCATATTAGAATATAACGTATGAGAAATAACATAATAGCAAACCACGGCGAAAATGTATAAGATATTCAATTCTGAGGAAAGCTCAATACGTATATATACAGACTCTGATCGTGACTTGAGACGACGGAAAAATAGAGACAGAGAAATATTTTGTTATTCTGTTTTTTTTTTTCTTTTTTCGAGCAGTATACGAGAGTTGTCGTGTACAAAGCGTTTTTTCTCGTAAAATAGTGGGCGCTGCAATATGAAATTTTTAACAAGTATTTATTTATCATATTTTAATGTATTTGAATTCTTTTGATACACTTTAGACAAAAAAAATAATACTTTATCAACATGCTTTAATGTTACACACGATAAAAACCCCGGTTATAAAAATAATACGAGTATTGTTTCGAAATAAAAGTCTTAAATAGCTTTTGGTCTGGAAAGCAGTTCAGTTTTTTCCTCTAATAGAGAAATATAGTGTAATAGAGAAATGGGAGTTTTCTAAGATAATCGTTTTAATCAAATCCAAGGGTAGAACAAACAGCTACAGAAATAGCGAAAGGCGCTGACAATTTTGATAGCCAATATATGTATAAGATTATTTAGTTGAATGATAGTAAAAATACTTATTCATAACTTTAGTACTAATAAATCTTCACAAGGCCCCTTTTGTGCGCGATATTGGTTTCTGACTGTTATTTGAAGAATTAAGGGAAACTCAAATATGTGCATCAATGATATTCCTTGATTTAAGCGGGAATTATCAAACGTGTTTTAATCAAAGAGGAAACTTGACGCTGCTTTTGACACATTGACATTATCATCCGTAACACATTAAATGAAATCTGCAATTTTTTATTTATAAATGCATATACCTATTTGAAGTTTGCTGTGTTTTTTGATGACAAATGTACTTAAGATAGTGCGTTAACATTCTAGATCACAGTGAGAATTCATAACAATTTACTTTTTAGATCTAGTTCAAAAATATAAATTTATATATTAAAATACAGGTAGATATATTGTGAATAATCGGAATAAAATTTTAAATAATTCCCAATTCATTTTACAAAAACTTAAAACATTTTATCTTATTTACTACAAGTCGCCATCTGACGTTACGGTAGCGGGTTTGCTTTGGACTCACGGACTTGTACATGTATCTAATAATCTAACTGTGTCTCAGGACAAGCCGTTACACCGGGTCGTAGGACATTTATCATTTTAACGATAGATCATTCTATCTAACGGACTTGAAGAAGTCCATCCTTACTTAGCGGATTCGACTCCCACTGCGTGACATGGATATTGGACTTTAATTCAGATCAAGATCCTGTGTCGCAATAATTGCTAGCCAGAAAAATCCATAGGTTCTGAAAATTTTATTTTTTTTTTAACAAATGTACGTTAAATAAACAAAATCATTCATGCCACCGTCTTTCAGTACTCACAGTACTTTGATTCATACTAATTGTTAGTCCATTATTTACACACTGAGTTGAAGACGGATTTTCCCGTTGTTTCCCGATCATAACAAAGAGCACACAGCGGGTGTGACCGGTCGGCAAGGGATGCCCTTTCTTCCGGATCCACGGCACCGGATCCCACCTCTGATGCTTGGGAGGTCCGTGTTTGCTCTGTTCCTATTTTGTATAGTTATATGGACTTTTGAGCTAGCTTGAACACTGTTCGTTATCTCCATATATTTCATTTCTATTCTGCATTATATTTCAGATTTTCCATCACATATAATGAGTTCAGATAACTTCCAGAAATGTCTTGCCAAGATAGAGAATCTGGAGAAAGAAAACAAAATGCTGAGGACGAAACTTCAGGAAGTGGAAGACGACAAAGATGAGGACTCCCCATCTGACCACAAGGTGGCGCTAAGTGATCACGTGTCTCTGAGGCTACGAAGAAATAGCAACAACTTGGAGATTGACAAACTCCGCCAGCAATTGCATCTTATAAAAATAAAAATTGAACAACATAAGCGTATATAAGTATCAGTGCATAAGAGAAAATGTATTTGTAATTGTTGTATAACATATATATCGCATTGTATGATGAATTTCTCTAAGTATAAATGGAATCTATCAATTCAGAGACTCACTCCTCGATTGTTTATTTACTTGAATTGTTTAAAAATGTATTACGAATCTTGACTTAACCTGTACATACTTGCAAGGTTTGAAATAAAGCTACCTTGCTCGTTTGCCCGGGGAGACAAACAATATGAACTTGAGATAATTCATGTCTTTCTGCTGCCTTACCCGTCCGCACCAAAGCTGTAATAACATTTTGTACATCCTTCCTGGTCATGTAAGGTAAATTAAACTGCGCACAACTATGCCTAAAATGTAAAATTTGCAAAATGGCAGAAATTGTATACTTCGAATGTAAATATCTGAAATTTATCAAAGATTGGGGACTAAATGGAAAAGGTTTTCTGCTTTTGAAAAATGTTGAATGTGAAGAAATCAAATGAGATATCAAAGTTTTGAAAAAAAAAAAAACTTTTATTTTAGTGTTTTTAATTTGCTTCATGCATGTGTTTTATCACTTATTTTCCGGCAAAGAGACAAATTTCCGGTACAGTAAACCACTTCTTATATGTAGATGATAAATTAATTGATACAAATATTGTATATACGCATAAAAAAGGAGAGTAAGAAAAGCAAAAAAATGGATTCATTGCAATGCAATAACGTTTCATAACTTAAAAATGCAATTCTTTTAATATCTTCTCTAAAGTTGTATTATACATGACCGATAGAGCAATCCAGATTTTTAAAAAATCATTCATAAACCGAAAGTAGAGATAACCGAACTATGTACATCATCGACTGAGGACGTGTTTTAATGGCGTGTGTAACCGTTGTTGTGTTTTTAGAGTTTCTAGTCCATTTAGTTGGGGTATTAACCCCGGGGTGGATCAGAACTGTCCAGGATGACAGCTCCGGGGAGTTCAATAGTACTAATGCTGGACTGTTCTATGTTATGAGGTGCACGAACGAAGGGTGCATAACTAAAACTATATATGAAGATTTTCCTAGTCTTGCTTATCAGGGTAAGTTCATGTTGAATAGATTTTATTTCGTAAGAGAAAGCATTGAGTCGGCGTTGTCTTCAACGACCTTTCTTTAATTAAGACAATGCTGGTTTCTTGAATTTTAAGATCTTAGAAGGTTTTAAAGTCTCTCTTTATGAGGCGCAGTTTTAGTGCCTTAAATGCCTAAATTGTTATCAAAATAATCGATTACCTATTTTAACATCAGAAAGTTAAATTCTAAAATCAAAATTGATCTTTATAATAAGAGTATAAAATTCTTTTAAAAGTTCTGAGAACATCTACCTAAAGAATGGTATTATAAACGTAAATGGGACTTCATATTAATTGGTTATGCTTTTTATCTGATAAAAGATGTTTACTTGTGTGTATTCATCATATCAAGGACAATGCAAATTACATTGCTAAAATAATTTTTTTTAATTTCTGATCTCATTTCAGCAATATTTTTAAACATATGTAGGCCTATTATCATATCAACAAGTTCATGGCCTTCTGTGAATTACATTACGTAATTTAAAAAATATGTTAAATACAAATGAGAAAAAAATGTCAAAGAATTAAAAGTAACCTCTGTTTTGTTTATTTGTTTATATTTACAGTTCTTACTATTAACTTATTTCACACCTAGTTAAAAAATTCAAAAAATTGTTCTATATGTATTTAAGTTTTGAGAAGATGAATAACTCTAGTCGTGTAAAAATAAAAAAAATTTAAATAGACTGAAATATTCTCTTCCAAGCCAAATAAATCTTATACAT
The DNA here is from genome assembly GCF_032062105.1 of Saccostrea cuccullata. NCBI lineage: Eukaryota > Metazoa > Mollusca > Bivalvia > Ostreida > Ostreidae > Saccostrea > Saccostrea cuccullata. The sequence goes on along the minus strand of NW_026919155.1, from coordinate 278,827 downwards.
TAGAGATAAAGTCAATGAAAAGTGTTATTTATTTCATTCACACGAGTACATCGTGTAATTTAAATAAAAATAAAAGTATAAAAGGGTTACTTCAATTTTACGATTTTATTAATTTTTTTAAGGTGATGCTTTATACCCTAGACAAGTCGCCAATGAATTCAACGCCAGTCTTGCTATACTACTGAATCTTTTGGGATTGTTCTCGGCACACTGTGCGGCCAGAAAAAACAAAGGAACAGCTAGGATGGCGCTTATATCTATTGTGCTACAGGCTTATTCATGTATGTATTCTACGAAATTTGCTTCACTTAGAGGGGTAGATAAACTAACCTTAGTTACCTCATTATCTGCTCATTAGAATATAATTTAATTTTAGTTGTAACACGTCATTTGATTGGATAAACAATTTTATCCATTTTGTATAATATAACTTGCCTACATCACAATGTGTTACGTCAAAAACGTATTACTCCGCTTGACGTTACTTTTAAAATTTATAATCAATGTGAAGCCTTATTCTGGGGGAAAACTGTCTCATTGTCTTGAACAATTTAAAATCTACATTATACCAGGATGCTGAAATTGAATTATAAGGAATGAAGCTGATTTCAACTTATATTATACGATATAACAAAACTTGGGGCAGTTTACGCTTATTTATAAACCGCTTCGCGGTTTATAAAGCGTAAACTGCCCCAAATTATGTATCGTATAATATAAGTTGAAATCAGCTCATTCCTTAATTAAAGTAATGTCATTAAAATTTTGCTTTTTCTGAGATTTGTTATTAAAAAAATATTACAAACGGAAATTATGAAATGTTAATATAATTCATTTAAAGTGATTTTTTTAAATTTAAAAAAATCCAAAGCAGTAAAAACATTCGACTTTTTAGATTGTATTTACAGACAAGTTCATCACAGCAACCCTGGAATTTGCAGACAACTTAATTTAAACAGGATAGTAGAAATTCTTGTAACACCAATGTTTTTGGCAGTAGTTTGCCTTGGTTTTAAAATTGATCTAGTGGACTTTTCCTACATCAACAATGAAAATTAACTGTGGAAAAACTGGTCACCTCACTGGTCATACATTTCAGTCGTCTGTAATCAGTAAAGCACAGGATAAAAAATACATGTGGCAGACTCTATTTCTTTAATTTCTATTTCACTGGCATATATTGAGTCGTTGTATGACCCAGGTATGACCCAGGAGTCAGCTCAACAAATTAAGACCACAACGCTATTGTTAATGTGGAACTTTTATATCTTAGAATCTCAACTTCAGAGATATAGTATCCTAGTGTACCCCCAGTGGTTCTTGAGAAGAAGATTTTCAAAGATTTTTCCCTATATATTTGACGTATATAACAATTTGAGCGCGTGCAAATTGATAAACAAACTTCAGTGCTTGTAATAGAATGGAAATGCTGATTAAATGTTAAAAGTTATTTTTTCTTACCATTCTTCATAAGATTTTTATAGCTCTTCTACAAAATCAAACTTTTACAATTAGAAATATCACCCATACCCTATTTTCGTCCTTCAGACATAAAACGGCCGCAGATGATTGTTCTATTTGTTTTCCCGTGATTTTTGATTAAAAAAGGGTTGGAAAATCATTAAAATAAAAATTGCAAATTTTAATTGTTAATTCTAATTTTTTATTTATCAATTTAAGAACATTAAATTGCTTTCGCTATTACCGACTCCGTTTTCTTTAACGAAATAAAAAAAAAAAACACGAACGTGCTTTCAGATTAACATTGTCAACGATGTCATGTATGCTCATGCATCAAATTACCTGATATGCAAATTATACAATGTTTTATTTTAGATTTTCCAAAATTCATTGACCTTACTTGCAAAAACCGATAGAAAATCAAAATATTTAAACAGTGCAATTCTGGCACAATCTGAAAAAAAACCCAATAGGAATACTATAATTCAATGCGTAGACTTGAATTGATCACCTAATTATTAAAATAATGTGTGAAATATTCACGTTACAGGAAAAAAAAATATTATCTACTAGCTCTGCAGTATGAAAAATAAAAGAGTTTGCAGAAAAGATCTTGTTTTACTTGATTATATCGTGAAGTTCGACCCAGTAGACGCCCGGATTAGTTATGCTTCAATGCACGTGACTTAGCACCTTTAAAACTGGTAAAAATTGTGACAAAAATACACTTTCTTTGGTGGCTCAATAAAACGACTGTTCAGACTGTTCAATAAAATAAATTCTTGGATTTTTCCTATATATTTCTATATAAAAATTTGGGGGGGGGGGGTTTAAAATCCCATGTGGCCCCGACTGGCGGCTGGGCAAGGTCAATATTTAGATCTAATTTAAACAATGTGATCATCAATGCTTGGTCATGTTGTAAGATTGATTTTTTTAAAGGAGGTGATATAATAAATTCTTATGTATGGGAAATATTTTTGATATAATATATTTGGTTTTATTTATTTACCGTCTCAATAACATATTCCTGTATAGAAAAAATCTCGATTATATAAAAGGGAATAAAAACACACACACAAGAAAAGGGAAAATCAGCAGCACAGTATACATTGTTTTAATTTGTAGTACCAACAGAATTTCTGTTGTTGGAAGCATTCACAGCTGTTAATTAAAGTGTCTGTTAAAATCTTTGATTTTTGTGGAGACTTTCATTTGCAGTGATGACTTAGATTTTTTCCCTGAAATAATTACGGATACCCGCATGGCCGCATAGAACGTCAACCAAACACAGGTAACGTCAATATCGTAGGTGGAAAGTGTATAGGATCCTTATTATTTTTGAGCGTTAGTTTCTTTTTATAAAATTCTTAAATTAAAAGCCCATGCACCTAATTGAATACAATGACAGGGATAAAATAATAAAATGAAGGAATATTTGATCTGGAAGTAATTTTGGGGAATTAAATGCCGTGTACACTTTCAATGAAAATGGACCTAATGAAAAATCAGATATTTTAAGTATTTATATCTTATTTAAGATTAAAACTAGTTTAAACTGCAAATTCTGAAAAATAATTGCTGAAAAAGTTGCATCATTGTGTTCACTAGTCATAACAATAAAAAATGACGTCATCGATACCGAGTTCGAAACGTGCTGGTCTCGAGAAGTTTGGGGACGAATTTAGGGTACGGACGAATTTAGGGTACACGACGATATATGTTGAATTAAAATTATTTTTAAGGATGTAATTTATTGTTTATGAAGAATTGGTTAAGAGTTCTGAAAGATTTAGTCTTATTACATTTAATACTATATTTTCAGTTTTTGTAACATTCGGTTTCATTATGGACTACCTTGTGATCTACATCCTGGCACAGAGACACAACTCTGAATACACTGGATACACCTACGTCACAAGCAGCACACAGATGCCATATTCCTTGATCATCACTGGAGTAGCCTTATTCATTCAAGCTTCTGTCATTATGTACTTTCTTGCAAAGTTATGTCGTCTGCTTGACGGGACTTTACTAAACAACGAATCGCCACCCCCGTATCAGCCACTTTTAGGTAATGATGGGGGCGGCCATCAATACACATACGGGACTTCTAACGAAAATCAACATCCGGTTCCTAATGCTCCTACAGATTATCCCAGAAACAACAATCCATTTGAAGAAAATACCAATCAGCGATTCAGGAATGAGAGCAATGCTTAACTGATTGATTTAGTGATTTAGCCACTATATAGCACTGAATTTGATAATTTCAATAAGAAAACTTCGTCTCTAAGTACAGATATGTTGGCATTATATCAGAAAGGAATATGACTATATCATCACAAATTCTACCCAACGAGGGCAAAAACATTTCAGATCATAATTTAAATCAAAATTGGATTACAAACGTTGAACAGTTTGCCAGTACCTGTGCTTTAATTCAACAATGTCTTAATAGTTGAGCTATAAACATAAATAATTATTTTTGGTCTAATTCTATCTGATCTTACTTTAGAAATAGATACTTTCATCATCTATGGCCAAGAATAAGGTCTAAAATATTGAATATAATCTTTGTAACAGAATTTTTGTTTGAAAAAAGATCTAGATCAATTAAAATTTGCTGTTTAGTGTTTACTGATGCATGCTATAAATGTGTCAAGGAGAGTCAAATAGACCTTTTAACATTTTAAAATTCAACATTTTTCTTTGTACTAAGAAAGGCACACTCGTTCTGAAAATCTGACAATATTCATTCGAGATAAATCAAAAGTCAATTAAAGGAAGATAGAAACATTAAAATTGATATGCTTAGTATTGCTATAATTTTTATTGTATTCAAAATCCTTAAAAATTTCACTTATACAATAACTTAACTATTTTACATATAACAAATTTTCATCTTCCTTGCTTGCAAATAAACATTTAAACATTTAATACTTCTTTATCTTTGGGTTACATTGATTTTAATTCCGTATTTTGCTCTCATAACAAGTTCTGGAAATTCTTCGTACACGTGACCTTCCACCAATTCCACTTTGAATCTGGAAATAATAGTTCATGATCATGGTTATTCTTTTGTTTACTTCTAAAAATATTAATGATAAAGTATATTACATATATTAACAAATAATTTTTCCTTTATTATTTTACTTTACCTCTTCACTAAAGCAGCAATCATAACTTTTTCTTCATTCACTGCAAAATTCTGCCCGATGCAATTTCTGATAAAAAACATGTTAAGAGTTGTGAAACCTCTCTTTCTATATATCTCCTGTATATAAAAGGTTGGCTTGAATTTTATCAAAAAGTAGAAGTGTTCTATGTGCACACACAATAAGGGTATACATTTCTCTAAATGTTTCAATTTTCCTTCAGTACATGTATAAAATTTGAAAAACCAACTGCTTTTAATACCATGAAAATCATACTGTGCTTTTTAAATTTTTCCATGAGATTTGCACAACACTTATCCAGGACATTATAAGTAAAATGGTACTCAGTATTTTAGCCTTAAAAATTATAAAACCTGAAACCTTCTGAATACATGTATTTGAGTTCCTAAACTTTGCTTAACGAAAAGGGATAAAAATTGTTATAAAATGTAATAATAAAACCTGGAGCCCCTTAAAAAAGGACTTGAAATGAATAGCTTTCTACACCTGGAACTCATTGAAAACAAAATGCAGTTGTAATTTGTACATGGAGTTTGCTGAAAATGTACAAAATAATTTTGATCTTTATACTTAGGGCCTGCTGGAAACTGAACATAATTACATGTTATCTTTTACCTGGAGTTTAGTAAAACTGAATATTATTGTATGGAGTTCTATACCTGGGGCCTGCTGAGAACGGAATATAATTATACGGATCTCTCTCTTGTCTCTTTTCATCCTCAAACCTCGAAGGTCGAAATTCCTTCAATAACCAAAGCATGTATAGGATAAGAAATGTGTTATTATTTATTGTTATGCATTTTTATGGTCCTATGATGGACGGTAATTTAAACTACCGATCGAATCATCATGTTTACATATATTTCATTTAGAAATTGTCACGCCTCATATCTTTATTACAACCCCCTTGTTGCTATGAAAATTACATTTACGTACCATGTGATCAGGCCAAACATCTGGATGATGATTGATTGCATGAATTAAAATGTTGACTTGAAAATGTGCAGGAATCTCTGCCCCATCTAAAACCAAGGGCTTTGTCAGCCAACGACTTATAAAAGGCACAGGACTGTGCATTCTCATAACTTCCTTCAGAAACATCGAGGTGTACTTTAACTTATTAAGATCTTCCCTGAAGAAAGTAAGAAAACATCAGAATTAATTAAAAACTTAATTTACAATTTCAAATTGGTACAAAAACACCAATTTGAACATAACTTTAATTTTGTTACAATTTTTATTATGTTGTTTTCAAATCCACTATATATTTAATTGAATAACAAAGAACTATATGCGGTATATTGGTTTGACAAAAGTCAAATTTTGAAAACAAACAACAATTTGCTCATTTACATAACATATTAAAAAATTTGTTAATTTTTTTTTTTGAGATGAAGTTAAAATTATTATGTTGTTTTCAGATCCACTATATATTTAATTCATAACAAATTTGACTGAAGTAGATACTGATGAGAATTTCAGTGAAATAGGTTACAAACTGGTCGATGTGTAATACACGTGTATTTAATTTTTCTCAAAATACAACCTAATGAACAGAGATTTCATTTGAAATCAAAAGACCATTCAAAAGTTTTTTCTCTGTCATTGTATCCAAATTGAAGGAATATTCCAGATCTTCACATATCAAAATTTTTACATTCTGATGTCATTTAAGTTATTTTGCAGATAGCAAAATAATTATATAAGGAATTTTATAAGTGGAAATGCTCAAAATGAGATAAATTCAGCTGCTTTCTCAACACTCAGCCTCCACACCATGTAACTTGTGGTCTGCCATCTAGAACTGACGTCACTTCCTGATAAACCTTTTCCTGTTCTTCTGGATACTTGGCTAAACAGTAAATAGCCCAACTTATGGCCGATGCTGTTGTATCATGTCCTATAATGAAAATAGATTTTCCATCACCAATACTCAACTTTCCTCCCCATTTAATTGGGGGATAAAAAATCTGTGAATACTGTTTGACATTTTTAAAGAATGTACTGCTTTAAATTTAATTTCTTTCTAGGCGAATGTTTTAATACTTTTGGAGAATAAAAAAAATTGACAATTTCATCAAAACTTCACAAGAAACATGTATTTCATATGATAAAAGGTTTTTGTGACTAATTACACCAATTTTTACCTTCAAAAAGGAAAGTATCCACCTCTGCCCTGATGTCCTGGTCATTTAGACCTTCCCCATTCTCGTCTTTAGCCGTGATTAGAATGTCTAAAAAATCTAGCCTTTTTCCCGCTCTCTTATTGGTATCCTTCTCTGTCTGCAGTGTGTACTCATATTACAGAAAATAACCATAAAAAACTATGCTAAAGAGAAAACTGCAAGATATAAATTAAACATCTTTAATACCAAAGCTTTCCTACGAGAAGCGATAATTTCATCAGCAAACCCATGAACATAGTCGATGAGACGCTTGTATTCCCTGCCCATGGATGAGAGCCAAAACAAAACATCCGGATAAAGCCATGGACATCTAAATTAAAACAGTTAAAAATCACACGTATATGTCTTTGATACTAATTCATTCTTTGAAATATAATGCAATAGATACTTACAAAGTCCTTTGAACGGATAGATACCCCAGTCGTCGGACAGCCTGTACATATGGGTGACTATCTCTGTGAAAATTTTAAAAGATGCTTTTTTCTGAAGGGGACACTCTTGATACCCATGATTTTGTTCCACATAAACTCATAGATTATTTTTTTCATAGACATAGTGATATTTTTAAGTACAAAAAGTGTTATACGTGAACCTGATCAAATTATACAGAGGGAGGCTCCCCGTTTTTAAGTGATATCGAATTATATTCTGTCTTGAGGATTAATTTCGTAATTTTAATATTCAGTCAAACCCATACCCCTTTTCCTGTACCTGCCCGGAATAGGACAACGAACATCTTAACATGGTATCCAATGTAGCCAGTGATATGTGGCTGTAGATTTCTATCGCTTCTTTTGAATCACAAGCTTTTTGTAATTTTTCCTAATAATTTTAATAAAAAAGGAAAGCCAACAATACATAATTTTCAAAAATTCAGGGAAGGGAGAATTGAAATCTCACAATTATGCTGCTTACGAGAAATATATTGGCGACATCGTTGTAGATCTGAACATAAGGTCTGAGAATGTCAAAATGGAAGGCGGGAGTTAGCAGACGACGATTTCTCTCCCATTTCTTCCCGTCCGACAGCAATAGACCGTCACCTTATCATTGCAAGGAAAGATTGTTACGATGAACAAGTAAACAAGTGTATGAAAAAAATCTCAAATAAAGCGTCGGATGATTTCTCCACTTCCACTTACCTAACCAAGGCAAGACCATCCTATAAGCTCCCCCAAGGTTATATTTGACTTTTGGTTCAGAAGATTTTAGCAGGATTTTGGCCGTGTCGGGATGGCATGTGGACAAAACAGGATAAAAAAACATGATCCACCCGCTAACGAGCCTCGCTTTGGTTTTCTCCACCGTGACAGAAACCAGTTTGAAGAAGTCGGCCATATCATTTATCTATCAAAATAATGACGACTAAATATTAATTTGAATAATTTAATGTATACCTGACAACCTTATATAGTTCACTAAAATGAAAATTTTGAAACATTAAAAATTTGCAGATATTATTTAAATTAGTTTACTTTCGAAAAAAAAATTGAATGTCTACGAAAAAAATTATTCCCACAAATTAAAACCTTGTAGGAACTAACCACAATGTTTTGTCTCGTACAATCATTCTAATATTTTAATAATTAAGGTGCTGACAACAATCTGATCATAATTGCATTTTTAAGATCACTAGCTTTGAGAAACAATATTATAAATAGACAAAAGAAGGTACTTAGAAGTTCGTTAATTGAAATTTCAGAATACTTCTCAGTTCCTTGTCATTTTTCTTCAACTCTAGTTTTTAATATTAAATCTATATGTTCAAAGACGCAACAACTGGCAACAGTTAAGTAGTTATTTATGTGAATATATCATCCTATTGCAGAATCTATTTTCCAAGTTGTATAGAGATGATTTCATACATTGAATACAAAGATGTTAACATTGATGCATACTCTTTTCCATTCATTTTGTACAACGACTTCAGAATCTTCAAAATTCGAAGAAAAAAAAGAAGGTAGGGGGTGATTATTAAATGCTCTAACATTTTTTCTTGTCATATGAAATAAACAAAGTTAAGGTCTTTCTTTAAGAGAGCGAAACATACGCAAAGTTAGAAAATAAATTCCTTTGTAACACAAGCGTTATTCCAAAAGATATTGTTTTAACATTAACATACCAAACCGCCTGGTAACATAAAAATGCAGCTTAGAGCTTAATCATATGCCCTAACTACTGTTTGTTTAAATCATGACTTTTTTATTGTGTTGTTTCTAATGAATGCCACAGTAATCATAAGCAATGTGAATCCTTTACAGGCATCACCTTCATAAGATTTCAGTTTTTGTAACAATTCTTATAGTGCTCTAAGAACATAACTATTAACTTAGAAGCTTACAATTAAGTACATACCAGATGCAAATGTCCCCATATGGGATGCCAATGTTCAAAAGTGGTGATCTTTGCAGTAACCTTGCTCCATTGTTTATATCTATGTACATGCTGAATTATAAGTAAAATGGAAAAGACTACTGCTCCAATCAGCAAGGTAAGTAAAATCATGGCTGAAAAACTCCCTGTTCAGATAAAAAAAAATAGTGTCACGATTAGCTCTCCATAGTGTAATTTCTAAATGTTCATGGATAAAACATAGTGCTCAGGTAATAAATCATTTTGATTAAGGATTAAATAACAGATATTTGAATCTTATTGTGGATTAATTTATCTTTAAATATCATTTTAAATAGAATTATCTGAAAAGCTTCGACACACCTTTCAAACGGAATAACTTTTCCTCTTTACTAGGTCTAGGGTACTTCTACTTATGTAAACAAACTGCATTATAACGTACTGGAAGTTGTAAGGGTCATAAATACGTATACTGCCCTTGCCTGTCTATACGAGTTTAATAAATGTATCATTTGACGATACTTACTCGAAGACTTTGCTGTTCAAATAATAAACACTTTCAGATAAAGTTGAAAGGCCTATATACCGACAGTTACAAACCTTTTGATTGTACTAAGATCTGCAATTATTGCTGTGTATTCAACTACTCGTACATGTTTGTAAGATTATCGATTTTGTTGTAACATCACATTATTCGTCATTAGTCTATCTCAGAGATAGTACTCAGAGCATATTCTTGATTACTTGCACTGTTTTGAGACGTACACAATATTTGCAGGTTATTAGTGGCATATAGAGATATAATTTAACTTTAGAAAAGAGGCCCATGGGCCACACCACCACCAAAAGCTTTTCCATTTTGTTTTTTACCAGATTTCCTCCTTGTAATACACGGTGCATCCCCACCCTACCCCATTGAAAAGTGCATTTTAATATAAGACATATTAAAAAAAAACACTACCCCAGGATCCTTCTACATGTAGTTTCAGCTTTTTCCATGCCCAGTGGTTCTTGAGAAGAAGATTTTCAAAGATTTTTCCTATATATTTCTATGTAAAACTTTGAAAAAATTGTTGCCCCCCACCCCCCCCGGGGGTCATGATTTGAACAATTTATGTTTTTTTCTACCTGAGGATGATTCCACAAAATTTCAGGATTTTTTTTTGCCCAGTGGTTCTTGAGAAGAAAATTTTCAAAGATTTTCCCTATATATTTCTATGTAAAACTTTGCAAAGCCCTGTGGCCCCAGAATCACGCGCATGGGGGTCATGATTTGAACAAAGTTTTCAGAAGGTTTAACTACAACCCAATTTGTCAACATTAACCAGTTTCCAAATATTGAACATTTTTTTATCAATTGAAAGAAGATTTTCCAACAAATTTTCCCTATATATTTCTATGTAAGAACTTGACGTTGCATCGTTTTTGAAAGTGGGGAGGGGGGTCATGATTTAAATATTCAAGTTACCCGGCTGAAAACAACTTGACAAGCGCAAAATAAACCCCAGGAAATTGTCCAAACTTGAAAATACATAAGTTTCAAACCGGGGAGGGGGGGGGGGGGGGGCTAGCCCAGTTCTTTCCAGAAGAAGACTTACGCAAGAGTTTTCCTATATATTTTCTAAGCAAATTAATTAATTAAGACCCATTATTGCTATACATACCGCAAAGAAAATGTTAAGACTTGTTTTCTAACACATTTTAGGTACCCACATATGCGACTGCCAGTACACATATGAGTTTTAGCTTTTTACTACACAAGTTTATAAGAAACATTTTTAAAAAATAGCTTCCTATATATTTCTTTGTTTTACAAAAACAAGGTATAAAGAAAAGCAGAATATCCCCAAGATTGATACTGCTGCACAAATTCCACTGCAATTGTTTATTACTATTCGTACAGTTCTAAGTTAAAACAGGGTAAAAATGTACAGTCCAGTGTAAGTTTAGTAAAATTTTTATCGATTGAAGAAGAGTATAGGATTTGTGCAGCAATTTTATTTCTTATATATTTTTCCTTACTATTATACTTTCTTTATTTTAAATTAAATAGGATATGCCCTTGCGCCGACGTTGTTTTGTTTATGTGTTTTATTACCTTGAATGGGAAAGAATCTACACGTCCAAATATGAGGATGATTCCAATGATATACTGTCAGGTTTTCTGTATAAGAAAATCAATTTGAACTTTCTCTGTACATAAAATCTACAATTTATGATTTTTATATATTTGAATAGAAAACCCATATCTAGCCTTAACTCACTTGGTAGTATAGACATTGAACAATTCCTAGAATTTAGCCCCCCCCCCCACTTTCCATGGACACGATGCAGTAAAGGTTTAAAATGGGGAAAGTGGTGGAATTTGGAAAAAAAACTTTGGCACTGATTTTCCCTATATATTTTTGTGTTTGGAAAACATTTCTTTTTTTTTTTTGGCCCCACCCTTTTGTTTAGGGTCATGAAAAAAAAATCTTACAATCTACACTACCCCACTTTCAATTAGCTTCAACAATGAAATCCTATTTCGGGGGCAGTGGTTTTGAGTTAAATTCAACTTCATCTATAGATTCAAATTTATATATTTCTATGTAAAATACGTACTACATTCCCTTATTTGGCCCCACTCTTACAAAAAGCGGGTCGGCCTTTTAATGAACATATTCAGTATAGTATAAAGTTATGTCTGAGGATGAGGTCCTATTCCTGTGTGCCCAGAGAAAATAAATACGGAGATGGATCTGATGAGGCCTTCAGAAGTTCGATTGATAAAGTACTAAGGCCTATATATTTCTATGTAAAACCCGGGTTTGCTTCCCTAATTTTACCAACACTCGTAGCGAACACCACACCACCCAGCGTTATAATGCCGCACTAAATTTTGAATCTACAACTTCCATTCGTCTTCATTGAATATGCTTCATTGTTAGCGTGATTGAATTAACATTTGTAGTAGAGATAATGTTAATAATTTATTCCTATATATGTTTAAGTTTAAAAGAAAGTAGAATGAATTTACAAGAATAAAGCAACATAGAAGTAAAGACAAAATGAAGGATAAAAGTCAAAGTGAAATGTAATAAAGACGAATATGAAAACAATAAAGTGACATATAATTACAATAATAACAAAGCATAAAGAAGTAGGCCCAGTGGAATAAAAGCAAGATACATAGACTTTTGGCGGTAATTCCCTTCCATATCGGGGGTATTATTAAATGCTCTAACATTTTTTCTTGTCATATGAAATAAACAAAGTTATAAGGTCTTTCTTTAGGAGAGTGAAACATAAACAAAATTAGAAAATAAATTCCTTTATAACACAAGCGTTATTCCAAAAGATGTTGTTTTAACATTAAACATAAAAATGCAGCTTAGAGCTTAATCATATGCCCTAACTACTGTTTGTTTAAATTATGATGTTTTTTTTTGTGTTGTTTCTAATATTGCCACAGTAATAATAAGCAATGTGAACCCTTTACAGGCATCACCTTCATAAGATTTCAGTTTTTGTAACAATTATTATAGTGCTCTATAACTATTAACTAAGAAGCTTACAATTCATTACATACCAGATGCAAATGTCCCCATATGGGATGCCATTGTTCAAAAGAGGTGATCTTTGCAGTAACCTTGCTCCATTGTTTATATCTATGTACATGCTGAATTATAAGTAAAATGGAAAAGACTACTGCTCCAATCAGCAAGGTAAGTAGAATCATGGCTGAAAAACCCCCTGTTCAGATAAAAAAAAAATAGTGTCACGATTAGCTCTCCATAGTGTAATTTCTAAATGTTCATGGATAAAACATAGTGCTCAGATATTAATTCATTTTGATTAAGGATTAAATAACAGATATTCGAATCTTATATAATTTATCTTTAAATATCATTTTAAATAGAATTATCTGAAAAGCTTCGACACACCTTTCAAACGGAATAACACTTCCTCTTTACTAGGGTACCCCTACTTAGTCTTATGTAAACAAACTGCATTATAACGTACTGGAAGTTGTAAGGGTCATAAATACGTACACTGCCCTTGCCTGTCTATACGAGTTTAATAAATGTATCGTTTGACGATACTTACTCGGAGACTTTATGTTCAAATAATAAACACTTTCAGATTTGTTTTTAAAATAACAGTGCATGTTCGTTTATGGGTATCCGACCCATATTAGGACCAAAATTTCTAACCTTAAATATCAATTGTTTGTAAAATATCCTGATATTATTTTAAAGCATTTTAGAGAAGAAACTGATTTACCAAGAGAAATTTTCAAAAATGTTATTACCTAAGCAGAAATTAATTATTGAAGATTGTATTGAAGTCTATGGAAGGAAGTAAGTTTTTTATATATAAAAAAATAAATGTTTCAAATATCAAAAAATGCTGTGGTGGAAAGATGTATTTGATCATTGGGAATAGAAAAACAATTAGAAATAATTTTTTTACCAGTCAGATTTTTTAAAATTAATTTTATTGAGTAAAATCAAAGGGAAATAACTCGTCAAGGGCAGGAAAAGGTCATAAATTAGGACATGTCCCACTATATATTCTCTACTAAAAGATGAAAATTAGTTCTAACAACACTGATTATTCATCCCATACATATCTATTATGCATTCAATTCTATTGAATCTGAGGCT